>NC_141879.1:358351361-358669240 GCF_056163025.1 Triticum urartu
CAAAGTCTCCTCATCATAGTCACTAGCGGACTCATACCCACCATCCTCAGTAACAATCATCACACGCTTAGATGGGCATTCTCTCGCATAATGACCTCCACCCTTGCAACGTCGACAAATAATATCATGTGTTTGCCCTGTTGATGCCATGGATGAAGAAGAGCTCTTTGCAGGCCCAGAAGGTGTGCTCTTGGCAGATAGTGGTGATTGTGCCTGCTTTATTGTATCACGGTTGGAGGTGGCAGCCGACGGAGGCGCCGGTGTAGCAGAACGTGTGGAAGTAGATGATGCACGTGGTGTCCATGAAGAAGGTCGACCTGCAGAAAAGTTAGTCCGCGCCAATGCCTGTCGATCCTGCACTTCATGTTCAGCTTTACAAGCAAGATGGAATAAACGAGTGATATTAGTATACTCCTTATACTCTAGAATCGTCTGAATCTCTCTATTTAATCCACCCATAAAACGTGCAAGCATAGCTTCATTCTCCTCAACAATACCACATCTAATCATGCCAGTTTGTAATTCCTGATAATATTCTTCTACAGAATTTTTTCCCTGTCTTAAGCGCTGCAATTTTTGAAGTAATTCACGTTGATAATATGGTGGAACCCAACGAGTATGCATAGCAGTTTTCAAAGCAGCCCAAGTAGCAGGAATGGGATATAATCTACAATGCTCAGACCACCAAACACATGCAAAACTAGTGAATGCACAAACAGCAGCAGGAACACGTCTCTCCTCGGGATATTGTAAACATGTAAATCGTTGTTCAGTTTCTAACTCCCAAGTAAGATATATATCAGGAACATATCTAGCCTCAAATGGTGGAATATTCAATTTTAGTTTAGGGAGATGGTCATGATCTCGTACCTGAGGGTGAGCCCTACCATTGCCATTATTTGCATGTGGACGACCTGATGGTTGCTGTGCTGGTGGTGGCACGTAGTTCTGATTTTGATCAACCTCATCCTCGTAATCGCCAGCAAAATCATCCTCCTCCGCATCAGCAGCAGGAGCCATAGAAGTAGCAACAGCAGCACCAACAGTTTGGCCAGGTGCAAGAGGGAGATGGCTCGCTCGGCGGAGGGCTGTTTCACGATGTGTAGGTAGTCGTCGTTGTTGTTGTTGTAGAGGTGCATTAGGTGCAGCCGGTGGTGGTGGTGGAAGACGCGCGAGCAATTCATTAAACCTGTTATCGAGCTTTGTTTCGAACGTCTTCTCCATGTCATCTATCTTCTCCATGGCCTCTTCAAATCTGTTTAGCACATCCTGCACCTGTCCATTCATCATTTGCTGAAATTTATCATGCAACTCCTGATTCGTCATGTTCTCCCAGTCAGTCTCGTCGGCTTGTGATCCTGCCATGGTTAGCAACAATAGAAAACACACAAGAATATAATCCTACAGAATACTAACAAGAGGTGCTGGTGGCGGGTGTCACAAATCCGTCAAGCAAATCTCAAATTCTTACCAGTTCTTACCCAGCAGCAGGCGGTGATCGGCAACCGTTGTAGTCAAAACTCTCAAAAGCTTGGATAGAGCGATTGCCAGGGAGAGTCAAACGCACGACGTAGAGGTATGTGGAGCTGGGAAGGCTTATAGTATGGTAGCAAAAAGGGTCAGCAATAATCAATTCAGAGATGCAAAGTTGAATAAACGCTCAATGACGGTACTGTGCTGGTCCTAGGCTAGACCGTGCTAGAGACACGAGCCTAGAACACTAACAAAATCACGGCGCTGCACGTAAATAAGGGAAAAGCACACTCTGGAACTTTTTTTTCGCTTTTTTTTGCGCTCCTCTTTTTTTTGCGCTCCTCTTTTTTTTGCGAAAAGTTACTATAATGGCGAGTGTCTCAAAACTCTTCCCTCGTCAAACTGATAGGATGGGCACGGAATTTTTTTTTTCACTCTTTTTTTCGGAAATCAGGGCAGCGACGACGAAAAAGTGCGACAAAAAATCACTATGATGGCACGTGGCTCAAAAGACTCAGAAAAACCTAAAAATAGGATAGGGAAAAAATATTTTTGCCCGTGAAAATTTTGGCCTAAAAACTGCCCGGGGGTCTCCAGACTCTTTTTTTTCGAGACCTACGCAGGCAAGGAAACATGAATCGGAATTGAGATTGATCTCAAGAACAAACCTAATATGAGAAGAACTCGGATTGGTGGTGGATATATGGTTACAGATTGGTGGTGGTATATGGATACAGATTGGTGGTGGTATATGGATACGGATTGGTGGTGGTATATGGATACAGATTCAGAACGGTGGCGGATAAGCAATGGTGGTAGATGGGCGATGATGATGGTGCGGCGGCGGCGTGACAACTTATGACCAGAACTCGAAACTCTAAAAGACTAGACTCTAAGACCAGCAACTTGACACGACGATGCAACCGCAAATTCAACAAAGCAAAAACCCTAAAAAGATTATGCAAAGGCTCAGATTGGTTCGGATATGATGAACTAACCCTAATTTTTTTTGTGGCTTTTTCGTGGACTGTAGGTATGAAGAACAGACTCGATCTAATCTACGAAAAACTGTAAAAATCTCACCGAGCAACCTGGAAATCTGATACCACTTGATAGAGGCAAAGGTGTCCCGATGTTTCGATGAGATGGTGGCTATCGTTTTCTGTGGGAGTCGACCTTGACGATCCGACTACGAACGTGCGAGACGTCGCGCCTTAGCAATCGCTAAACCAACTTCCGAGGGGTTATTGACCACGCCGGAGCACGATCAACCTGACCACGAGGGCCTGTTTCCTGCGAGCAAACGAAGAACAAGCAAGAAACTGAGATTGCAATCGGGATATTGCGAATATAAGATGAAAGCTTTATTGATCAAGGTGGGGTTCTGTGACGTCTTGGTCTGGTCGTTGGACACAAACGAAGTACGAGAAGTTGCAGCTATGGAGAACTTTTAATCTAAACAAAACCCAAAGTCTAAACGACGCCCTAAGGGCTGTATATATGGAGGAAGAGAGGGGAATTTCGTGGCCCTTGAGGGTGGGGTCCGAAACCAACCCTAACTCTTGTTTCCCCACACATACGGACTCTAAAAATAGCCTATACTTAAGTATTTCGAAATTACATGGGCCTGGCCCATTAATAAGGTGACGCAGCACCTAGAATAGCCTATGGACGAATATTATGAAGTGGCATCTTGTATATTTCGTCCATGGCTTCATGCACTCCTTATGGCGGCTTCAAAGTCCTGAAATCATCACTTGTAACTCTGTTCTTGATCCCCTTGCGCATGCCATCAACTCCATGCGTGTTCTTGCTCCAATGTTCATCCTTCTCCAAGCTAGGCCCTTCATTTGAAAGCAAAACAAATGTATCCAATTTAGGCAGCATCATAATCTCATGAACATTAGAATCATTACCAAGAAACGAAAGTACCTGGTAATTTAATTGGCGTGCGCGAGCTCTAGTAATTGGTCCAGTATATGTAACAGTAGGGGCTGTGGGTGTAACAATGGTATTGATGTCCTCATCACCTGACCCGAATGGATCAAGTCTCTGTGCTTAAGTGTCATCCCTGCATCGGTATGCTGACACACACAGTACTCGAGGATTTATAACAGAGCTAAATCACATGTATAAGTAATGTAAAATACTATTACCTCAATCCAAATAGCGGAAGTAACAAGGTTGTGGATTCCCATCAACACCAACGGCAAAGCTGAGTGTAGAAATCGTAACCCTAACGTATCACTTACTCGTCGTAAGAAATCCTGCAACATGAGACGTTGCAACCACAAAGCGTCAGTACATTGAATGTACTGGCAAATTCACACCATAGAGAATGATGAACAATGGCTATCACTACATGCATATTTGGCTGGTGTAAAAGCTCTACGGTTATAAGGTTTTTGCGAAAAGCCAATTTTTCCCTACTACAAAGGAATAAATTTTATTTAACTATCATGGTGGTTGTTGAACATTGAGAATGGTTGACAACATTCTCAATCCCAATTAAGTAACATCATTAAACCCAACAAACTTAATTTAAAGTAACATGATGAGATCAACAGGATAATCCAAGAACTAGATACTCAAGATGTCCATAACCGGGGAAACGGCTAACCATGATTAGTTTGTTACACTCTGCAGAGGTTTGCGCACTTTTCCCCACAAGACTCGATCGCCTCCGTTTGGTTTCTCGCACTACATGGTGTTTGAGAAGACGGATGACCGATACATAGTCTTTCAGAAGCGCTAGCACCTTATGATCGGGTAGACCGTACCACCTACATCCCCTACATCTGCTAGTCTACCACTGTAAGAGTTCGCACGACTTAGTCAACTATGCTAGAGCCCATAATAGCTTGTGGTTGCACACGGAAGTTTCTAGTATGAATAATCTCATGATCCCTTTGAGCCTGGATGGCGGTCCATAAAAAAAACAGGCAATCCTGGTCTACCCAGGTGCCTAGACAGGTAATCCTAGAATAACCAGGTGCCTCAATCCACCCAGATGTGTGTTTAAGTTGCCACCTTAAGTAAACCATTAATTAACAATCTCACATCTGTCATGAATACTCTCAAAACCCAATCCACGTCTACGAGCATAGCATGGCAATGTAAGCATAACGTAAAAGTAACTCCCAAGGTTTGAATGCAGGGCAATAGGTTCCTACCTCATCAACTACTTCCCAATTCCCACATGTTATCAATCCTACTCATGCAATGTTTGAGGGTGAAACTAATGCATAAAACTGGGTATGAAAAAGGTATGATCAAAGTGTGAACTTGCCTGCAATGTTGATGAAGATGATTCGCACTCAAAAATCTTGATAGATCTACTCGTCACACTCCGGTCAATCTATCGTAAGCAAGCAATAGTAACCATACATAAGCAATCACTCAAAAGATCAGAAAGATCGAAGAAGTCAATTCAGAAAACATCAAAACCAAGCAAATAGCTCTTGCAACATAAAACAATTTCTAACAGTACCAAAATTATATGAATTTGGCCTTATCAGAAAGTTTAGGTCAAGAGCTTCGATTTGCAAAAAGAATCGACTCCAACGGAGCTACGAAACTCAAGTTATGATCAAATGAAGTTTGAATTCAAATCTGATCTAATTCAAATTTTAAACTTTTCAAAAACATGTTTGAGTTGGATTAATGGATAGAGGAGATCGTAACGAAGAAGTGGGCATTTGTTTCGTTGAATTTGGACTAACGAGTAAAAAGTTATGATGGTTTGAAGATTAGGGACTAAACTGTAAATAAAAACATCACAGATAGGTCCCTGGCCGAAATGACAGAAAAAGAAAAAAAACTAAAGGGCGAGCGTTCGTTTTCTATACCTAACCAGTGAACGTTTACTAATTAAAGAAGAGGTTTATGTTATTTTTTTTAAACGGAATCGATCTGGCCCTTTGGATCCAGATCTGACGGCGAGGGAGGAGCGGGGAGTTACCGCGGCGGCGGCGGCGGCGGTTTCGAGCGGGTGGCGGCTCCGGTGGTCAGGGGCGACGGCGGAGCGGTCGGGGAGGGGCGGAGCGGAGCAGCGGAGTCGTCGGCGGGGTCAGCTGCGGTCGAGGGCGACGGAGCGGAGCGGGCGACGGCAGCGGATCTCGTCGGAGTTTGCAACTCCGGCGTGGGGGTGCGGGGCGTCGGCGGCTGCGGCTTGAGGGAAAACGAGGCCGGGGCCTTGATATTTAAAGAAGGGGGCGAGGCGATGGCTTGGGCGAGGGGCAAGGCGGCGCGGGGTGGACGTCGAGTCGGACACGGCGGCGGCCGACGACGCGTGCTGGAGTTGGACTCCGGCTCGGCTTGGGGAAGAAGGAGCTGACAGGTGGGGTCCACCTGTCGGCGGCTGGCGAAGCGGTGTCCGCGCGACGAAGCGAGCGGGCGAGCGAGGCGTAGCTGGTTCGGGCGCGGGGAGTTGCTGGGCTGCGGCTGTCCTGGCCCGGTTGGCTGGGCCGGCCCAGTCGGGGGATTTTTTTTAAAATATTTTTTTCAGACAAACAAAACAGAATAAAACAAATAGAAATAAAAATAGTATATAGGCATATAATATACCAAAATTTGCAGAAAAAGATTTTCTACAACATGGACATTTTTATAATGCCAAATAAAATCCACACAAAAACAGATAATTCAAAGAGTGCTACTGGTCTAATAAAAACTCAATAAAATCATTTTAAAAGTACTAAAATGATTTCAAATTTATTTCTCTCCAATTTTCTATTGTAGGGAATCATGTTACCCTATTTTCCATGTATTTTTTATTTTTGGAGAAAAATAATTTGAATAAGACTCAAATAACTCCAAATTGAAAATAAATTCAAAAGAACTTTGAATTTAATTCTTTGAAACTCCCAACTCATATTTCATATAATTTGAAGAAGTCATTTTATCTTCTCTCATGAAAATCATTGAGCTGCATGAAGTTTATGAATTGAAATATTTCCAAATGAAATTCAAAATTATTTTCAACACCCCTTGTCATTTAAATAAATGGAAGAAGTCCTGTCATCTTCTCTCGAGGGTTTTGTGATGAAAAGAATTTGAATTCACGGGGATCAAAAGAAAAAAGGTGAAACTTTGGGAAAGTCCTTTTATTCCCTCTCATTTAACTTTCAAAAGCTTCAAATTTCACTCAAACAATCACACAACAATCAAACAATCAGTCAATCTATCTACTTATTATAACATTCCAAAATTTAGAATTTTGGGATGTTACACTAGAATTGTATTAATCGGAAACTTAGTACATGTGTTAATACATAGACAAACAGAGTGTCACTAGTATACCTCTACTTGACTAGCTCGTTAATCAAAGATGGTTAAGTTTCCTAGCCATGGACAAAGAGTTGTCATTTGATAAGCGGGATCACATCATTAGAGAATGATGTGATTGACTTGACCCATCCATTAGCTTAGAACGATGATCGTTACAGTTTCATTGCTACTGCTTTCTTCATGACTTATACATGTTCCTCAGACTATGAGATTATGCAACTCCCAAATATCGGAGGACACCTTGTGTGCTATCAAACGTCACAACGTAACTGGGTGATTATAAAGATGC
Source organism: Triticum urartu (assembly GCF_056163025.1). Classification (NCBI taxonomy): domain Eukaryota; kingdom Viridiplantae; phylum Streptophyta; class Magnoliopsida; order Poales; family Poaceae; genus Triticum; species Triticum urartu. The sequence goes on from NC_141879.1 coordinate 358,358,413, forward strand.
TGTCCAGGTGTCTCCGATGGTGTTTGTTGAGTTGGCATAGATCAAGATTAGGATTTGTCACTCCGTGTATCGGAGAGGTATCTCTGGGCCCTCTCGGTAATGCACATCACTATAAGCCTTGCAAGCATTGTGACTAATGAGTTAGTTGCGGGATGATGCATTACGGAACGAGTAAAGAGACTTGCCGGTAACGAGATTGAACTAGGTATGAGGATACCGACGATCGAATCTTGGGCAAGTAACATACCGATGACAAAGGGAACAACGTATGTTGTTATGCCGTTTGAGCGATAAAGATCTTCGTAGAATATGTAGGAACCAATATGAGCATCCAGGTTCGGCTATTGGTTATTGACTGGAGATGAGTCTCGGTCATGTCTACATAGTTCTCGAACCCGTAGGGTCCGCACACTTAATGTTTTGTGACGATGGGTAATATGAGTTTATGTGTTTTGATGTACCGAAGGTAGTTCGGACTCCCGGATGAGATCGAGGACATGACGAGGAGTCTCGAAATTCTCGAGACGTAAAGATCGATATATTGGACGACTATATTCGGACATCGCAAAGGTTCCGAGTGATTCGGGTATTTTTCGGAGTACCGGAGAGTTACGGGAATTCGCCGGGGAGTATATGGGCCTTATTGGGCTTTTGGGGAAAGAGAGAGGGGAGGCTGCGCGCCCGCCAAGGCTTAGTCTGAATTGGACTAGGGGGAGGGGCGGCGCCCCCTCCTTCCTTCTCTTCTCTTTTCCCTTTCCTTCTCTCCTTTTTTTCAAAAAGGGGGGACTCCCCGGCCTTTGCATCAAAACGATGCATACGGCCACAATTATATAAATAAAAAGGATGTTCAGCAAGGTCTGAAAGTCTGAAAAAAAATAAATGGCTAGCTCACCAAGAGCCACAACGCCAAAAACAAAAGGCCCAAAAGCCACAACCGGTTGGCAAAATAAAGATAGGTAAACTAATCGCCTATCCTATTACATGACCGCCATCCAAACCGGTTGAAGATATCCTGCGCTACCATCTCCCACCGGACAGATCCTGTAACCAAACGCTCCCTGGCCTCCTCGGAGTGAGTAAGGACCACATACGGATTAGCGCAGTAGCTCGGAATAAAACCTGCAAAAAGTGAATAGTTGTTGTTCTGTTAAAAGCCAAATCATTTGTGCAATTCCAAATTGCCCATAACAATGCACAAACTCCTATGCGAATGTGTCTAGCTGTTTCGGACTCTATCCCAACAAGCCACGTTCCAAATAACGAACTGACCGAATTCGGAGGAGTAATGTTAAAGGCAATTTGCACTATGTGCCACAACACTCTTGCTAACAGGCAGTCAAAGAAAAGGTGCTTGATAGTTTCGTCCCGATCACAGAAGCTACACCTAGTAGATCCTGTCCAGTTGCGCTTAACCAAATTATCTTTGTTAAAATAACTTGCTTATGCACAAACCACATAAACACTTTAATTTTCAAAGGAACCTTGACTTTCTAAACATGTTTGGAACTAGGAATAACACTAGAGTTGATGACATCGATATACATCGACTTGACTGTGAACTCTCCAGACCTAGTAAGCTTCCAACACAACTGATCGGGCTGATGAGCTAGCTGAACCTCCATTAGTCTACTCACCAGATGAAGCCATGCTTCCCACCGGTGGCCAATGAGCACCCTTCTAAACTGAATATTAAGGGGAATGGACTGCATGATCGTTGCAACCAGAGCATCACGTCGCTGAACTATACGATACAGGGACAGATACTGAAGTGCCAACGGCGTGTCACCAAGCCAAGTGTCCTCCCAGAATCGAGTGGTGTTACCATTACCGACAATAAACTTTGTTCTATTAAAGAAAGAAGCTTTGACTCTCATGAACCCCTTCCAAAACGGCGAATCAGTCGGTCTCACCGTCGCGTGTGACAAAGTCTTAGATTGCAGATACTTGCTACGAAGAATCTGCGCCCAAGTTGCCTCCATCTCACTTGATAACTTATAGAGCCATTTACTGAGAAGGCATCTGTTCTTGACTTCAAGATTCTCAATACCAAGGCCCCTGGTCCTTTGGTCGACAGATGATATCCCGTTTGGCGAGTCGGTATTTTCTCTTTAGTTCATCACTCTGCCAGAAGAATCGGGATCGATAGAAGTCCAGCCTTTTCCTAACCCAAACTGGGACTTCAAAGAAAGATAAGAGAAACATAGGAATACTCGTGAGCACCGAATTAATAAGAATCAATTGGCTTCCATAGGACATGAGTTTGCCCTTCCAGCAACTCAGTTTCTTCTCAAACCGATCCTCGATGCACTTCCATTCTCTGTTTGTCAGCTTACGATGGTGAATGGGTATACCTAGGTACGTAAAAGGTAATGCTCCCAATTCGCATCCAAACAATTGCTTATAAGCCTCTTGTTCCTCATTGTCTCCACCAAAACAGAACAACTCGCTTTTATGAAAGTTAATCTTCAAACTGGTCAATTTTTCAAATAAGCATAACACCAGCTTCATATTTCTCGCTTTTGCCAAGTCATGCTCCATAAAGATGATTGTATCATCAGCGTACTGCAGGATGGACACACCACCATCAACTAGATGAGGCACCAAGACACCCACCTGACCGGCCTCCTTTGCCCTACCTATCAAGATTGCCAACATGTCAACGACGATGTTAAACAAAATAGGAGACATTGGATCACCTTGTCTTAGGTGTTGGGGAACGTACTAATTTCAAAAAATTTCCTACGCACACGCAAGATCATGGTGATGCATAGAAACGAGAGAGGAGAGTGTTGTCTACGTACCCTCGTAGACCGACAGCGGAAGCGTTATGACAACGCGGTTGATGTAGTCGTACGTCTTCATGGCCCGACCGATCAAGCACCGAAACTACGACACCTCCGAGTTTTAGCACACGTTCAGCTCGATGACGATCCCCGGACTCCGATCCAGCAAAGTGTCGGGGAAGAGTTCCGTCAGCACGACGGCGTGGTGACGATCTTGATGTTCTACCGTCGCAGGGCTTCGCCTAAGCACCGCTACAATATTATCAAGGAGTATGGTGGAAGGGGGCACCGCACACGGCTAAGAAAACGATCACGAGGATCAACTTGTGTGTCTAGAGGTGCCCCCTGCCCCCGTATATAAAGGAGCAAAAGGGGGGTGCGGCCGGCCCTAGGAGGAGGCGCGCCGGAGGAGTCCTACTCCTACCGGGAGTAGGACTCCCCCCTTTCCCTAATTGGATTAGGATTTGGGGGGAAGGAGGAGAGGGAAGAAAGGAAAGGGGGGGGCGCCGCCCCCCTCCTTGTCCAATTCGGACTTGGGGGGGGGGGGGAGGGGCGTGCGGCAGCCCCTAGGCCTCATCTCCTCTTCCTCCACTAGGCCCATTAAGGCCCATTAGGTTACCGGGGGGGGGGGGGGTCCGGTAACCTCCCGGTACTCCGGTAAAATGCCGATTTCACCCGGAACACTTCTGATGTCCAAACATAGGCTTCCAATATATCAATCTTTATGTCTCGACCATTTCGAGACTCCTCGTCATGTCCGTGGTCACATCCGGGACTCCAAACAAACTTCGGTACATCAAAATATATAAACTCATAATGAAACTGTCATCGTAACGTTAAGCATGCGGACCCTACGGGTTCGAGAACAATGTAGACATGACTGAGACATGTCTCCGGTCAATAACCAATAGCGGAACCTGGATGCTCATATTGGCTCCCACATATTCTACGAAGATCTTTTATCGGTCAGACCGCATAACAACATACTTTGTTCCCTTTGTCATCGGTATGTTACTTGCCCGAGATTCGATCGTCGGTATCTCAATACCTAGTTCAATCTCGTCACTGGCAAGTCTCTTTACTCGTTTCATAATACATCATCTCGCAACTAACTCATTAGTTGCAATGCTTGCAAGGCTTATGTGATGTGCATTACCGAGAGGGCCCAGAGATACCTCTCCAACAATCGGAGTGACAAATCCTAATCTCGAAATACGCCAACCCAACATGTACCTTTGGAGACACCTGTAGAGCTCCTTTATAATCACCCAGTTACTTGTGATGTTTGGTAGCACACAAAGTGTTCCTCCGGCAAACGGGAGTTGCATAATCTCATAGTCATAGGAACATGTATAAGTCATGAAGAAAGCAATAGCAACATACTAAACGATCGGGTGCTAAGCTAATGGAATGGGTCATGTCAATCACATCATTCTCCTAATGATGTGATCCCATTAATCAAATGACAACACATGTCTATGGTTAGGAAACATAACCATCTTTGATTAATGAGCTAGTCAAGTAGAGGCACACTAGTGACGTTTAGTTTTTCTATGTATTCATACAAGTATTATGTTTCCGGATAATACAATTCTAGCATGAATAATAAACATTTATCATGATATAAGGAAATAAAATAATAACTTTATTATTGCCTCTAGGGCATATTTCCTTCAGTCTCCCACTTGCACTAGAGTCAATAATCTAGATTACATAGTAATGATTCTAACACCCATGGAGCTTTGGTGCTGATCTTGTTTTGCTCGTGGAAGAGGCTTAGTCAACGGGTCTGCTACATTTAGATCCGTATGTATCTTGCAAATCTCTATGTCTCCCACCTGGACTAGATCCCGGATGGAATTGAAGCGTCTCTTGATGTGCTTCGTTCTCTTGTGAAATCTGGATTCCTTTGCCAAGGCAATTGCACCAGTATTGTCACAAAAGATTTTCATTGGACCCGATGCACTAGGTATGACACCTAGATCGGATATAAACTCCTTCATCCAGACTCCTTCGTTTGCTGCTTTCGAAGCAGCTATGTACTCTGCTTCACATGTAGATCCCGCCACAATGCTTTGTTTAGAACTGTACCAACCGACAGCTCCACCGTTCAATGTAAACACGTATCCGGTTTGCAATTTAGAATCGTCCGGATCAGTGTCAAAGCTTGCATCAACGTAACCATTTACGATGAGCTCTTTGTCACCTCCATATATGAGAAACATATCCTTAGTCCTTTTCAGGTATTTCAGGATGTTCTTGTCCGCTGTCCAGTGATCCACTCCTGGATTACTTTGGTATCTCCCTGCTAGACTTATAGCAAGACATACATCAGGTCTGGTACACATCATTGCATACATGATAGAGCCTATGGCTGAAGCATAGGGAACATCTTTCATTTTTCTCTCTATCTTCTGCAGTGGTCGGGCATTGAGTCTTACTCAATTTCACACCTTGTAACACAGGCAAGAATCCTTTCTTTGCTTGATCCATTTTGAACTTCTTCAAAATTTTGTCAAGGTATGTGCTTTGTGAAAGTCCAATTAAGCGTTTTGATCTATCTCTATAGATCTTAATGCCCAATATGTAAGCAGCTTCACCGAGGTCTTTCATTGAAAAACTCTTATTCAAGTATCCCTTTATGCTATCCAGAAATTCTATATCATTTCCGATTAGTAATATGTCATCTACATATAATATCAGAAATGCTATAGAGCTCCCACTCACTTTCTTTTAAATACAGGCTTCTCCAAAAGCTGTACAAAACCAAATGCTTTGATCACATTATGAAAGCGTTTATTCCAACTCCGAGAGGCTTGCACCAGTCCATAAATGGATCGCTGGAGCTTGCACACTTTGTTAGCTCCCTTTGGATCGACAAAACCTTCTGGCTACATCATATACAACTCTTCTTCCAGAAATACATTCAGGAATGCAGTTTTGACATCCATCTGCCAAATTTCATAATCATAAAATGCGGCAATTGCTAACATGATTCAGATAGACTTAAGCATCGCTACGGGTGAGAAGGTCTCATCGTAGTCAATCCCTTGAACTTGTCGAAAACCTTTTGTGACAAGTCGAGCTTTGTAGACAGTAACATTACCGTCAGCGTCAGTCTTCTTCTTGAAGATCCATTTATTCTCAATTGCTTGCCGATCATTGGGCAAGTCAACCAAAGTCCACACTTTGTTCTCATACATGGATCCCATCTCAGATTTCATGGCTTCAAGCCATTTTGCGGAATCTGGGCTCACCATCACTTCTTCACAGTTCGTAGGTTCATCATGATCTAGTAGCATGACTTCCAGAACAGGATTACCGTACCACTCTGGTGCGGATCTTACTCTGGTTGATCTACGAGGTTCAGTAGTATCTTGTTCTGAAGTTTCATGATCATCATCATTATCTTCCTCACTAATTGGTGTAGGTGTCACAGAAACCGGTTTCTGTGATGTACTACTTTCCAATAAGGGAGCAGGTACAGTTACCTCATCAAGTTCTACTTTCCTCCCACTCACTTCTTTCGAGAGAAACTCCTTCTCTAGAAAGTTTCCGAATTTAGCAACAAAAGTCTTGCCTTCGGATCTGTGATAGAAGGTGTATCCAATAGTTTCCTTTGGATATCCTATGAAGACACATTTCTCCAATTTGGGTTCGAGCTTATCAGGTTGAAGCTTTTTCACATAAGCATCGCAGCCCCAAACTTTCAGAAACGACAACTTTGGTTTCTTGCCAAACCACAGTTCATAAGGCGTTGTCTCAACGGATTTTGATGGTGCCCTATTTAACGTGAATGCGGCCATCTCTAAAGCATAACCCCAAAATGATAGCGGTAAATCAGTAAGAGACATCATAGATCACACCATATCTAGTAAAGTACGATTACGACGTTCGGACACACCATTACGCTGTGGTGTTCCGGGTGGCGTGAGTTGCGAAACTATTCCGCATTGTTTCAAATGTACACCAAACTCGTAACTCAAATATTCTCCTCCACGATCAGATCGTAGGAATTTTATTTTCTTGTTACGGTGATTTTCAACTTCACTCTGAAATTCTTTGGACTTTCAAATGTTTCAGACTTATGTTTCATTAAGTAGATATACCCATATCTGCTTAAGTCATCTATGAAGGTGAGAAAATAACGATATCCACCACGAGCCTCAACATTCATCGGACCACATACATCTGTATGTATGATTTCCAACAAATCTGTTGCTCTCTCCATAGTACCGGAGAACGGTATTTTGGTCATCTTGCCCATAAGACATGGTTCGCAAGTACCAAGTGATTCATAATCAAGTGGTTCCAAAAGTCCATCAGTATGGAGTTTCTTCATGCGCTTTACACCGATATGACCTAAACGACAGTGCCAAAAATAAGTTGCACTATCATTATCAACTCTGCATCTTTTGGCTTCAACATTATGAATATGTGTGTCACTACTATCGAGATTTAATAAGAATAGACCACTCTTCAAGGGTGCATGACCATAAAAGATATTACTCATATAAATAGAACAACCATTATTCTCTGATTTAAATGAATAACCGTCTCGCATCAAACAAGATCCAGATATAATGCTCATGCTCAATGCTGGCACCAAATAACAATTATTTAGGTCTAATACTAATCCTGAAGGTAGATGTAGAGGTAGCGTGCCAACCGCGATCACATCGACTTTGGAACCATTTCCCACGCGCATCGTCACCTTGTCCTTAGCCAATCTTCGCTTAATCCGTAGTCCCTATTTCGAGTTGCAAATATTAGCAACAGAACCACTATCAAATACCCAGGTGCTACTGCGAGCATTAGTAAGGTACACATCAATAACATGTATATCATATATACCTTTGTTCACCTTGCCATCCTTCTTATCCGCCAAATACTTGGGGCAGTTCCGCTTCCAGTGACCATTCTGCTTGCAATAGAAGCACTCAGTTTCAGGCTTAGGTCCAGATTTGGGTTTCTTCTCCTGAGTAGCAACTTTCTTGCTGTTCTTTTTGAATTTCCCCTTCTTCTTCCCTTTGCCCTTTTTCTTGAAACTAGTGGTCTTGTTGACCATCAACACTTGATGCTCCTTCTTGATTTCTACCTCTGCAGCTTTCAGCATTGCGAAGAGCTCGGGAATTGTCTTAACCATCCCTTGAATATTATAGTTCATCACGAAGCTCTTGTAGCTAGGTGGAAGTGATTGGAGAATTTTGTCAATGATGCAATCATCTGGAAGATTAACTCCCAATTGAATCAAGTGATTATTATACCCAGACATTTTGAGTATATGCTCACTGACAGAATTGTTCTCCTCCATCTTGCAGCTATAGAACTTATTGGAGACTTCATATCTCTCAATCCGGGCATTTGCTTGAAATATTAACTTCAACTCCTGGAACATCTCATATGCTCTATGACGTTCAAAATGTCGTTGAAGTCCCGATTCTAAGCCGTAAAGCATGGCACACTGAACTATCGAGTAGTCATCAGCTTTGCTCTGCCAGACGTTCATAACATCTGGTGTTGCTCCAGTAGCAGGCCTGGCACCCAGCGGTGCTTCCAGGATGTAATTCTTCTGTGCAGCAATGAGGATAATCCTCAAGTTACGGACCCAGTCCGTGTAATTGCTACCATCATATTTCAGCTTTGCTTTCTCAAGGAACGCATTAAAATTCAACGGAACAACAACACAGGCCATCTATCTACAATCAAACATAAACAAGCAAGATACTATCAGGTACTAAGTTCATGATAAACTTAAGTTCAATTAATCATATTAATAAAGAACTCCCACTTAGATAGACACCCCTCTAATCCTCTAAGTGATCACGTGATCCAAATCAGCTAAACCATGTCGGATCATCACGTGAGATGGAGTAGTCCATTGGTGAACATCACTATGTTGATCATATCTACTATATGATTCACGCTCGACCTTTCGGTCTCCGTGTTCCGAGGCCATATCTGTATATGCTTGGCTCGTCAAGTATAACCTGAGTATTCCGCGTGTGCAACTATTTTGCACCCGTTGTATTTGAACGTAGAGCCTATCACACCCGATCATCATGTGGTGTCTCAGCACGAAGAACTTTCGCAATGGTGCATACTCAGGGAGAACACTTCTTGATAATTAGTGAGAGATCATCTTAAAATGCTACCGTCAATCAAAGCAAGATAAGATGCATAAAAGATAAACATCACATGCAATCAATATAAGTGATATGATATGGCCATCATCATCTTGTGCTTGTGATCTCCATCTTCGAAGCACCGTCATGATCACCATCGTCACCGGCGCGACACCTTAATCACCATCGTAGCATCGTTGTCGTCTCGCCAATCTTATGCTTCCACGACTATCGCTACTGCTTAGTGATAAAGTAAAGCATTACAGCGCAATTGCATTGCATACAATAAAGCGACAACCATATGGCTCCTGCCAGTTGCCGATAACTCGGTTACAAAACATGATCATCTCATACAATAAAATTTAGCATCATGTCTTGACCATATCACATCACAACATGCCCTGCAAAAACAAGTTAGACGTCCTCTACTTTGTTGTTGCAAGTTTTACGTGGCTGCTACAGGCTTAAGCAAGAACCAATCTGTAACACCCCGGATATGATTTTCCTAATATGTACTCCAACTCTTGCCGTTTCCGGCGGTAAGTTACTTTATTTTCTCGGGTTTGGGTTTTTGTCTCCGTGTGTTGTTATCGTTGTCATGCATCTCATATCATGTCATCATGTGCATTGCATTTGCACACGTGTTCATCTCATGCATTCGAGCATTTTCCCCGTTGTCCGTTTTGCATTCCGGCGCTTCGTTCTCCTCCGGTGGTCATTTCTACCTTTATTTTGTGTTTGGGGATTAAACATTTCCGGATTGGACCGAGACTTGCCAAGCGGCCTTGATTTACTACCGGTAGACCGCCTGTCAAGTTTCGTACCATTTGGACTTCGTTTGATGCTCCAACGGTTAACCGAGGGACCGAAAAGGCCTCATGTGTGTTGCAGCCCAACACCCCTCCAAGTTGGCCCAAAACCCACCATAACCCTCTCCATCATCTAGAGCGTTCGATCATGATCGCGTGGCCGAAAACCGCACCTCATTTGGACACTCCTAGCTCCCTCTATGCCTATATATACCTCCCCCTCTCGAAATTCCGGATCTCCCCTTCCAAACCCTAAAATTTTCGCCTCCTCCTCCGCCGGACGTGTCCACTTCCGCCGGACATGCCCGCGCCGCCGTGCCCGGCCACTCAGGAGCCGCCACGTGGCCGGCCCCCTCCTCCCACCGCCGCGGCCCGCCCGGCCCGCAGCGGGCCCCCGCGGCCCAGCCGCCGATCCGCCGCGCCCGCGCCTCCTTCGCCCCGGCCGGAGCGCGCCGCCGCCTCAACCCGTCTCCGCCGCGCCGCCGCGGTGCCTTCGCCACCGACCAGCCAGCACCGTCGCCGCCCGGCGTCCCGCGCGCCGCCCCGCGCTGTGGGCGCCGCCCCACCGCCACTCCGGCTCCCCGCCGGCCGGATCCGGCGAGATCCGGCCTGGGAGCGCCTCTCCGGCCTCTTCCTCAACGAACTCCGGCCGCCTCGGCTTCTTCTCCGACGAATAGCTCCGGCGACCTGGGGAGGCGTGCAGATCTCAAATCCAAAAATATCTCGGTTGACTTTTGCCTCAAACCCTAGATCATATTGCCATGTTCATCGTGCCATAACTTTGCATCCGTAGCTCCGTTTTGGGCATATAGCATATCAAAATTTTCGTCTCAGAGAGTACATCATTTCATCTCATTGCATCATTTTCATTTGAGTTCATTTTGATGCCCGAAATGCTGTTAGAAGAATGCTATTTGAGATAATTGTCAGATCTGCTGCTCCAATTAGATATTTGTCATTTTTGCCATGATTATTGTGTGCATGATATGCCCCTGAGCTCTACATGAGTTTTGTTATATGTTTTGCCATCTATCCAGAGGTGCAACCCATGTATTTTTTGTGATGTGTGTGGTGACTAGCACAAGCTTGCAAAGTCGTGCATTCGTTAATGCTGATTTCAGGGACTTAGCATTTCCACTAAGTCCTTGATCTGTTTATCTCATTATGCCATATGTTCATGTTGTTTCCTAGTAATCCGTGCCTCTTTTGAGTATGATCAGTAAGGATGTTTTGTTAATCTTGTAGTGCTCTATCCATCCATGTCATTGTTGGAATTTATGGAGCACCCTAGCTTGAGTCAATCGAGCTCTACTTTTGTCATTTCGTGAATCTGGGCAGATTATCTACTTGTTAGCAATTTTGCCGAGGATGTTGTAGTTGATCCGTGCATGCTATGTTATTGTTCTTGCCATGTCTAGCTTGTATTTTGTGTATTCTTGATGGGTGTATGCTTAGATTGTCATGACTTGCTCAGTAGTGAGTGCATCGAGCTCGTAGGCATGCCTACTTGATATCTGTTTCAGCATGCTCTAGATTTCACTAAGTCTGAGATCTGATTATATTTTTTGCCATGTTCACATGCTTGCAAATGTATTTTCTGATCCCTTTTGGCTCAAGGTCACTAAGGGACTTTTGTTAAGCTCTTTGATTAGCTCCATGCCATGCTTTACTTTGCCATGTTCAGGTCCTGTAGCATATTGTTTTCATGCTCCAAAAAGTGCTATCTGATCTGAAATTCCAGACAAGTGTTAATTTCACTAAGTCTGAAATCTGTTTACCAAATGCATTTTTGCCATGCTTGTTTGAACCTGTTAATGGATGAATTGGACGTAGCTCAGTGCTAGTCTTTTGTTAAGCATCATGAATGGATCCCTGCCATGTATTTTGATGCCATGTTTGAGTGTTGTAGCATGTTCATCTTGTTGCATTTAGATGGCTTCTTGCTGTAAATCGCAGAACGTGGTCATATTTGAATTGCTTGCCATTTCCAAACCGTAACTCCGATTCCGGTGATCTTTATATCGTTTTCAAGCGATTTCATCTCATCTTTCCAGTGGCACACTTGGATTTCCAAGTTGAGGCCAGGTTCATGCATTCCTTGTCAAATCTTACATATGCATCCCATATTGCATCCCGCATAGCATACCATGTTTGCATCATGTTGTTTGAGCCTTGCACGTGGTTGATTGTGTCCTTGTTGCTTGTTTGTCTTGTTTGGGTAGATCCGGGAGACGAGTTCGCTAACGAGGAGCCCGTTGAGTTTGCTTTCGAGGATCCAGTCAACTCTGACAACTTGGCAGGCAAGATGATCATACCCTCGAAATCACTATTATCTTTGCTTTGCTAGATGCTCGCTCTTTTGCTATGCCTATGCTACGATGCCTACCACTTGCTTATCATGCCTCCCAAATTGCCGTGTCAAACCTCTAACCCACCATGTCCTAGCAAACCGTTGATTGGCTATGTTACCGCTTTGCTCAGCCCCTCTTATAGCGTTGCTAGTTGCAGGGGGAGATTGGAGACCGTTCCTTGTTGGAACATTATTTACTTGTTGGGATACCATTATATTGCCTTGTTATCTTAATGCATCTATATACTTGGTAAAGGGTGGAAGGCTCGGCCTCTCGCCTAGTGTCTTGTTCCACTCTTGCCGCCCTAGTTTCCGTCATATCGGTGTTATGTTCCCGGATTTTGCGTTCCTTACGCGGTTGGGTGATAATGGGAACCCCTTGATAGTTCACCTTGATTAAAGCTTTTCCAGCAATGCCCAACCTTGGTTTTACCATTTGCCACCTAGCCTCTTTTTCCCTTGGGTTTCCGGATGTCGGGACCCCGATCCTAAGTCACACCGATCTAGCATGTAACACATCATATCACTTTGCGGCCTCACGCACGGTATTACCACGAGTGCCACCTTACCTGGCCCAGGACCGTTTGTGCCTTTTGGCTCACGTATATGATAGTGTCGCTAGCATCCATATGACAAAGAACCCGGGCCGACATGGCTAGTCGTGAACCCAAAGCGGTGCTAACCTATGGGGACAGGCATACATGAATCACATCGAGCATGTCAGTCAACAGCATATGAATCCGGGCTGTAGCACTGGGCTAATAGGACTCCGGGGAACCCGGGCTGTAGCAGGCTAGGCAGGACTCCGGAAGTCACCGCGTGACATTTCCCCGAAGGGACAGACACAGGAACAAAGTGAAACACATGTCGTCCAGTCAAGTGTCCTGAGCAGTAGTGCTGGGCTAGCAGGACTCCGGTGAACCGGGCTGTAGCGGACTACTATGGCTCAAGGAAGCACTAGACTACATTTCCCCATAAGAGAGGCTGCCAAGGATAAACAACCATATTGTCGGATCCCACACATAGCAATACACGTTACACGTACGCATAACATGCAAGTATGTGCTATACAACATGGCATCACAACATAACGCAAACTCATATAGATAAAGGCCCAAAAGAGCCACATAGCATTAAGTACAAGCAAGGGTCACATGACCCATCATTCGGAGCATACAAGCAACAAGCGGAAGCATTACATGTCTGAGTACAGACAACTACAAATGAAAAAGGTTGAGGAGCCCGACTATCTACAACATCCGATCAAGATCGTAGCTGAGGTACAAGCTACTTGTCGAAGTCCACGCAAACTAGTAAGACCGAAGTCTCCACTGCAAAAACATAAATAAAGCAACATGAGTACAAAGGTACTCAGCAAGACTTACATCAGATCCTATCATACATGCACTTGTATCAAGAAGGTAATGTGGAGTTTAGTTGCAGCAAGCCAGCTTTGACTCAGTGGCTATCCTGTACTACGACTGCTGGTAACTCTTTTGAGGTGGCGCACACGAGTCCACTAATCACCACGTCAATACACTACTATGGATTCATTCCCGTCTTCCTACGAGAAGGCCATCCATAGCATTCACACTTTTCTTGAGCATTTTAGAGTACCCACTTCAAGTTGTCTATGTACCACGTAAGCATCCAAGAAGTCCGTAACCGAGGACACGGCTATTCGAATAGATCATGATAACCCTGCAGGGGTGTACTTCTTCACACACGCTCTCACCACTTATCACCATGTACACGTCATGTACCTCGGCAACCTTCAAGCGGAAGCCTGGCGAGGGTGTCGGCCACGACCTGACTAACCACACAGGACTCTAGTCCAGGTTTATCGCCTATTCGAGTTCCATCCGCAAGGAGATCCGGCCGGGGTGTCGCTCACGGCCCCAAACGATGTGTGCAGGGTTCCCAAGCCCACCTCGCCAGATGGATCTACGCTTGGTACACCGTGCCACTTGTGCCTAGTCTGTCCCAAGCCCACCTGGCGGGGTGCCACTTGGTAGACTACTAACACTACCTATAACCACCAGAAACTAATTGCAACTCCTGGACAAAGATCAAGTTGGTTAATAAGTCGAGAGAGCTTGGAATGCCCAGAGCCCAATGTGTGGTAGTAGCTAGTCATTGGACAACATACACAGAACTCAGTGCTTAAGGACGGTTCCAGTGAGACAACCCACCATGTACTCCTACATGGCCTCTCACCGCTACCTTTACCAAATCGTGTTCACACGCTTAACTCTCAGCACCAGAACATATCGTACCACTCCAATTCATTCCTGATGAATCAGACCTGACACAACTCTAAGCAATAGCAGGCATGGCATGGCAAGAACACAACATGGCTCAATCAACTCCTACACATGCTAGTGGGTTTTAACTATTTACTGTGGCAATGACAGGTCATGCAGAGGAATGGGTTCGACTACCGTAGCATAAAGTAGCAGTTGAATCGTTGTTGTCCTAATGCAATAATGAGAGCAGGAGCGAGAGAGTAGGATTGTATCAGAATGAACAAGGGGGTTTGCTTGCCTAGTAGATCAACAGGGGGGCACTGCTCCACTGATAGGTACTCTCGAACACTTTCCGGAGCAGGACCTATCGAGAAGGAACGGTGTCAGAAATCAAACACAAGCATATGCAACATTATGATGCATGAACATGGCATGAGTATGTGATGTTGTTGAGCTAATGCAACTAGCATTCATTTGGTTAAAGTCCATTTGAACTAAAGATTCAAATGCACCTTTAACATAAGCTCTTAGATATGCCATAAGTGTGTTTTCATATATACAGCATGTATAGATGGTTTGTCATGCATGAAAATGGTACAGATGGATAGATTGAATTTTTCTGATAATTTTTCATATATAAATTATTTCAATCTGAGCTACGGTTGAATTTCTATGAATTTTTGAAGTTTATATCATTTTCTGGAATTTCCTGATTTATTTTAATACCAGAAAATGATTGCGTCAGCATGACGGCAGCATTGTGTCAGCAGGTCAAAGGAGCTATCCGAGTCAAACCTGACGACCGGGTCCCACATGTCATTGGCTCATTGTTAACTGGGAGTTAATCCCGTGTTGACTGGGATTTGACCTATTGCGGGGCCCGCCCGTCAGTGTCTGTTAGAGAGGGGTTAGTGGTGATTAGCACCTAACTAAACGTCCACGTCAGCCCACCGGAGTTCGGCCGGCGACGACCTCAACCGCGCCGGAAACTCACCGGAAAACAGCTATGGGGCTCGGTTTTGCGCGTGGTTTGCATCTACGGTTAGCTGAAGGTCTCGCGCATCTAAAGGAGGCAACGACTCGCGCCGGAGTGGACTAAATCGACGGCGGCGGCAGCTTTTGCGGCGGCCGGAGTTCGGCCTCGACCGGAATCGCGGCTGCAGCGTGCAAAAGACAAGGGGGAGAGGGGGATTCGAGGTGGGAGCTCATGGCGAATCCAACGGCGGGGTCGGCGAGCTCGGGGAAGGCTTGGGGCAGCCGGAACGTCGCCGGCGATCTCGGGTGGCTGAGGATGAAGACGACGGCGATGATGACGATACGGTGCGTTCGGAGATGCCCGGCTTGACGGAGAGGACGAGGGCGATGGCGCGGAGCTCGCGTGCACGACGGAGAGGCGAGAGGGAGGCTGTGGCCGCGTCGGCGTGCGATGGCGCTCGGGCACGGTGAGAGAGAGCGAGGGAGAGTAGAGGAATGGGCACGGGAGAGTGAGAGGGGAACGGGGCGGCGCGTGGCGTCGTCCAGGGAGGCCAGAGCGACGAGGAGGGGAAGCAGGAGGTGGCGGGGAGACGTGGCCACGTCATGCGTCGTGCCCGGCTTCTCCTCTGCCTACTGGCAAGAGGTAGAAGACGGGGCTGCCCCTGGTGGGCTGGCCAGCTGGGCCGCCAGGTAAGGCCAGGTAAGCCTTTCCCTTACTTTGTTTTCTTTTCTATTTTCTGACCTTTGTTTTGATTTAATAAAAATACTAAATCAAGTTATTTTCTTCTGAAAATTTTTGTAGGGGCCTAAAGGATTATTCCAAAGCCCCTCACCAAAATTCAGAATTATTGGACAATATTATATATATATATAAATATTTATCCAACGCAAATAATTATTGGATTAATTCCAAATGGCCAAAATAAATATTTATGAGCTCCTAAAAATATTGGTTTGAAATTTTACCTCTGCCCAATATTTTCAGAGAGAGACATGAACATTTTCTTGGACCCTTTTGGAGCAATTTTTATCTGGGTCATTTCCAGAAATGATTTCTGAGGGTTTTACAAATCCCCATTTCAAATTTAAATGAAATTTAAACGTGATGCACACATGACTAGCTAGCCTAGGTCATACCAGAACTAGGGATGTGACACCGGAGCCCGAGGGTCATCTTATTTAGACCCCCCCCCGGGGCCAGTGCTCCTCTGAGTGTTGGTCCGACTGAGCTGCTTGCGGGGCCACCTCGGGGCAACTTGAGGGTTGGTTTTACTCGTAGCTAGTCTCATCTGAGTGTGCCCTAAGAACGAGATATGTGCAACTCCTATCGGGATTTGTCGGCACATTCGGGCGGTGTTGGTGGCTTTGTTTTAACTTGTCGAAGTGTCTTGTAGAACCAAGATACCGAGTCTGAACGGAATGTCTCGGGAGTAGGTCTATTCCTTCGTTGACCGTGAGAGCTTGTCATGGGCTAAGTTGGGACTCCCCTGCAGGGATTTGAACTTTCGAAAGTCATGCCCGCGGTTATGGGCAGATGGGAATTTGTTAATGTCCGGTTGTAGATAACTTGAACATTAAATTAATTAAAATGAATCAACAGTGTGAGTTGCCGTGATGGTCTCATCTCGGCGGAGTCCGGGAAGTGAACACGGTGTTGGAGTAATGCTTGCCGCAGGATGTCCTCTAGTTACTCATTCGCGCTTTGCCTCCTCTTCTCGCTCTCTTTTGCGAACAGGTTAGCCACCATATATGCTAGTCGCTTGCCGGAGCTCCACATATTTTCCTTGCCTTACCTTTTAAGCTCAAATAGTCTTGATCGCGAGGGTGCGATATTGCTGAGTCCCTGTGGCTCACAGATTACTTCCAAACCAGATGCATGGCATGATGATTCCGCTCCAGATGACGCGCTTAAGCTCAAGTGGGAGTTCGACGAGGACTCACGCCGATACTACGTGTCTTTCCCTGATGATCAGTACTGGTGCCCAGTTGGGGTGATCGGGACCGTGTCGCATGTTGGGTTATCTTTTATTTTGGCGCCGTAGTCGGGCCATGAGTGTTTGAATGTTGTAATGCTATTTATGTACTTTGATTGACGTGGCGAGTGTAAGCCAACTATGTACCTTCCCCTTTTATTATCTATATTACATGGGATGTTGTGATGATTGCCTAACTTGCGACATTGCTTTCAATGCGGTTATGCCTCTAAGTCGTGCCTCGACACGTGGGAGCTATAGCCGCATCGAGGGCGTTACAAGTTGGTAATCAGAGCCTTCCCCGACCCTAGGAGCCCCCATTGCTTGATCATTATTAGCGGCCGAGTTGTGTCTAGAAAAATGTTTTGAGTCATTTAGGAATTATATATCGGAGAGTTTAGGAATTCTTTTTACTCCCTAGTCTCCGCGTCGCTCTGGTAAGGCATCCTGACGTAGAGTTTTGACTATTCTCTTCTCAAATTTCACAAAAAAAAAATTAGGATCACGCGGGTATCTTGGAATCGTTCCGATGGTTTTGTGACGAGAATATTGTTCTTGGTGCCTCCTGTCTTTAGGGGTTGTGGCAATGTCCCGGGGAGTTGAGCTCCGAGGTGTTGTCGTCACAATTTTATCGTTACAGTTCTGGAATACCTGAGTTTAGTATGCCGACATCGAAAATCTCTTTTATGCAGTTCGTTGGTGAGATAACCTCGACGCCACCCAGTACTGGGGCGGGAGTTCGGGAGTATCGCCATAACTTGTATAACGGATGCTTTTCGAAGGTTGAGGTAGATGGTTTCCGAAGTTTTTCTCGGTTATGTGTTGAAGGATGGATACAGTTGGATGTAGGAATTGCTAGATTTGGGTGAGATATTATGCTTCCCCTGTATCCCCAACACCTGATTGCATAACCGGAAAGGTTCGGGAGTTTCATAGGTGGGAATTCTTGTAGCTCTAGCTTTTCTTCCACGGATATTTGCTTTGAGATTGGGATTTCTTACCGAGTATTCGTTCTTGATCCGTACCTTGTTGATTTATTCCTCTACCTAAATTCTAAGTGGCTTCTCAATTTATGGATATGTGACCATTTCAAGTGGAATGCATTCGTTCATTTTGTTCGGATGTGAAGACTATATGTTGCAATTTCAACCTGTTTGATTCAGCTTCATTTTATCTGTCAATGTGCTAACGATTGTCACCCTCTTCAGGATGGCTCCCGCTAAGAGCACCAATCAGAATCAATATCAGGATCCGCCACCACCTCCACCTCCTCCGGAGGCATGGCAAGCTGTGATGGCCGCAACCAATGCAAACACACAGTTGATCATGCAAATTCTTCAAGAGCGCAATCAAGTGAACGAAGGCAACCAAGGCAACAATCAGAATCACTTTGCTACACTCAACTAGTTCCTTGCTAACGGGCCAAATACTTTCAGCAATTGTGTTGAGGCAACTGATGCTGACGATTGGCTCGTGGATCTGTGCAAGCATTTCGAGTGCAGTAACGTCAGGCCTGAGGACTTCGTCAAGTTCGCTTCCTTCCAACTCAAAGATCAAGCTGCAGAATGGTTCCAGCAGTACAAGGATTCCAGAGGAGGTCGTGCGATTACCTGGGATGAATTCCGTCAAGATTTCAGAGCTCATCATATTCCTCAGAGCGTGGTTGAAAGCAAGCGTGAGGAATTCCGCAACCTGAAGCAAGGCTCTTTGTCTGTCTATGACTACAACAAGCTGTTTCAGAAGCTCGCCCGCTTTGCTAAGCAGGACGTCCCTGATGAGAAGAGCATGATATACCAGTTCAGGGGTGGTCTCAGAGAAGAAATCCAGCTAGCTCTTGTTCTCTTTGAACCCTTGAGGTATGATGAGTTCTACAACATGGCATTGAAGCAAGAGGCCGCTCAACTGAGGTGTGATGCTTCCAAGAAGCGAGTCAGAGACACTACTCCTTCTTCCTCTACTCAAGTGGCCAAGCAACAGAAGTATTGGCTTCCTCCTCCTCCGTTCCGTCAGCCGTATCAGAAGAGCAAAGGTGGCAGTGGATCTTCCCACCCACCCAACCCTGGCTTTCAGAACAAGACTTCGTCTCAAGCTCCAAGATCGAGTGCTCCGTATCACCGTCTGCTTTCAGAGATCACGTGCAACAAGTGCTAATAGAAGGGTCACTATGCCAAAAAATGCTTCAATCAGAGGCGTCTTCCTCCCCCTCCTCCTGTGAGATCGGCAAGTACAGCTGTGGTCAAGCATAACCCCAAGCACGCCAAGGTCAACTTGATGAACGCAGCTCAGGCAGAGGACTCGTCAGATGTCATCATGGGTAACCTTCCTGTTAACGATGTTCCTGCAAAAGTACTTTTTGACTCGGGGGCATCGCATTCCTTCATGTCATTCCCATTTGCATTGGAGAACAATTTTAGTACTAAGGCATTACCTAGAGCTATGCAAGTCGTCTCTCCGGCTAAGCGTCTGAGTTCTAGTATGATGATTCCGGATATTTCTATCATGATGGGTGATTTCAAGTTTCTGGCTTCTCCAATGATCCTTGGTAACTCGGATATTGATCTTATTCTCGGGATGGATTGGCTTTCTAAGCACAAGGCTCAGCTTGATTGTGTAGCCAGGCAGATTCAATTGACTCATTCGTCTGAGGATGTAATTGTCTTTGCCGCTCGGGATAATACAATCCGTCTGTTTTCTCTCAGTGAGAAGGGTGAACTGGACGCTATCTCGCAAATTCCAGTCGTTTGCGAATATCAAGACGTCTTTCCAGAAGAGCTTCCAGGAATGCCTCCGCACCGGCCAGTTGAATTCGTCATTGATCTTGAGCCCGGCACGGAACCTGTGTGCAAGCGTCCTTACAAGCTCGGACCTGAAGAGTTGAAGGAGCTGAAGAAGCAACTCGATGTTCAAGAGAGAATGGGCCTCATCTGACCTAGTTCTTCTCCGTGGGGTTGTGGTGTTCTTTTTGTGAAGAAGAAGGATGGAACAGACCGACTTTGTGTTGATTACCGTCCATTGAACAAGAAGACCATCAAGAACAAATACCCACTTCCCAACATCAATGAGCTGTTCGAACAACTCAAAGGTGCCCAAGTATTCTCCAAGCTTGAGCTCCGTATGGGTTATCATCAGATTCGAATCCGCGAGCAAGATATTCCCAAGACGGCTTTCAGGACAAGCTTTGGTTCATATGAATACACTGTCATGTCTTTTGGCCTCGTCAACGCTCCTCCAACGTTCTCTCGCATGATGAACTTCATCTTCAACGCCTACACCAATGACTTCGTTTTGGTCTATCTCGACGACATTCTGGTTTTCTCGAAGAACAAGGAAGATCATGCCAAGCACTTGCGTTTGGTACTTGATAAGCTCAGGGAACACAAGTTCTACGCCAAGTTCTCCAAGTGCGAATTTTGGCTCGATGAGGTTCTTTATCTTGGTCATATCATCTCTGCCAAGGGCATTGCGGTGAATCCTGAGAAGGTGTCTGCAATTGTGAATTGGGAACCACCTCAGAATGTGAAGCAACTCCGTAGCTTCCTCGGTCTTGCAAGCTATTGTCGAAGATTCGTTGAAAACTTTTCAAAGATCGCGAAGCCTCTCTCAAATCTTCTCCAGAAGCACGTCAAGTACGTTTGGTCTCCGGAGTGTGACATTACTTTCAACACTTTGAAAGAGAAGTTGGTCACTACTCCAGTTCTGACTCCGCCTGATGAATCCAAGCCGTACGAGGTCTTTTGTGATGCCTCTCTCCAAGGTCTTGGCACAGTGTTGATGCAAGAGAAGAAAGTTGTGGCTTATACCTCTCTCTAGTTGAAGCCCAACGAGAAGAACTACCCCACTCATGATCTCGAGTTGGCGGCAGTTGTGCATGCTCTTTTGACTTGGAGACATCTCTTATTGGGAAGAAAAGTGGACATTTTCACTGACCACAAGAGTCTCAAGTACATCTTCACTCAGCCTAATCTCAACCTCAGGCAAACTCGATGGGTCAAAATGATTCAAGAGTATAATCCGAGTATTGAGTATACTCCAGGCAAGGCCAATGTGATTGCTGACGCATTGAGCAGAAAGGCTTATTGCAACAGTCTGATTCTCAAGCCTTATCAACCCGAGCTTTGTGAAGCTTTCCGCAAACTTAATCTACAAGTTGTTCCTCAAGGTTTCCTTGCCAACCTTCAAGTCTCTCCTACCTTAGAAGACCAGATTCGCCAAGCTCAGCTTCTTGATGCTATGGTGAAAAAGGTGAAGATTGGGATTGCCAAGAGTCAACCCAAGTACAAGTGCTACCGCCTTGATGACAAGGATACTCTCTTCTTCGAGGATCGTATTGTTGTGCCCAAAGGTGACCTTCGTAAAGTGATCATGAACGAGGCTCACAATTCTCTCCTCTCCATCCACCCTGGGAGCACAAAGATGTATCAAGACCTCAAGCAGGCTTATTCGTGGACTCGAATGAAGCGCGAGATTGCTCAGTTCGTGAATGAATGTGATGTCTGCAGAAGAGTGAAGGCAGAACACCAAAGGCCAGCTAGTCTCCTCCAACCTCTTGCCATTCCAGAATGGAAGTTTGACCACATTGAGATGGACTTAGTGACTGGGTTTCCAAAGTCCAAACGTGGCAATGATGCTATATTCGTGGTCATCGACAAACTCACTAAAGTGGCTCACTTTCTGCCTATCAAAGAGTCAATCACTGCAGCTCAATTGGTGGAGCTCTATACCTCTCGAATTGTCTCTCTACACGGTATTCCACAAGTGATCTCTTCAGACCGTGGCAGCATCTTTACCTCCAAGTTTTGGGATTCTTTTCAGAAGGCCATGGGCACCAACATCCACTTCAGCACAGCTTTCCATCCTCAAACTAGCGGTCAAGTCGAGCGTGTCAACCAGATTCTTGAAGATATGCTCAGGGCTTGTGTGATCTCCTTCGGCATGAAGTGGGAGGATTGTCTTCCATACGCTGAATTCTCCTACAACAACAGTTTTCAAGCAAGTTCGGGCAAGGCCCCATTTGAAATTCTGTATGGCAGGAAGTGCCGTACCCCTCTCAACTGGTCTGAAACCGGTGAACGCCAACTTTTGGGTAATGACTTAATCTCAGAGGCAGAGGAAATGTGCAAAGTCATTCGAGATAACCTCAAAGCAGCCCAATCCCGCCAGAAGAGCTACTATGATAGTAAGCACTGTGATTTGGCTTTCGAGATCGGAGATCATGTTTACCTCCGCGTCTCTCCTATGAAAGGTACTCGTCACTTCGGTATCAAAGGGAAGCTTGCCCCCAGATACGTGGGACCTTTCAAGATCGTCAGCAAGAGAGGCGATCTCGCCTATCAACTCGAGCTTCCTTCAAACTTTGCAAATGTTCATGACGTGTTCCATGTCTCTCAGCTCCGAAAGTGCTTCAAGACTCCTGACCGCACCGTCAACTTCGAGGACATCGAGCTCCAAGAAGATCTCTCTTATCGTGAGCACCCCGTTGCTATTCTTGAAAAGACTGAACGCAAGACTCGCAACAAGTCAATCAAATTCCTCAATGTCAAGTGGTCACACCATTCCGACCATGAAGCTACCTGGGAACGCGAGGATCACCTCCGTTCTGATTACCCGGCGTTCTTTCAGTCCTAGATCTCGGGACGAGATCCTTCCGTAGTGGTGGAGTGTTGTAACACCCCGGATATGATTTTCCTAATATGTACTCGAACTCTTTCCGTTTCCGGCGTTAAGTTTTTTTATTTTCTCAGGTTCGGGTTTTTGTCTCCGTGTGTTGTTATCATTGTCATGCATCTCATATCATGTCATCATGTGCATTGCATTTGCATACGTGTTCATCTCATGCATTCGAGCATTTTCCCCGTTGTCCGTTTTGCATTCCGGCGCTTCGTTCTCCTCCGGTGGTCATTTCTACCTTTCTTTTGTGTTTGGGGATTAAACATTTCCGGATTGGACCGAGACTTTCCAAGCGGTCTTGGTTTACTACAGGTAGACCGCCTGTCAAGTTTCATACCATTTGGACTTCGTTTGATGCTCCAACGGTTAACCGAGGGACCGAAAAGGCCTCGTGTGTGTTGCAGCCCAACACCCCTCCAAGTTGGCCCAAAACCCATCATAACCCTCTCTATCATCTAGAGCGCTCGATCACGATCGCGTGGCCGAAAACCGCACCTCATTTGGACACTCCTAGCTCCCTCTATGCCTATATATACCTCCCCCTCTCGAAATTCCGGATCTCCCCTTCCAAACCCTAAAATTTTCGTCTCCTCCGCCGCCGGACGTGTCCACTCCTGCCGGACACGCCCGCGCCGCCGCGCCCGGCCACTCAGGAGCCGCCACGTGGCTGGCCGCCTCCTCCCACCGCCGCGGCCCGCCCGGCCCGCAGCGGGCCCCCGCGGCCCAGCCGCCGATCCGCCGCGCCCGCGCCTCCTTCGCCCCGGCCGAAGCGCGCCGCCGCCTCAACCTGTCTCCACCGCGCCGCCGCAGTGCCTTCGCCGCCGACCAGCCGGCGCCGTCGCTGCCCGGCATCCTGCGCGCCGCACCGCGCCGTGGGCGCCGCCCCGCCGCCACTCCGGCTCCCCGCCGGCCGGATCCGGCGAGATCCGGCCCGGGAGCGCCTCTCCGGCCTCTTCCTCAACGAACTCCGGCCACCTCGGCTTCTTCTCCGGCGAACAGCTCCAGCGACCTCGGGAGGCGTGCAGATCTCAGATCCAAAAATATCTCGGTTGACTTTTGCCTCAAACCCTAGATCATATTGCCATGTTCATCGTGCCGTAACTTTGCATCTGTAGCTCTGTTTTGGGCATATAGCATATCAAAATGTTCGTCTCAGAGAGTACATCATTTCATCTCATTGCATCATTTTCATTTGAGTTCATATTGATGCCCGAAATGCTGTTAGAAGAATGCTATTTGAGATAATTGTCAGATCTGCTGCTCCAATTAGATATTTGTCATTTTTGCCATGATTATTGTGTGCATGATATGCCCCTAAGCTCTACATGAGTTTTGTTATATGTTTTGCCATCTATCCAGAGGTGCAACCCATGTATTTTTTGTGATGTGTGTGGTGACTAGCACAAGCTTGCAAAGTGGTGCTTCGTTAATGCTGATTTCAGGGACTTAGCATTTCCACTAAGTCCTTGATCTGTTTATCTCATTCATATGTTCATGTTGTTTCCTAGTAATCCGTGCCTCTTTTGAGGATGATCAGTAAGGATGTTTTGTTAATCTTGTAGTGCTCTATCCATCCATGTCCTTGTTGGCATTTATGGAGCACCCTAGCTTGAGTCAATCGAGCTCTACTTTTGTCATTTCGTGAATCTGGGCAGATTGTCTACTTGTTAGCAATTTTGCCGAGGATGTTGTAGTTGATCCGTGCATGCTATGTTATTGTTCTTGCCATGTCTAGCTTGTATTTTGTGTATTCTTGATGGGTGTATGCTTAGATTGTCATGACTTGCTCAGTAGTGAGTGCATCGAGCTCGTAGGCATGCCTACTTGATATCTGTTTCAGCATGCTCCAGATTTCACTAAGTCTGAGATCTGATTATATTGTTTGCCATGTTCACATGTTGCAAATGTATTTTCTGATCCCTTTTGGCTCAAGGTCACTAAGGGACTTTTGTTAAGCTCTTTGAGTAGCTCCATGCCATGCTTTACTTTGCCATGTTCAGGTCCTGTAGCATATTGTTTTTGTAAGGGCATATTTATCCCTACGATGTTTTGGTGATTGATGACAATGCATTTGCGGACTAATCGGGTGCTTTGAGTTCTTTCAGATATTCATCTTTCGGCACGAAATGATTATTTCCCTTCGGCGCTCTACTCAAGACGGTGTAGCTTCTTTCGTGACATTGTTGGTGGACTAAGTTTCGTAGTAGTCACCGTACTATCAAGAGGGGATCTTCTTCGGTATGGTTTGGGTGGAATCAACACGTACACGTCCTTCTCACACCCACCGTTTCTTTCCGCCTCTCTGGAGCTTCTCTTTTCTCCCATGTGTGTCTTTTCCTGGACCCAGTGGTAGTACCGCGGGCCACAGCGGTAGTACAGCTGAGGCTCACTAAGCGGCAGTACCGCTTTATGGCCTCAGCTGAAGTACCGCTGCGGCTTCGTGCTCCTACCGCCT
The DNA here is from genome assembly GCF_056163025.1 of Triticum urartu. Taxonomy (NCBI): domain Eukaryota; kingdom Viridiplantae; phylum Streptophyta; class Magnoliopsida; order Poales; family Poaceae; genus Triticum; species Triticum urartu. The sequence continues at coordinate 358,383,796 of NC_141879.1, forward strand.
CGACCCTAGTGCGCTCTTTCTCGTGTCTGGGCTTTACGGCACTAGCTGCAGTATAGCGGTAGTACGGCTGAAGCTCAGTAAGCGGTAGTACCGCTCCTCGGAGCGGTAGTACCGCTTGATGGCCTCAGCCGCAGTACCGCTGCGGCTCCGTGCTCCTACCGCCTCGACTCGAGTGCGCATTTTCTCGTGTCGGGTTTTACGGTACTAGCTGCGGTAGTAGTGGCGGTAGTGCTGCTTGTGAGCGGTAGTACCGCCCTGCCTCCGCGGTAGTACCGCTCTGGGTCCCAGCCCCAGCCCCCTCTCTTCTAGCGCGGCAGTACCGCTGAGTGGGAGCGGTAGTACCGCCCTGCCCCCGCGGTAGTACCGCTCTCTGCGGGGCTGAGTGGGGGGTAACGGTTGGTTTGTTCCCCCCACTATAAAAGGGTGTCTTCTTCCCCCCTTTGACCCACCTCTTCCCCCAAGCTTCATTATTGCCCAAGCACCATTTATTGCTCAAGCTCCATTAAATACTCCAACCCTCCTTTTGCCCGATCTATCTTCCTAGCCAATAAAACTTGTTGATTTGCTCGAGAGTGGTTGAGAAGGCTCCGATCTACACTTCCACCAAGGGATTTTTGATTCCCCCACTCATCCTTAGCGGATCTTGTTACTCTTGGGTGTTTGAGCACCCTAGACGGTTGAGGTCACCTCGGAGCCATATTCCATTGTGGTGAAGCTTCGTGGTCTTGTTGGGAGCCTCCGATTAAGTTGTGGAGTTTGCCCCAACCTTGTTTGTAAAGGTTCGGTCGCCGCCTTCAAGGGCACCAATAGTGGAATCACGACATCTCGCATTGTGTGAGGGTGTGAGGAGAATACGGTGGCCCTAGTGGCTTCTTGGGGAGCATTGTGCCTCCACACCGCTCCAACGGAGACGTACTTCCCTTCAAAAGGAAGGAACTTCAGTAACACATCCTCGTCTTCACCGGATCCACTCTTGGTTATCTCTTACCTTTACTTGTGCAAGCTCTTTAGTGTTTGTTCCCTTGCTTGCTTGTGTGCTTGTTTTTGTTGCATCATATAGGTTGTTCACCTAGTTGCACATCTAGACAACCTACTTTGATGCGAAGGTTAATTTGGTAAAGAAAAGCTAAAAATTGGTAGTTGCCTATTCACCCCCCCTCTAGTCAACCATATCGATCCTTTCAATTGGTATCAGAGCCTCGTCTCTTTATTAAGGACTTTACCGTCCAAAGAGTATGGTTGATACCGTAGACGGTGTGGAGGAACACTCCGGTGTGAATCCGATCTCGTCTACGGGCGATGGGGGAACTTCGGTCTCTTGTGAGGAGTTCAATGTAGCCTTAGAGACATTGAAAACCTCCATGATGACTGAAGTTGAAAACATGTTTACTAAATTTCTTGAGGGGCTTAAACTATCCACCGCACCGTTGAAAGTGGGGGATCCCACCAACAAGGTGTCGGATGCTATCCCCGACAAGGGGGAAGCTAGTAGTGAAAAGGCTCCTTCTTCTAGTGGCAAGAATGGCACCGGCATCTTTGCCCATGTGGAACCACCACTTGTGTATGGTGGACCGGTTCCTTCTACTCATTTGAATCATGCCGGTCCTCCTCCTAAGATTGTGAAAAATGAGGATTTTGATTCTTGGGTTTACCGCTTTAAGCGTCATTTAAATCATGTGAACACTAACCTTTGGAGAATCATTGAAGAAGGTTTCTACCCACATGATCCAAGCAACTTCACTCCTCGAGAAGCCGCGGACAATCAATTCAATGAGAATGCTCTCTTCATCATTCAAGATGCAATTCCACCCGAAGACCTACCTCATCTTCGTCCCTTCGCCTTGGCCAAAGATGCATGGCATTGTGTCGTGTCTCTCTACCGGGGAAGCGTAAGCATTCAACGCTCCAACTATGAAGTGGTACAAGATGAGGCCGATGAGTTTGCAATGAAGGAAGATGAAGAACCTCGTGAGCTTTATCGGAGAGTCACCAAACTCGCGGTCTCACTATGAGATCACGGGAGCAAGGACACGGATGACAATTGGATCAAGCGCAAATTCCTCAAGGCAATGATGCCCTACCACAAGGCCATGTCCTCCGTCATCCGCCAAAGACCGGACTTCCACACTTTGACCTCAAGCGAGGTGTTGGATGAGTTTGTGGCCATGAACATTTTGGACAAGACCGCCGACAATGCGGTGCTCCGTTCTCAACGGGCAAAGAAGCCTAACCTTGCTTTGAAGGCCAAGCTCACCGTGGAATAATAAGAAGAGGAAGAGGAAGAGAGCAACCCCGAAGATACAAAGTATGCATATCATGAACACATGGCACTTGCTTCAAGGCAATTTTGGAGCAAGAAAAACTCGAGGCCCAACTTTAGCAAAAACACCTCGAGTGGCACGAGGGGCAAGCAACGTGTAAGGACTTGCTACAATTGCGGCAACGTGAGTCATTTCGTTGCGGAATGCCCGTATGAGAAGAGGGAAGACAATGGTGGCAAACTCATCCGAAAGGACAAGGCCAAGCCGTTCCCCAACAAGAACAACTTCACCAAGAAGACTCCTCCCAAGGCCTTAGTTGTGCAAGAAGAGTAAAATGAGGATGATGAAGATGATGAAGATGATGAGTCGGTTGCCATGGCCTCCGTCGCCATTGCCACAATGTCACGAGTGTCTCTGTTCGACTCACCTAACGAGAGCATCAACGCCAAGTGCCTCATGGCGAAAGCACCAACAAGGTAAACTCCAACATCAAAACTACCATCATTAATCATCCTTCCCCATCGGAGAGCATTAATGAAGTTGAGGGAGCTAATGTGGAGGCTAACGAGTTTGAGGCCTTTATGGGCAAACTCAAGGGAAAATCCAAGAAGCACTTTGTTGCTCTCTTGGAACAACTTGGTGAGGCCAATGACATGATCGAGGCTCACGAAGACACCATCTCAAGGATGGAAGGGCATAGTCGTGACTATGCCGATGAGATTTTTGATCTTTCCAATGCTCTTGAGGAAGAGCGTGGTCTTCGTTTGGCTCTTGAGGAGTCATACAACGTTGATCATGCTAAGTTAGAGAAAGATTATGATCATGCCCTCGTTGTTTCTCGTGTGCTAAATTCCGAGAAGGCCAAACTCGGAGTTGATCTTGCTAGACTCAAAGAGGAGTTTGATATACTTGACAAGGCCCACAAGGCCTTGAAGGGTATTCAGCTAGTCTCAAGGAGTCTCATGATCAACTCCAAGTGAAGCTAACTAAGGAGAAAGCAACTTTTCCTCATATGGTTTTAATTGATAATGCAAATGCTACTAACCCGTGTTGTGAGCATATACATCTTGTTGAGGAAAATGCTAAGTTGAAGGAGCAACTTGAGAGAGGCCTTGCGACTTGCATACAAGGCAAGAAGAAACTCAATGATCTCTTGATCAACCAAAAGGGAGGTGTGGCGAAGGAAGGGGTTGGGTACGTCCCCGACTCCAAAAACAAGAAGAAGAATGACAAGACCAAACGACCTCCTCCCCTCATGCAAACCTTTGTGAGGGCGGGAGAGAGTGTCCCCGAGGAGAAGAAGAAGAACAAAGTCAAGAAGGGCAATGTCACCTCACCCAACAAAGCCGGCGATTTTAATCCTTCTTAGGTGTTGTGCCGTGCTAGTGATGGGCATGTTTATGCCAAATTTGTTGGTTCTCTTCATGAGTACATTGAATGGTCTATTTGGGTTCCTAAGACCCTTGTTACTAACATCAAAGGACCCATTACAAAATGGGTACCTAAAACCAAGCATTGATCTCTTGTAGGTGTTTGGTTCCGGTGGTGGATCATGGTTGCTCGATAGTGGAGCTACAAATCATATGACCGGAAGCAAGGACTTGGTGGTGGACGTGCACAAGGTTCCATCTATGCCCACCAATGTCGAGTGGGGTGACGCCTCATCTTCTAAGGTATTGGGACTTGGCAAGGTTGTCATCTCTCATGATCTCACGATCGAGAAGGTCATGCTTGTTGAGTCCCTTGCATACAATTTACTTTCCGTTCGTCAACTTGCAATCATGGGCTTTGCCACTTTCTTTGATATCGATACCGTGGCCCTCTTGTGGAGCAAGACTCTTAAAGTAGCCTTTGTTGGGCATGTCGAGAACGGTCTATATGTGATTAACTTTTCGGAGCGACCCACTAAGACCGCGACATGCCTAATGGCTAAAGTTGATGTGGGATGGCTTTGGCATCGCTGTTTAGCCCATGTCAATATGAGATCTTTGCAAAGTCTCCTAAAGGGGGACCATGTCCGTGGACTAACGAATGTTAGTTTTGCTAAAGATCGTGCTTGCAGTGCCTGTATCGAAGGAAAGCTACATGAGAAGGCTCACCCTCCCACGACTATCATTTATTCAAAGAGGCCTTTGGAGCTCCTTCACATGGATCTCTTTGGGCCTCCATCCTTTGATAGTCTTGGAGGTAGGAAGTATTGCTTGGTGATTGTGGATGACTACTCAAGGTACACGTGGGTGTATTTCTTCAAGAGGAAGAGCGAGACCCAACAAACCATCATTGACTTTGCCAATGAAGCACAACGTCAACACAATGCAAAGATCTTGACAATAAGAAGTGACAATGGCACCGAGTTCAAGAACTACACCTTGGATGAATTTCTTAGTGATGAGGGAATCAAGCATCAATATTCCGCACCATACACCCCTCAACAAAACGGTGTTGCGAGAGGAAGAACCGGACGTTGATGGATGCGGCAAGGACCATGATGGCAGAGTTCAAGTCTCCGTACAACTTTTGGGCCGAAGCCATCAACACCGCGTGTCATGCATCAAATCGGCTCTACCTCCGCAAGGGTTTGAACAAGACTCCTTATGAGATACTCACCGGTAACAAGCCCAACCTCAAGTACTTCGGGGTATTCGGGTGTAAGTGTTTCATTCTCAAGAAAGGTGTTCGGTTGTCTAAATTTGAGGCTAGAGCTTATGAGGGCATATTTGTTGGTTATGCTACAAACTCTCATGCTTACCGTGTCCTCAATAAATCCATGGGACTTATTGAGGAGACGTGTAACGTGGAGTTTGATGAGAATAATGGCTCCCAAGTGGAGCAAAGTGGCACTTGTGATGTAGGTGATGAAATTCCTCCTCAAGCCATAAGAAGAATGGGTGTTGGTTTCATCCTACCCATTGAGGAACCCCTTGTGGCCAAAGGAGAAGGACAATGCTCCACTCAAGTGGAGCCATCACCAACCCAAGGCCCACACGCTTCTGAAGAACAAAGTGAAGGCCCTCAACCTCGTGAACAAGACCTAGGGCAAGATCATACTCAAGACGGTGTTGACACACCAAGTGATGCCCAAGGTCAAGTTCTCTCCCCCGAGCAAGTTCAAGACCAAGAACAAGTTCATGACAACGCTCAAGATGATCAAGTAACCGCTCCTCAACTCACCACCGAGGAGGAATTAGAGCGTCGTGCCGCCAAAGTTGCTTCCAAGCTCTCCACCAAGGATCATCTCATGATGAATGTGCTTGGAAGCTTAAGAAAGGGGGTAAGCACTCGTAGACAATTAGCAAATTATTGTGAGCATCACGCGTTTGTCTCTTGTGTGGAACCTCACAAGGTCTATGAGGCGCTAGAAGATCCGGATTGGCTCAATGCCATGCATGAAGAACTCAACAACTTCAAGCGCAACAAAGTGTGGAGATTGGTGCCAAGGCCAACGGGGACCCACAATGTCATTGGAACCAAGTGGATATTCAAGAACAAGCAAGATGCCCATGGGATTATCATTCGCAACAAGGCTCGTTTGGTAGCACAAGGCTACTCCCAAGTCGAGGGTATCGACTACGGTGAAACCTTTGCTCCCATTGCTCGTCTTGAATCCATTTGCATGTTGATTGCATATGCTTCTCATCATAACTTTAAGTTACATCAAATGGATGTGAAGAGTGCTTTTCTTAATGGTCCCATTAATGAATTGGTGTACGTCAAGCAACCCCCGGGGTTCGAGGATCCCTACTTTCCCGATCATGTGTATCAACTCGATAAGGCACTCTATGGCCTTAAACAAGCCCCACGTGCGTGGTATGACCACCTTACCGAGTTGTTACAAGACCGTGGGTTTGAAGTTGGGATAATCGACCCCACTCTTTTTACTAAGAAGGTCAAAGGGGAGTTGTTTGTGTGCCAATTATATGTTGATGATATTATCTTTGGTTATCCTAACAAAGCTTTCAATGAGGAATTTGCCGCTCTCATGACCTCAAAGTTCGAGATGTCCTCCATGGGGGAGTTGAAGTTCTTTCTAGGGTTCGAAGTGAAGCAAAGAAGAGAAGGAACCTTCATCAATCAGTCCAAATACACTCAAGACATGCTCAAGAGATTCAAGCTAAGTGACGTCAAGCCGGCTTCCACCCCAATGCCCACCAAGTGCCAACTTGACCTAGATCCCAATGGTAAAGTGGTGGATCAAAAGGTATATCGTTCCATGATTGGATCCTTGCTTTACCTTTGTGCATCTAGACCGGACATCATGTTGAGTGTGGGAATTTGTGCACGGTTTCAAGCCGCACCTAAGGAAAGTCACCATGTGGCGGTCAAACGAATCTTTCGATATTTGGCTCATACCCCAAACTTTGGCTTAGGGTACCCAAGAGGATCAAATTTCAAGCTTGTAGGGTATTCGGATTCCGATTGGGCGGGAGACAAAGTGGATAGGAAGTCCACTTCCGGAGGGTACCAATTCCTTGGTTGCTCTTTGGTAAGTTGGTCTTCCAAAAAGCAAAGTTGTGTGTCTCTCTCGTCCACCGAAGCGGAGTATGTTGCGGCCGGTAGTTGTTGTGCACAACTCTTATGGATGAGGCAAACTTTAAAGGATTATGGTGTCACTTGTGACGAAGTGCCTCTTTGGTGTGACAATGAAAGTGCCATCAAGATTTCTCTCAACCCGGTGCAACACTTCAAGACGAAGCATATTGAGATTCGGTATCACTTCATCCGGGATCACATTAGGCGAGGAGAGATCGAGCTCAACTATGTCAACACTCATGACAACCTTGCAGATATTTTCACGAAGCCCTTGGATGAAGCAAGATTTCGCGAGTTAAGGCATGAGCTAAATATCATTGATTCGAGCAATGTTGCTTGAACCCGTGCACACCCTACCTCGCTCAATTTGTTGTCTAGTTTAGGTGTAGGCATGGACATAGGGGGAGTGTTGTTCTCTCAATGAACTCTCCCTCCCCCCATTATGCATAAATTGATCAAGTCTTTCACTTTAGCCATTGTTGATGGCATGTGTGCTTAAAAGACGAGTTTTGGTCATGGGCCCAAGGTTAAAATCTTCGCGGCGCCATACCTCTTAAACTCAAACATAGGTGGCTTCGGCCACCGCCCTCTCTTGATGAGCGGTTTCTTGACCTCTTGCTGGTGTGTTCTCTTGCTTTTCGTTGCGGGTGGCTTCGGCGCCGTTTTTTTTGAGCTAAGCCATGCTGTCTAGTTGCCGCGGTGTGCTGGGCGGTACTGCCGCGGTTGGTGAGCGGTACTACCGCTGCTAAGCGGTACTACCACTGGTGGTGGACGGTACTACCATGGTAAGTGGTACTACCGCCCCACCAGTGCGGTACTACTGCTGCGGGGCGGGGCCAAGGGGTTTTTATCGGGGCAGGGGGAGGTTTCTTCTCCCTCATACCCATTTGCTCGCCCCCTCGTGTCTCTCCCTCTCTCCAGCACCATTCCGCCGCGGAAGGGCTCCGGTGGATCTCCTCCTCCGGGGCGTTCCTCTCCATTTCCTTCGGTGGAGTCGATCCCCACCACGTCCTTTGCCATGGATGCCGGTGATGACATTTCCGAGCAGCAAGGTCGCTGTATCAACCCCGGGCGTGCCACCTCCAAGCGCTACCGGACCTCAGAGCCTGCCGGTGGTTCCTCGAGCACCCAACCGCCTCCAGCAAGTGCTTCTGCAAGTGTTCCTCCACCTCCACAACAATCGAAGCGAGCCACCAACAAGCCAAAAGGGAAGACTGTGTCTGAGATGAACAACAAGGAGTTTTGGGAGAAGCGTCGCCGCAACCCCTATGCGGTGGACCAAGAACCCACTTTGGTCAACCGCCCGTTCTGGAACCATTTTCAGTTTGCCATCTACTTTGATGTGATCAAGGCCAAGAAGAATCTGTTTGTTGATGTTCGCTCCATTGACACTGATGTATGGAGAAGGACCCAGAGTACTTTGGAGAAGCCCTTCAGATGTGCACTCAGCTGAACATTCTCAGGATCATGCAGTTCAACAAGGACTTCGATGCGGATTTGGTGGCTCAATTCTATGCCACCGTCCATCTTGGAACAGATGGCGACAGGACTCTGACTTGGATGACCAATGGCAAGCTGCTTTCTGTCAAGTGGTGGGCGTTCATGGAGTTACTTGATGTGGTGGATAACGGGCTTGAGACTCCTGTCGGTTTCTGTCCTCACCGCAATGTTACATCCACCCACAAGCAAGCCCTTTGGCCCTACTACACTGTGAAGGTTCACCCTGTCACTGAGAAGAAGACCTACGAGCTGTATCCGTATCTGGACATTCTTCATCGCATATTCCGTGAGACTCTCTTCCCTCGCATTGGGAATCTGGATCAGGTCCACTCCTACCTCGTGGACATGCTCCTTTTCTGTCAGCATGAGAAGGAAGCAAACACTGGAGAGAGCCTGGATATCTCTCATGTCATGTGGTCTGAACTTCTGTCTGCCGTGTCTGAGCGCAAGTGTCCCATCTATGGTCCCTTCATCATGAGGCTCATTGAGAGGGCCTGGGCACAGACTTATCCCAGAGTGCTGCTAGAAACTGGAGATTTGGTTTCTCATGAGATCAAGCGTCTGAGGAAGAAGGACAACTAGACAGCGCCTCACACAGGGGGTCCTTCTACTACTGCTGCCACAGGGGGCCCGTCTGCTGCTGCTGCTGCCATGGGAACTGAGGGTGAGGCTGCTACTGATGCCCACAATGAGGACTTTGGCCACTCCAGTGCAGAACCATCATGGGCCCAGAAGCTCAAGCGCAAGATGAAGAATCTCTTCTGCATGGAGTCCCATGGTCAGTACTTGACTCATGTGGCGGAGAAGAATGCCAGGACGCGCCACAAGGAGATCATGCGTCAGTTGGGCGCCACAGTTGTCAGTGGGTCTGAGGGACAGATCACTGAAGAAGAGGACTGGATTCATCAGAACTGCCACTGGACCGACTCCGTTGCCGAGCAGTTTTCAACTCACGATGCAGATGCAGAGATGTGATGATCACCTGGAGTCGTAGTGTCCCTCTCTGCCCTTTTTGGTGTCTCGCTGCCAAAGGGGGAGAGAGTGTAGATTTGCTTGTTTTGCCTCTTGTGTCGTGCTGCTTGTTTTGCCTCTTGTGTCGTGCTTTGTTTTAGTCTTGTGGTTTCCTATGCGTTTCTCCTGGTTTCCTGTGCGTTTCTCCTGGTTTGGTTTGTTGTGAGACCTAAGTTCCAGACATATGGTGTAAGACATATGCTACCTTTGTTATCTTATCTATGTGTTATGCACCTCAGTACCTTATAACTTGCATGCTTATCCTATCATATATGTGTTCTCATATATCTTGCTTAGGTTGTTGGTCTCTAAAATATAGGGGGAGCCGTGATCCTAGTATGTGTGCCGTGCAGTCCAAAGCACTTATCTAGTGTGCACAACATCTAGGGGGAGCCTGTCTATATTTTAAGAGGCGTGGGTTCTCTTGCATTCTATGTCATTACTCTTTTCTGTGCAAATCCCATATTGTCATCAATCCACCAAAAAGGGGGAGATTGTAAGGGCATATTTATCCCTATGATGTTTTGGTGATTGATGACAATGCATTTGCGGACTAATCGGGTGCTTTGAGTTCTTTCAGATATTCATCTTTCGGCACGAAACGATTATTTCCCTTCGGCGCTCTACTCAAGACGGTGTAGCTTCTTTCGTGACATTGTTGGTGGACTAAGTTTCATAGTAGTCACTGTACTATCAAGAGGGGATCTTCTTCGGTATGGTCTGGGTGGAATCAACACGTACACGTCCTTCTCACACCCACCGTTTCTTTCCGCCTCTCTGGAGCTTCTCTTTTCTCCCCTATCTGTCTTTTCCTGGACCCAGCGGTAGTACCGCGGGCCACAGCGGTAGTACCGCTGAGGCTCACTAAGCGGCAGTACCGCTCCTCGGAGCGGTAGTACCGCTTTATGGCCTCAGCTGCAGTACCGCTGCGGCTCCGTGCTCCTACCGCCTCGACCCTAGTGCGCTCTTTCTCGTGTCTGGGCTTTACGGCACTAGCTGCAGTATAGCGGTAGTACGGCTGAAGCTCAGTAAGCGGTAGTACCGCTCCTCGGAGCGGTAGTACCGCTTGATGGCCTTAGCCGCAGTACCGCTGCGGCTCCGTGCTCCTACCGCCTCGACTCGAGTGCGCATTTTCTCGTGTCGGGTTTTACGGTACTAGCTGCGGTAGTAGTGGCGGTAGTGCTGCTTGTGAGCGGTAGTACCGCCCTACCTCCATGGTAGTACCGCTCTGGGTCCCAGCCCCAGCCCCTTCTCTTCTAGCGCGGCAGTACCGCTGAGGGGGAGCGGTAGTACCGCTTTTGAGCGGTAGTACCGCCCTGCCCCCGCGGTAGTACCGCTCTCTGCGGGGCTGAGTGGGGGGTAACGGTTGGTTTGTTCCCCCCACTATAAAAGGGTGTCTTCTTCCCCCCTTTGACCCACCTCTTCCCCCAAGCTTCATTATTGCCCAAGCACCATTTATTGCTCAAGCTCCATTAAATACTCCAACCCTCCTTTTGCCCGATCTATCTCCCTAGCCAATCAAACTTGTTGATTTGCTCGAGAGTGGTTGAGAAGGCTCCGATCTACACTTCCACCAAGGGATTTTTGATTCCCCCACTCATCCTTAGCGGATCTTGTTACTCTTGGGTGTTTGAGCACCCTAGACGGTTGAGGTCACCTCGGAGCCATATTCCATTGTGGTGAAGCTTCGTGGTCTTGTTGGGAGCCTCCGATTAAGTTGTGGAGTTTTCCCCAACCTTGTTTGTAAAGTTTCGGTCGCCGCCTTCAAGGGCACCAATAGTGGAATCATGGCATCTCGCATTGTGTGAGGGCGTGAGGAGAATACGGTGGCCCTAGTGGCTTCTTGGGGAGCATTGTGCCTCCACACCGCTCCAACGGAGACATACTTCCCCTCAAAAGGAAGGAACTTCGGTAACACATCCTCGTCTTCACCGGATCCACTCTTGGTTATATCTTACCTTTACTTGCGCAAGATCTTTAGTGTTTGTTCCCTTGCTTGCTTGTGTGCTTGTTGTTGTTGCATCATATAGGTTGTTCACCTAGTTGCACATCTAGACAACCTACTTTGATGCGAAGGTTAATTTGGTAAAGAAAAGCTAAAAATTGGTAGTTGCCTATTCACCCACCCTTCTCTAGTCAACCATATCGATCCTTTCAGCTTTCATGCTCCAAAGAGTGCTATCTGATCTGAAATTCCAGACAAGTGTTAATTTCACTAAGTCTGAAATCTGTTTACCAAATGCATTTTTTCCATGCTTGTTTGAACCTGTTAATGGATGAATTGGACGTAGCTCAGTGCTAGTCTTTTGTTAAGCATCATGAATGGATCCCTGCCATGTATTTTGATGCCATGTTTGAGTGCTGTAGCATGTTCATCTTGTTGCATTTAGATGACTTCTTGCTGTAAATCGCAGAACGTGGTCATATTTGAATTGCTTGCCATTTCCAAACCGTAACTCCGATTCCGGTGATCTTTATATTGTTTTCAAGCGATTTCATCTCATCTTTCCAGTGGCACACTTGGATTTCCAAGTTGAGGCCAGGTTCATGCATTCCTTGTCAAATCTTACATATGCATCCCATATTGCATCCCGCATAGCATACCATGTTTGCATCATGTTGTTTGAGCCTTGCACGTGGTTGATTGTGTCCTTGTTGCTTGTTTGTCTTGTTTGGGTAGATCCGGGAGACGAGTTCGCTAACGAGGAGCCCGTTGAGTTTGCTTTCGAGGATCCAGTCAACTCTGACAACTTGGCAGGCAAGATGATCATACCCTCGAAATCACTATTATCTTTGCTTTGCTAGATGCTCGCTCTTTTGCTATGCCTATGCTACGATGCCTACCACTTGCTTATCATGCCTCCCAAATTGCCGTGTCAAACCTCTAACCCACCATGTCCTAGCAAACCGTTGATTGGCTATGTTACCGCTTTGCTCAGCCCCTCTTATAGCGTTGCTAGTTGCAGGGGGAGATTGGAGACCGTTCCTTGTTGGAACATTATTTACTTGTTGGGATACCATTATATTGCCTTGTTATCTTAATGCATCTATATACTTGGTAAAGGATGGAAGGCTCGGCCTCTCGCCTAGTGTTTTGTTCCACTCTTGCCGCCCTAGTTTCCGTCATATCAGTGTTATGTTCCCGGATTTTGCGTTCCTTAAGCGGTTGGGTGATAATGGGAACCCCTTGATAGTTCGCCTTGATTAAAGCTTTTCCAGCAATGCCCAACCTTGGTTTTACCATTTGCCACCTAGCCTCTTTTTCCCTTGGGTTTCCGGAGCCCGAGGGTCATCTTATTTAAACCCCCCCCGGGGCCAGTGCTCCTCTGAGTGTTGGTCTGACTGAGCTGCCTGCGGGGCCACCTCGGGGCAACTTGAGGGTTGGTTTTACTCGTAGTTAGTCTCATCTGAGTGTGCCCTGAGAACGAGATATGTGCAGCTCCTATCGGGATTTGTCGGCACATTCGGGCGGTGTTGCTGGATTTGTTTTAACTTGTTGAAGTGTAGAACCGAGATACCGAGTCTCATCGGAATGTCTCGGGAGGAGGTCTATTCCTTCGTTGACCGTGAGAGCTTGTCATGGGCTAAGTTGGGACTCCCCTGCAGGGATTTGAACTTTCTAAAGCCGTGCCCGCGGTTATGGGCAGATGGGAATTTGTTAATGTCCGGTTGTAGATAACTTGAACCTTAACTTAATTAAAATGAATCAACAGTGTGAGTTGCCGTGATGGTCTCTTCTCGGTGGAGTCCGGGAAGTGAACACGGTGTTGGAGTAATGCTTGCCGCAGGATGTCCTCTAGTTACTCGTTCGCGCTTTGCCTCCTCTTCTCGCTCTCTTTTGCGAACAGGTTAGCCACCATATATGCTAGTCGCTTGCCGCAGCTCCACATATTTTCCTTGCCTTACCTTTTAAGCTCAAATAGTCTTGATCGCGAGGGTGCGAGATTCCTGAGTCCCTGTGGCTCACAGATTACTTCCAAACTAGATGCAGGGCCTGATGATTCCGCTCCAGATGACGCGCTTGAGCTCAAGTGGGAGGTCAACGAGGACTCACGCCGATACTACATGTCTTTCCCTGATGATCAGTAGTGGTGCCCAGTTGGGGTGATCGGGACCGTGTCGCATGTTGGGTTATCTTTTATTTTGGCGCCGTAGTCGGGCCATGAGTGTTTGAATGTTGTAATGCTATTTATGTACTTTGATTGACGTGGCGAGTGTAAGCCAACTATGTACCTTCCCCTTTTATTATCTATATTACATGGGATGTTGTGATGATTGCCTAACTTGCGACATTGCTTTCAATGCGGTTATGCCTCTAAGTCCTGCCTCGACACGTGGGAGCTATAGCCGCATCGAGGGCGTTAAACAATCTTACCTACACATCAAAACCACAACGATAGTTTTTCAAGTTGGTGCTGTTTTAACCTTCGCAAGGACCGGGCGTAGCCACACTTGGTTCAACTAAAGTTGGAGAAACTGACACCCGCCAGCCACCTGTGTGCAAAGCACGTCGGTAGAACCAGTCTCGCGTAAGCTTGCGCGTAATGTCGGTCCGGGCCGCTTCATCCAACAATACCGCCGAACCGAAGTATGACATGCTAGTAAGCAGTATGACTTATATCGCCCACAACTCACTTGTGTTCTACTCGTGCAAATAACATCAACGCATAAAACCAGGCTCGGATGCCACTGTTGGGGAACGTAGTAATTTCAAAAAAATTCCTACGCACACGCAAGATCATGGTGATGCATAGCAACAAGAGAGGAGAGTGTTGTCTACGTACCCTCGTAAACCGACAGCGGAAGCTTTATGACAACGCGGTTGATGTAGTCGTACGTCTTCACGGCCCGACCGATCAAGCACCGAAACTACGACACCTCTGAGTTTTAGCACACGTTCAGCTCGACGACGATCCCCGGACTCCGATCCAGCAAAGTGTCGGGGAAGAGTTCCGTCAGCACGATGGCGTGGTGACGATCTTGATGTTCTACCGTCGCAGGGCTTTGCCTAAGCACCGCTACAATATTATCGAGGAGTATGGTGAAGGGGGCACCGCACACGGCTAAGAAAACGATCACGAGGATCAACTTGTGTGTCTAGAGGTGCCCCCTGCCCCCGTATATAAAGGAGAAAAAGGGGGGTGCGGCCGGCCCTAGGAGGAGGCGCGCCGGAGGAGTCCTACTCCAACTGGGAGTAGGACTCCCCCCCTTTCCCTAGTTGGATTAGGATTTGGGGGGAAGGAGGAGAGGGAAGAAAGGAAAGGGGGGGGGGGCGCCGCCCCCCCTCCTTGTCCAATTCGGACTTGGGGGGGGGGAGGGGCGTGCGGCAGCCCCTAGGCCTCCTCTCCTCTTCCTCCACTAGGCCCATTAAGGCCCATTAGGTTACCGGGGGGGTTCCGGTAACCTCCCGATACTCCGGTAAAATGCCGATTTCACCCGGAACACTTCCGATGTCCAAACATAGGCTTCCAATATATCAATCTTTATGTCTTGACCATTTCGAGATTCCTCGTCATGTCCGTGATCACATCCGGGACTCTGAACAAACTTCGGTACATCAAAATATATAAACTCATAATGAAATTGTCATCATATCGTTAAGCGTGCGGACCCTATGGGTTCGAGAACAATGTAGACATGACCGAGACATGTCTCCTGTCAATAACCAATAGCGGAACCTGGATGCTCATATTGGCTCCCACATATTCTACGAAGATCTTTTATCGGTCAGACTGCATAACAACATACTTTGTTCCCTTTGTCATCAGTATGTTACTTGCCCGAGATTCGATCGTCAGTATCTCAATACCTAGTTCAATCTCGTTACCGGCAAGTCTCTTTACTCGTTTCATAATACATCATCTCGCAACTAACTCATTAGTTGAAATGCTTGCAAGGCTTATGTGATGTGCATTACCGAGAGGGCCCATAGATACCTCTCCGGCAATCGGAGTGACAAATCCTAATCTCGAAATACGCCAACCCAACATGTACCTTTGGAGACACCTGTAGAGCTCCTTTATAATCACCCAGTTACGATGTGACGTTTGGTAGCACACAAAGTGTTCCTCCGGCAAACGGGAGTTGCATAATCTCATAGTCATAGGAACATGTATAAGTCATGAAGAAAGCAATAGCAACATACTAAACGATCGGGTGCTAAGCTAATGGAATGGGTCATGTCAATCACATCATTCTCCTAATGATGTGATCCCGTTAATCAAATGACAACACATGTCTATGGTTAGGAAACATAACCATCTTTGATTAACGAGCTAGTCAAGTAGAGGCACACTAGTGACGTTTAGTTTGTCTATGTATTCGCACAAGTATTATGTTTCCGGATAATACAATTCTAGCATGAATGATAAACATTTATCATGATATAAGGAAATAAAATAATAACTTTATTATTGTCTCTAGGGCATATTCCCTTCATCAGGCCCTTATGTGTCTGGAAATAATGACCTATGTCGTCATTCACTTTAATTCCAACACTCCCTTTTTGCGTGAAAGATTCTACTTGGCGTCGCCAAGCTTCATCAAAACCCATCATGCATAAGGCTTGTTGAAGGAAAGGCCATTTGACTTTATCGTACGCTTTCTCGAAATCCACCTTGAAAACAACTCCATCAAGTTTTTTCATGTGAATCTCATGGAGCGTTTCATGAAGGACCACAACCCCTTCGAGGATGTTCCTGTCCGGCATGAAAGCAGTTTGAGTAGGCTGCACCACATCATGCGCAATCTGTGTGAACCTATTCGTCCCGACCTTGGTAATTTTTTTGAAACTAACATTAAGAAGACAGATGATCCTGAATTGCTCGATTCTCACTGCCTCTGTCTTCTTCGGAAGCAAAGTTATCGTTTCAAAATTCAGTTGAAAAAGCTGAAGCTGGCCAGACAATAAATCATGGAACAATGGCAACAAATCTCCTTTAATAATATGCCAGCATTTCTTATAAAACTCAGCCGGGAATCCACCCGGGCCGGGTGCCTTATTATTTTTCATCTGCGAAATAGCCTCAAACACCTCTTTCTCAGAAAAAGGAGCAGCTAAAATATCATTCTCAACAACAGTAAGTTGAGGCACATCCTCAATTCTAGACTCATCCAGCGACACACAGTTATCCTCTGGAGGCCCAAACAACTGCTTGTAATACTCAGTAATGTATAATTTTAGGTTCTCCTGACCAAGAATCGTTCCTTCATCTTGTTCAAGCTGAAAGATCCTCTTCTTTCTATGCTTTCCATTAGCGATCATGTGGAAGATTTGAGTGTTCGCGTCCCCCTGGACTACTCGTTGGACCTTGGCCCGCAGCGCCCACTTTAATTCTTCCTCACGAAGAAGCTCTTTCAGTCTCATCTCGGCGTCGAGATTGGCATGAAGCTCTGAGGCTGGCAGAACCGTGGTTTCTTCTTTAACATCTAGGGACTGAATAAGTGTAAGGAGTTGTTCCTTTTCTACCGTATAAATCCCACTCAGATGCTTAGCCCACCCACGTAGGAAACTTCTTAGGTGCCTATTTATTCTGCCAACGCTCAAGCGCGGACCTACCTCCTGCATCCTTAACCCACTCTCTGGCTATGAGATCAAAGAAGCCTTCTCTCTCAAACCAAGCAAGCTCGAAAGAGAATGAATTTTTATTTCCCAAGTGGGTGGCCTCGCCGAAGTCAAGAAATAACGACGTGTGGTCAGAAATACCACGAGATAGTGCCTGAACTGTTACAAAGGGGAATTTCTGTTCCCATTCGACACTAGCCAGGACTTGATCCAACTTTTCAAACGTCGGATTTGGCATCACGTTAGCCTAGGTAAACTTTCTGCCCGAAAGCTCTATCTCTCTTAGATCCAAGCTTTCAATGATAGTATTAAACATGAACGACCATCTTCCGTCAAAATTATCATTATTCTTCTCATCATGCCTTCTAATAATGTTGAAGTCACCCCCATCAGGATAGGAAGTTGCTCAGAACCGCAAATCCTCACCAGGTCTGCCAAGAAATCCGGCTTTAGTTTGGGCTGTGCGGCACCATATACCGCCACCAAAGCCCAGTTAAACCCATCAGCCTTCGACCGCACCCTAAACTTAACAGCAAAATCTCCCATGACCACACTTCGGACTTCTAGCAGATCACATCTAACCCCGAGTAAGATCCCTCCCGATCTTCCTCGCGGTGGCAGACAATGCCAGTCAAAATCAATACTGCCCAAAAGAGTATTTAGAAATTGTGGAGAAAAGTTGTCTCTACCAGTTTCCGACAATGCGATAAAGTCCAACCTATGCTCAATAGATGCCTCTGCAAGAAACCTTCTTTTAGCCAAGTCTTTTAGACCTCTGCTATTCCAAAAGATTCCTTTCATCTCTCGTCATGGAACTTTTTAGCCGTTCGGATCCGAGCACTCCTACGCACTGCGGAATCCAGGTAGATCTTCCACTTCCATTTGCGTTTAGACATGTTCTTACTCTCTAGCCGGTCCTCACGACCAGGCTCAGAAGTTCGAACTTCAACATTCTCCACACCCTCCTCCTCCTCCTCCTCAGGCCCAGGAAGAGGAGGAGCAAGATCCGCACAAAAATTGTCGAATACCCGGACCCCCAAAGCATCAATATCGAAATCATTCATGGGTTTAACCACAGCTAAGTTGCGAATCATCTCTAACGCCCGCTCTGCCTCTAAATCCAGCATATCATTAACCGAGGTTGAGATTTCACTATCATTACTACCTAGTGAAATTCCTAGCTGGTTTGCATTACTAATAATCTCATCATTAGAAAAATGCAAAATAGAATTAGAGGTATTAACGGACATACCAGTAGTGACCTCAACGCCACAAAGCGTGGCCGCCCTCATGGCGCACCGATGCTGTATGTCATCCACCTCCGGATGATCCTGGAGACGGCTACTCACCCGTCGCCCCACAGAGACCGGATCCGGAATACCACCGAACGCAATCACCTCATCCCGAGTAACCCTGCTCGTTGTGGGGCCTCCTGCCCCACCCCGAACACGCAGCCGGTCAACCTCCATCGACGAACCAGCTGGACCGCCGGAAAGTGAAGGGGCGCTGAGCGGCACTGGCGACGTTGGTCGCGCCCCCACCAAGAGACTCCACCATGCCGGGGGAAGGTGGAACCCGGGCCACCTACCCGATCTCCTCGTCCACCCCAGCCCTTCAGCCAGCAGGGATCACCGGCGCCCCATGAGGGCCGGCCCCCCTAGGCGCCGCAAGAGAAGAGGGCCCCGAAGACACCTGCCCTGAGCCCCCTCTGGACAGCGGAGCTGCCGCCAGCATCATCGGCCCTGCGGAAGGAGAAGAAGGTGCCGAGGCCACCTGCCCCGGATCCCCTCCCGCAGAAACAACCTCGACCACCGAGACCACGTCCACCGCGAGAGAAGAAGAGGGCGCCGAGGCCGCCTGCCCCGAGCCCCCTTCAGAAGACGGAACCGCCTCTTGCAGCTCCGGCATCGCGATAGAAGGAGAGGGAACCGAGATCACCATCCCCGGACCCCCTCCGGGAGAAATACCTCCATCGCCGGGCCCTCGACCTGAGGGGAATCAACGAGAAGGTGGGAGAGAACCTCCTCCTCCTCCCTCTTGATCGGGATCGGCGAAACCCCAAGTAGTGGACTCACAACATCCTCAAAATCCAAAACAGGTAACATGTGCTCAAACTCCTCAACAGACTCCACCCGCTCACTCCAAAGCCTCAGAGGCACAGAAACCGGCTTGAAGGACCCAAAACTCAGAGTAGTCGTAGGCACTGAGGAGGGTGGTACCGTCCCATCCCCTGACGTCTGAGAAATGGTTCCCGGTGCAGTGGACGACTCACATCCAGTACCATGAACCAGCGCCTCCTTAAGCCTCGAACTGTCATCTCCCTCATGCATATTAATATCAGTTCCGTTAACCGCCTCTGCGAACAGACTCTCGTCCTCAAACTCAATCACGAGGTTATAGATCTGGCCTCGATATGCCCACTTGATCACCTCAGGCACGTACTCAATATCCAGAACACTGACCAGCAGTCGTGCTATCCCGTGAGCTCTGGTAAAGTCCATATCCACTCGCTCCGGACGCCCCACCATAATACCCAAGCTAGCCACAACCCTGGCATCTTGCATCGGCTTCGAGGGAGCCCAAAAAAATGCAACCAAACCTGAGTTAGAGGCTTACCCTGAGGCTCAACCCTCTTCCACTCATGAAACTCAAGGACACAATCAGTACCCGGCACTTTGCACATCCCAAAACTCAGAAGTCTCTGTAGTCCTCAACCGAAGGAAACTCGACCCTAAACAGTTTTTCCTCGAGCCTAACAAGCTCCCACTGGAAGTCCCCTGGAGCTAACTCCTTCAGCCTCTACACAACCCGTGTCTCAGAAACCTCTCCTCTGGTAATTTTTACTATCCCAGTGGTCAAACTCAGGGTCTCGTCCGGAACCTCCCTCTCAGTAGGAGACTCAAACAATGTGAGTTCAGCACAGTACACTCCATACATCATGAGAGACGGTGCCTGATCTCGCAAAAACGGACAATCCCCCGTATCATGAGCTGGTTTGCCACAAGTACCACAAAGTTCAGCCACACACTCAGCAATAAAATGACCCTTCCCACCATAGCGGTACCACAACATTTTCTCTTTCTTACGCGCCCACTTGGACGCCCTTTCTGACTCAGCCCTGTCTGTCGCCTCCACTGACGCTGTCAACACGGACTCATTCTTGGGAATCTCAGCGTTAGCTAGTGCCGACACCACCTCCATAGCCTGACCAGACAAGACCGGCTCCGCAACAGACCCATCAACGGTCGTGTGCTCGACAACGGGCGAAGGCGGCTGTCGTGGGCGGTACCGCCCACCTCGACCACCGCGACCACCACGATGACCGCAGAAACCACACCACTGTCGATAGTCTGGGCCAGTCTTCCCCTCAACAAAACCTCCCGGGGGTCCCATAAACAGTCGCTTCGCTGAGCCATCGCTCTGCCAAGCATATCCTCGACCACCACCCATCGACGAGGATCCACAGTGCTGACCAACCCCATATGTGTTGAAACCATCATCTCCCCACTGACCCCGGGGTGCGGCAGAAGAACCGCCAACACCGGAGTTCTGAGGTGGAGGCGGTGCCTGTGAATGCACCGTCCCAGCCCTACTCTGCGACGGCTTGGCGACGAGATGAGCTGGCGGGGCCGGCCGTGGCAGTTGCCCGATCATCAGCCCTGCGTTCCCCGGCGCAGGCGGCCTCGGCGCGG
Organism: Triticum urartu; assembly: GCF_056163025.1. Lineage (NCBI taxonomy): Eukaryota > Viridiplantae > Streptophyta > Magnoliopsida > Poales > Poaceae > Triticum > Triticum urartu. Next base: position 358,404,354 of record NC_141879.1, read on the forward strand.
CACCGCCATGGCCTGTAGCGGCATGCCCAAGCAAGCCACCTACAACGGCATTCCCGGCCAAGCTAGGCGCCGGTGGACGGGGCCCAGGAAGCAGCCCACCATGCCCGACCGCAGGACTCGCAACCGAGCCAGTCGCCGGCGGGCGGGCACCGGGGAACGCGCCACCACGGCCCGCAGCCGCACCGGCCGTCGCCGTGCCCCGACCCGCGACCGAAGCCACCGGAGTCACCCCTCCGCGGCCAGACCCAGGGACCGACGGCGGCAACGCGCCGAGGCCACCGCCAGCGCCCGGCGGCGGCGCAGCCCCGACGTATCCTGACCCGGAAGGCACTGCGGGCTTCTTCCCGGGCGGCAGCGCATCACTGCGGCCCGCCATGGCCCCAAGTGGAAGAATTCGCCGAGCACGTCCTCCCCCAGCAGAACGGCGATGTGGACTCCGGTGACGAAAAACCCTAGTGTTCGAGGGAGAGGCTGGGGACGTCGATCGATCTATGCATGCTACGTCACCCACAAAACCGTTCTGGACTGGACCTGACTGGGCCTCATACCCAGCAGTTCCCCGCCCACCAAAACATTGCAGCCCATCCCCCACACACAACCCACTTCGGCCCAGGAGCGTTTTCAAACGCTCCTGGCGAGCCGCCTGGATCGAGATCGCCATGGCCGCTGGCTTCGCCGCCGCGGCCACCTCCGGTGCCGATCTAGGCCCTGCCCGGCATGGCTTCCTTCTACTCTTGACGGTAATCCACGACTCCGGCCGGATCAGATCAAAAAGCGTGAGGTTAGGGAGCCGTACCTTAGGAATGGGGCCCTTCCATGGCCGGACCGTCGCCGCCGACGTCCTCCGATGAACCACGCGTCGAAGCATTTCCGTCTTCTCTCCCGCATCTAGCCCAACCCTAGCCGGATCATCGGGGGGGGGGGGGGGGGCAGAACTTTGTCGATCGTAGTTGCCACTTCATCTTCATCGTAACCTTCATTCAAAAACTCACACAAGAAGTCGAACGGCGTCGGCGATGGCGGAGGTGGCGACGTCTCATCCACGCCCTCTTCTCCATCTTCCTCGTCATCGTCGGCTAAGGCCCAGAACCGGCCGCCCACCCTCCGATGGTCACCGGAGGATGGAGGCGAAGGCCCCGTGGTCGCCCCTCCCGCGCCGCTTCCAGTCGCCCTTCCCATACGTCACTTTTCTGTTCCATCCTTCCTCTTGAGGCCTTTGGGACCATTTCCTAAGCGTGTGCATAGGAAAATTTTGAAATTACTACGTTCCCTAACATGCAGAAGGAGATGAAATGCTTGATTATGAGTCTACACCGGTTCATGACGGTATGGATATTAATATGGTGTATTACTTACCCGCTGAATTTCGTGCTATAGATGAAGAAGGGGAAGTAGCTCAGCTAGATTTTGGTCCTAAAAATGCTATATTCGGGAAGCCAAAAGAACCGGTGAAGCACTTGAAGCCATTGTTCCTTAAAGGTCATATTAATGGATCGCCGGTTGCTAGAATGCTTGTCGATGGTGGTGTTGTGGTGAATCTTATGCCATATTCAGTCTTCAAAAAATTAGGGTTGCGTGATGAAGAGTTAATAAAGACCAACATGGTGCTTAAAGGATTTGAAGGCAAAGAGAAAATTGAAGCCAAAGGTGTAATGTATGTGGAGCTTACGGTGGGAAGAAAAACTTTGGCTACCACATTCTTTGTCACCGAGGTGCAAGGTAACTACAATGTGATATTAGGCCGTGATTGGGTCCATGCAAACCAATGTGTGCCATCTACTATGCACCAGTTTTTGATTCAATGGGTTGATGATGAAGTGGAGGTCACTCATGCGGATAATTCGGCTTGTGTTGCTTTGGCCGATGCATCGGTGGATTGGCAACATCCCAATGCTACTTGCTTGATGGGGCGTGACTTATCAGAATTTGATTTTCTTAGCGCTACAAAATGTGGTTTCATGCCCGTTTCTTTAAAGCCAGTTGGTGATAATCGGCTCGAAGGTATGATGTATTTAAATGGATCCTAACTCACAGTGGTTACAAAAGCGTCTTGTAGAATATTGGTCCAATGAGAACGATATGTATGAGTCCATAGAAGAGTTTGATGATATGGATAAATTAGGACAAGGTTTTACATCAGCCGATCCATTAGAAGAGATAGATATAGGAGATGGTTCAATTCCTAGGCCGACATTTGTAAACGAAAATTTAAGAGCCGATTATAAGGCTAAGTTGATCGAGCTGTTGAAAGAATATGTTTGTTGCTTTGCATGGGAATATCATGAGATGTCAGGTTTAAGCCGAGAGCTAGTGGAGCATCGGTTACCTATAAAGGCCGGTTTTAGACCATACACACAATCGACCAGAAAGTTTAATCCAAAAACGTAAGACCGGATCAAGGAAGAGATCGGTCGTTTGCTTAAAGCTAATTTTATTAGGCCTTGCAGGTATGCCGAGTGGATTTCTAACATTGTACCAGTAGAGAAGAAAGGCTCCGGCAAGTTGAGGGTGTGCATTGATTTCAGAGATTTGAATAGAGCTACACCTAAAGATGAGTATCCTATGCCAATAGCTGATATCTATCTATCTATCTATCTATCTATACCTCTACTAATTACAGACTCCCAATAAATTATCACGTTAATTAGAATTTATGAGCCGTTAATCTGGTGGGACCAGATTATTACGGTGTAGATTCAGTTAACATTTTGCTCCGTGGTAAAAAAAACGCTCCGAAGCACACAATTTTTTTACATCGGCTGTGAAAATGAATCCATCTAAAACACGATTGTACTATTACTAATCACCGATTATTCTGCCCTATCTAAAGCAAATCTTTAAATTTCAAAAAACTAAAGCAAATCTTTAAATTTCAAAAAACTAAAGATCTCTTTCACGACCAAAAAATTGTACCAGCTCATATGCTACAGCCGCATCCTTCCATAGAAACAAAAGAAAAAAAATCCATGCGTCTTTCCTTCGGCCCCGAGCAGCCGCGCCGCCGGAACTTGCGAACCCTGCCGCCACCTCGACTCTTCCGCGTCCGGTGCGACGCCGGCACATCCATCGCATGCCGGTGAGCTCCCCATCGAGTAGTAGCTGTCGCGCCGCTGGAACTTGCGAACCCCGCCGCCACCTCCACTCTTCCGCGTCCGGTGCGACGCCGGCGCATCCGTCGCATGCCGGCGAGCTCCCCATCGAGCAGTAGCTGCCGCACCGCCCACCTACTTTGCCTTTTTCCCGTCCTTCCCTACACTTCTCTCACCTCTCTCTGCCACGCATCCACGGGGACCCCGGGACGCCGCCGGCACGCGGAAATACGCCGCCCCAACTGGATCGATGCCCTGCTCCATCGCCTGCTCTCCTACCATCCGTCCTCACCCCGCCGCCACCTCGACTCTTCTGCATCGGGTGCGACGCCGGCGCATCCCTCGCATGCCGATGAGCTCTCCATCGAGCAGTAGCCACCGCGCTGCCCTCCTACTTTGCCTTTTTCCCATCCTTCCATGCACTTCTCTCACCTCTCTCTGCCTCGCATCCACAGGGACCCGAGGCACCGCTGGCACGCGGAACGACGCCGCCCCAGCTGGATCGACGCCCTGCTCCATCGCATGCTCTCCCGCCGTCCGTCCTCATCTCGAATCGATCATGCCGGTAGCTGTCATTGCCAGATCCTAGCTTGGCCGCCTGCTGAAAGATCCAGCGCCTTTGTGCCTCTCACCGTCGAGGGAGGTAGGAATGACGGAGCCGTGCATGTGTTGGCGCCCATGTGGTGCGTGCTGAGCCACCGCCTTGCGTAGCGGCTATAGTCCTACGGCGCGCCCTGCCTCGAGCAACACACATGGGTGGCGGCTGAGACGTCTGAGGAGCTTCAGCAGGAGGTGGTGATCCAATGGCACTCCTTCCAGTACAACACTAACCTATGCAAAGTGGCCCTTTATTTCCCCTGCCCAGCTCCAATCTTTGATCCGTCCATGCTTGAGGTAATATGTACAGAGAACGAGGCTGCCGAGCCAAATTTGTTGAACGAGGCTGTGAAGTTTGAGGTAATATTGCTGCTACCTTCGTTTTGTTTTTTGGTGATGGTCACCTCTGTATCAACTCAACAGGTAGTATCTATCTGTTAGTGCTATTTCTGCAATTTTGTAAGCCAGATTTGTGCCAAGTGCATTGCATAATATATCTCTAATACGTCCATTGCTATTTCTGAGATCTTCCATCAATGTTTATTACAACAGAAAAATGGTCCTTATCACATATATAGTATGAACTGGCAACTTATATATACGATGGTTGATAAAAATTACTTCAGGGTATCCATTCTGCTATATTTTAGATACTCAACAAAATTTGTGACATCTAATCTGGTAGAGAAAATAGTATGATACATTCTTTTTTCTTTTGCGAATTCAGTCCAAGATATTCTTTTCTTATCTACAGATAATTTCGTATGGATGACTTAGCATTCAACATGATTTAGTTTCCAGCCTGTATAGATTAGTCTTATTATGAGCTACCTATAATTTTTTTAGGCTTTTAGTTTTAGTTATGGTGATGGACTGTGCACATGATTCACAGAATAAAGAACTGCAACAAGCATTAATTCTTACATGCGTGAAGCATTTTACAATAAATTTCCTATTATTCATCAGCTAGCTGAATGAACGGAGACTGTACGACAAGGCGAACAAGCACACTAAATATCACGAGTCATATTAATTCATAGCTATTTTTACAATTGCATTTCACTGGAAGTTTCCTGTTGATTATAATAATATTCACCATAGATATCTAAAGTTTGTGGTTCAATTTATGATCTGCATTGGTCTAGATACTATTGCTAGAAGTTGACGTTGACACCCAGTAAGATCCTCCTGGAGCTGCCTTCTCTGAGCATATCTCCAATCAAGCATCTACTAATTCACATCGTAAATGTTAAATTTGTGATAGGCTTACTATAGACAAATGTTTCTGAATATTATGGTATATCAGATGTTACAGAGTAAATTATCAATTTACTCTACATGATACATTAATCTTTTTTGTTTTTGTTTCTATTCTATTTATGGTGGAAAAATGGTTTCTTCACCATTTGGTTGATGTTAAATTAAAACATTTTTGTATGCCTATCGAATATATGTTAGTTCAACCGATATTCCAAATTACATTTTTATATTGTGCTGCTTATTACAGTTTTTTCCTCCAAGGAAACAACACCAAGGCACCCCATGAGTATTTGTCAGTTCAACTGATATTCCACTTTTGCATATTGTAGTACTTCCATAGTTATTTCATCTCAGGAAACAACACCAAGGCAATATATTTTTTACCCTGTTTATAACAACCTAATTATTTCCAACAATAGAGATTGAGGCTATCTTATTAAATGTTCCTTTTTGCACGCTGTTGATCAGCTACATAATATCCTTCTGATATATGACTAATTTGAAAGAGAAACAAAAAACTTTTCCTAAACTATGAAAGACATCATTATTCTGATTAAAATCATTCTCACAGGTGATGCCATGGCACCATCCATGAGAGTATTAAGGATCCCGAGGGAAAGAGTTGCGATGGGTCGATGGCGCATCTATTCACACCATGGACATTCATTGCCTGCTACTCATGCGACCACTCTGAAGGTAAGGAAGTGTGTATCTTAAGTTCCATGCTGCAGTTAACATTTAATCATATTAATATTATCTCTGATATCCTGGACACAACATAGATTTTACAAGCAAAACTTCATCAAGCTAGATTTGTTGCATGTGCACTGGATGTTGATGTTATTGGGCTAGACTAATTTTGTGTTTTCCCATCATGTTGAAAGTTGTCCCTGATGTGCGTACATTATTAGCTATCATGGAGACGACAAATAGCTGATGTTTGGTAATAGTTACTTCATGGTATGCTGCATATTCCTCTAAATTTGTGAGATTTGAGATAGTAGAAACAACACATCGTGATCTACTGGCCTTGCCTGATGCTTCGTTATTTGAGGACCATGGAGTAAAATGGATCTAATTTCCAGTCTATGTATGATTATTAGTCATTTGATGCGGAAAGTTTTATGATTTCATTATATGTTTAGTACGCTCTTACAGTTTATGCATGCGAATTAACAGAAATAAATTGCACGGACTGTTCTTTTTCTCATAAATGTGAAGCATGTACAACTATTTTTCTATTGCGAAAAAACATTCCTTCCCCCAAGCGAGCCAGCACACAAATAAGAGTTACTCCAAGCTTTTTTCAGAACTGAGTTAGTTATGTTATCCCTACGAATATCTTAGGTTTTAAGTGTCAATCTTCAAATTCTCTACTTTATTAATTTACTTTTTATAAATACTACGAAGACTAAAATTTAAAGAATTAAACCAATAAGTGTATTTAGTGAAGCCAGAGGTCTGTTTGGAATATTCTTAGTGCAAGTCTCACATGAAAGGAGGGATGTCGTTTTTTCATGGCTGAATGGTGCTTTATGAGGCAACAGTCATAATATCAATCAAAGTTGAAGCCTCTGTCTAATCTCCTTTTGCTGTAAAATATTATTTTGTAGTATTCTTAACATAATTAATGTTCACTTCTATTATGCTACCCTTTTATGCACACCATGTTTCTGAATGCAATAGCCCACTACGAAACAGTTAACTATACATCAATTTCTATCGAAGTTAGAAGGAAGTTCCTGCTATTTGTAATTTTATACACCATACGCGTATGAAGTTTCTTATATCTTATTTAACTCTTCTGTAGATGCTGTTCCAAAAGGTTGTAGCTAACACCCAAAAAGCTCCTCAGTAGATATGATCCTCTCCAGCACATCACATGGTGGATCTAGAGGGGCAACCATCAGCTTATGAAAAAGGGCAAATAAATTGCCTGCTGTTGTTCCTTACCAAGAGTAATTTCCCCAGTGCCTAACTTACAATTTGATTTGTTGCATATGATAAGATATCCATGATGTGCATATGCATGATTATTTTTTACATTGAATTCATTTTCCAATATATTTTACATCCATGCGTTCACATATTAGAGGACAAATATGTTGCAGGCTCTTATCTACATGCATGAATGTGAACTCTGTATGCAATGGTAAAGCGGGCTTTATCAGGTGACATGGGCGGGACCTTTCCACATATATACTTCATTAGTTATCACAGTATATATTTTGCCAGCATCTTTGTATTATTGATGAACAGTATATTTCTATTCTAAATTCTTGACTTCATCAAATTTATATTGTTGGAAAAAGGATCATGGAATAGCATGTGACGTGTGTATTATTGTTAGCATCTACCTATTTTGATGCATTGTATTTGCAATTTGCATACATATACCAAGTTTTTCATCAAATATATATGTTGCAGGAGACTGGATGATCGAGTAGCACTCAAGATGGCAAGGTGGTTGAGATTTAGGAACCGTTGTATCTTGAGGACTCATTATGCAGTCGTACGTCGATACATATAGATTTATGACTATTGCCATATAGTCCATTATCTATCTATCTATCTATCTATCTGTCTATCTGTCTATCTGTCTCTCTGTCTCTCTCTCTGTCTGTCTCTCTGTTTGTCTCTCTGTCTGTCTGTCTGTCTCTCTGTCTTATCTATCTATCTCTCTGTCTCTCTGTCTGTCTACACTTCAGCATATTTACCTTGAGTAATTATGGTTTAATACAGTTTTTTTATCTAATTTTTTATTGGTTTACACCCCCTTGGTTCAAACATTATTATTCTCTACTTTAGGCATTTATATAACTAAATGGCTTTTTAATGCCTAAAAATATATTGGTTTTGTTTTTCACTAGGGAGAGAACATATTGATGTATCAATGGGAAAAAGTAAGTTTCAAAATATGTTATAGTACAATAATACATCATGTGTAAACGTGGGCTGGGCATAGAACTTTGGCCAATTCTCTCCCATCTCTTAAAGCTCATCAATGACGCAGTTCACTTAGTACCATTCAACGGAAGAGAGCACTAATTTAAGGAAACTATGAATGAGGAACTATTTGAAGGAATCTACTTCCTTTTAGTCCTATGGTTGAGCAAAAATCACGTGGTTCGAAATAATGAACATGCAAGTTTCTTCTGTATTATTTCTATATATTTCACTCGCAACATACAATACTTTCTTTGTGATTGTTTGCGTAAATGTGTAAATAAAAAAGTACTAGCTCGTGCAAGTGCACGGGTTGATGACTAGTGCTTATTAATGATGCTTCTGGACATAAGGTCATTAGCTTTCTTGATGGTAATGCGGGATATAACCAGATTTTTATGGCCGAAGCGGACATGTCCAAAACGGCTTTTCGACGTCCTGGTTTCATTGGTTTATTTGAGTGGACAATGATGACCTTTGGATTAAAAAATGCCGGTGCCACGTATCAAAGGGTTATGAATTTAATTTTTCACGATTTACTTGGTGTTATACTTGAGGTTTATATTGATGATATTGTTGTCAAATCGGATGCTTTTGAATCCCATCTAGCCGATTTGCGCTTAGCTTTTGTGAGAATGAAAAAATATGGACTAAATATGAATCCTTTGAAGTTTGCTTTTGGTGTATCGGCTGGAAAGTTTTTGGGTTTCATTATTCATCAAGATAGCATAGAAATTGATCCCAAAAAGATAGAAGCTATACAAAAGGTGGAGGCTCCAACATGCAAGAGAGATATACAAAAGTTCCTTGGCAAAGTCAATTATTAAGGAGATTCATAGCCAACTTGTCAGGGAAGGTTGATGCATTCACCCCATCCTTCGGTTAAAGGATGATGCCAATTTTACTTGGGGGGCAAAACAGCAAGAAGCGTTTGATATGATAAAAAGTTATTTGTGCACTCCTCCGGTGTTGAAAGCTCCCAAACATAGAGAGCCCTTTAAGCTTTATATTGCGGTGGAGGAAGGTGTTATTGGTGCTGTTTTGACTCAAGAGACCAAAGGAAAGGAGCATGCTATTACTTATTTGAGCCGACAATTATTGGACGCCGAGACAAAGTATACATCTATTGAGAAATTATGCTTGCACAAAATTGAGACATTATCTAGTGCCTAGTAGTTGCATTATAGCTTGTCAAACCAATGTCATCAAATACATGTTGCATAGGCCAATTCTTAGTGGTAGAATTGGCAAATGGGCTTATGCCTTAATTGAATATGATTTGGCTTATGAATCTCTGAAATCCATGAAAGGCCAAATCGTTGCTAATTTTATTGTTGAGCATCGGATTGATGACAAGCATGATATTGATATAAATCTTGTCTCGTTAGTACCATGGAGATTATATTTTGATGGTTCAGTTTGTAGCAATGGCCATGGTGTTGGTATTGTTTATATATCTCCTCATGGTGCTGTTTTTGAAGCCTCATGCCGCTTAGTTGCACAAATAATCAAGCCGAATATGAAGCATTTTTATTCGACTTAGAGATGTTGCCCGACAATGGTTAGTGATTGCTTCCGGTACTATAAAGGATGTGAAGCTTGTCAAAAAATGTTAATATTTAGTTAGCTCCTGCTGCTATGTTACATCATATTATCAAGCCGTGGCCTTTTAGAGGTTGGGGATTAGAATTTATTGGAGAGATTCATCCTTCTTCTTTAAAGGGGCATCGGTTCGTGTTGGTGGCAACTGATTATTTCACTAAATGGTCTGAAGCAATACCACTCAAAAATATGACGCATACAGAGGTAATTCAATTCATAACTGAGCATATTATTCATAGATTCGGCATTCCTCAAACATTAACTAAGAACAAGGTTCATCCTTTATGTCACATCAAGTCAGAGAATTTGCCGAATCATATAAGATAAAGTTGCTCAATTCCTCTCCATATTATGCCCAAACCAATGGACAAGCTGAGTCTAGTAATAAAGTATTAATCAAGCTCATTAAGAACAAGATTGAGGATAATCCAAGGAGATGGCATGAGCTATTGTCCAAAGCTTTGTGGGCACACAGAATCTCAATGCATGGTGCTACAAAGGTAACTCCATATGAGCTCGTATATGGTCAAGAGGCCGTTTTACCAGTGGAAGTGAATTTGAATGCTTTGAGGATAGCCAAACAAAATGATTTACCGGTGATAGACTTCTATAACTTGATGAGGGACAATATTGATGAAGTTGCCGATAAATGTTTGGTTGCTTTGAATGCCATAGAGAGAGATAAGTTGAGGGTGGCAAGAGCTTACTATAAGAAGGTCAAGTTGAAGAATTTTCAAGTTGGCGATCTCATGTGGAAGGTGATTCTACCAATTGGTTCAAAAGATAGAAAATTCGAGAAGTGGTCTCCAAGTTGGGAAGGTCCTTTTAAGATTACAAGAGTGGTTCCCGAAAACTCATATTTGGTGGAATCCGTACAAGGCACATTATTACCTCGAGCTCTAAATGGCAAATATTTAAAGAAGTATCACCCAAGTGTGGGCAAGAAGCCTAGATAGGCAAACGGCCGATATATAACTATCGCCCTTAGCATAAACATGGCCGATATATAATTATCGCCCTAAGAACATATAAATGGCCGATGGAGTGTTGACATCGTCCTTAGAAAAAATATGGTACAAGTTATTTTTCGGCACCCTAGCTTTGCCGAAAAACAGGGGGGCATGTGTTGACGCTCAAAAGTGGCACAATGGTAAAAGTTGCTTTAAGCTATGTCAAGATTAATTCAAACTTATGATTGGAGGTCATCATGGGATGGCTCTTTTTGAGAAGATTAAGATGGATATGAAGATGGTCTAAAATGGAGCTCGGATGCAAAAGTTATGACAAGTTCAGAGATGCTCATGTTGACACCAGATTAAAGAATGGCTTGGAACCCAATTAAGACCTCCTCATATGGAAAAATGATCAACACAAATTTCTGATATGAAAATCGTCTTAATCCGAGGCCGTATGCAAAAGTTATAGCCAGTACAAGACGCTCCTACACTGGGTGGCCAGACACTCCAGGGAAAACCATCCGGGTTTTGATTTTCTCTGTGGATGGTCGGACACTCCGGGTATGTTCGTCCTGGTTTTGAATTTCGCTATTACAGACTTCGGAAAACAGCCGAAAACCCCCTCAAGATGGCCTCATATCAAAAAAACGTTCAACATGAATGTTGTTCGTCTCGTCGAAACGGTCAAGATTGCTTTTGGGCTCATTTCCATCTGAGATCGTTTGCTCCCCCAAACATGGCCCGCAAGGTGCAACTAGATTTTACCGAACAGTTTTGGAAAGTTCGGACCAAACAAATCCGAATTGGACTAGGGTTTTGGACGTGAATTGAAGCCTTTTCCTTGCACGGGAAGTCCAGCCGCCTCTTATATACTTAAGGGGTGACGGCCGATTGAACAACAACACACAATCGCAAACGCATCTACAAATTTTTCATCTATGTCTTGTCCCTCCCTCGTTCTTGCTCCCTCGTTCTTTGTCGTTCTTCGTGTTGGAGAGCTGCGAACCGCGAGGCTCTAGGGGCGGATTGGCCGACCTAGGGAAGCCCATAGTCGCCGCACTCCCTGACGGGGTCCCTCCTAGGAGTGTAGGGTTTCAGGTCCTCAAAAGCTCTCATTGGTCGACTTGCGAATCGCGCTTCCGGTGAGAATCCTTCGACGTGAGATGTTGTGCATCACCCCCGGCGTCGAGGGTACACGTGACGTGTTCGTGTGCGAACACCAACCGCCTGTGTAACCATGACCGTCTCTTTTCGAATGAGTTCGAGAAGAGAACACGGTGGGGTTCTGTTTGAACGTAAATAGTTCAGGATCACTTATTGATCATTACTAGTTTGCGACCGTATGCGTAGTTACTCTTCTTACTGTTGTACTCGTAAGTTAGCCACCATACAATGCTTAGTCCTCCTCCAACCTCACCACTTATCCATTCCATACCCATTAAGCTTTGCTAGTTTTGATACCCATGGTAATGGGATTGCTGAGTCCTCATGGCTCACCGATTACTACAACAACAGTTGCAGGTACATGTAATGCGATGGTCTGACACGAGTGCAATGCTTGCTTGTTTGGAGTTCTTCTGCTTCTTCTTCTTCTTCGATCAAGGGATAGGTTCTGGGTCGGGAGCCTGGGATTAGCAGGGTGGATGTCATTCTTCTTCTTTTTCGTCTGATTTCATCCGTAGTCGGATCCTGCTCTTCTGTATGATGATTGCTATGTTTTGATGAACTATTGTATTTAGGTTATAGCTTGTGGCGAGTGTAAGACATTATCTTGTATTCTCATCTATTCACTACATGGTATGTTGTAATGATATCCACCTTGCTATGCGCTCGAAATGCGATTGTGCCCCAATCATGAATTCATCATGTTATTGGGTTAGAATCGCATCTTGGGCGCTACACAATACACTTGGGCCTGACACTCTAGACAATCATCGTACACTCCCGGAACATGCCCTATGTACATGGCATACCACTTCTTTGACATCGATGATCTGTGTACCTATTTGAGAAGCATCGTCATCATGCGAATTCAACGATAATATGCAACATAATATATATGAGCAACACTTAGAGAAAGAGTTAGCAAATAGAATCAAAATATCAGCAACAATAATATGCAACATAATATACTTGAGCAACATGAATAGAAAGAGTTAGCAAATAGAAGGAAGAAACATATAGTAAACATAATTAACAAAGTTCATCGTACCCAACCTAATTAACTAAAGCACGACACTATTTACATCACACAAAGTTTCATCATACACAAATTCAAAGTTTCGTACCTTCCCGCACGGTTCAGAGAGCACTGAAGATGAATGAGAGGTTCACCACTGGACAGCAGGCGGGCTACACGTTCAACTGTGCCGAGATGTGAGGTGCAGGTGGTGATGATCACCCTGGGGTATGCGCTAGCGCCCTTGACGTGCAGTCTAGGACCCGCCTACGCTCATGAAAACCCAGGTCTGTCCTCCAACCAGATGTGTGGATAACGAGGACACCTTCACAACATTCTCCTTTCTATCTTTATCCAAAGTCAAGTAGGGCGGTTCGCTTGAGTCGCTCAACTGTCCCTTTGCCCGGTGCTCATGACGCGCTACGGAACCGGTTGGTGCAATAATTTGCCTCCTTATGTTTTGGAGTTTGTTGACATAAACAGTAAGGGACTTCTGTGTTTGCTAGTGCACACAAAATAACAAGTCCCTGGAGTCAACAGGAGTTTGATTCAAACGCCAAAGATAATCCCCTGCGTGGAAGTGAAGGTTATCACCGAAGACTATGATAACAAGAGTGACCCCTCAAAAATTGCTAACGCAAAGCAATTGGTTCGGTGCTCGTCCGAAGGAAGTGACTGCGACCAAGAAGATTGAACATAACCACTGTGCTACTAAGAGGAGTGTAGTGTTCGAACCTTTGTTTCTCTGATGCTAAACCCAAACCCTATGAAAGTTGCGAGAGAAATCTATTTGTGTTCTGAGCAAATACTTGCCAGCAAGAGACTGTGATCTTCTTCGCTGTGAGAGATTTGTCTCTGACCGAGGCGTTAGCATTACTTGATCCTCAAGTAATGTTGCAGTTGCTCTTAAAATCTGACCTTTGTGAACGTGTTGGTTGGCCATTAGCTGGACCACGTGTCCAAAATGGCCATTTCCCACCAGGGAAGGCTGCGGCTATAAATAGCCACCCCACACCAGCGTTGTCCGGTGGCTGCTCCATTTGATTGTGAGAAGATTGTTAAGCAACCCCCTCTCCTGAGTGATTTGAGTTTAAAATCCATCGAGAGAAAACCCCAGAGCCGAAAACTTAGATAGTGGTTCAGCATTACTCGAATCTAAGTCCAGTACGCTCCGCCTATTACTCTTGAGAGCTGAAAACTCTCTATACAGATAGGTGTCAATTTCTTCAGAGACCAAGAGTAATTGTGGTTCTCAAAGAAGAAGTCTGTAATGGTTCGGAGATTGCCTCAAGTATCTACCATGAGTGATCGACATTGGTTGACAAACCAATTGTTGAGGAGAATAGGGCAAAGAGAGTTTATCTTTTGTGTTAAATCACAACCCGTCCAACCAGACGTAGTCCTTTTGTAGAAGGGCGAATTGGTCTACCAAATTCCTTGTCTCCATCGAGCATCATCGGTTACCTCTGCTTCTCCTGTTTACATCCAAACTGTTTTTATCATGTGATTTGTCTTGATGCATGCTTTTAGTTTCCATTCTTAGTTTGTATTCGCTCACTGTACACTGTTTTCATTCGCTCGCTCCTGAGTTTCGAGAGTTTTGATATTTCCAAAGAAAATTTAAAACTCCCATTCGCCCCCTCTGGTAGAAATACTTCATTTCTACAATTAGTATCAAAGCAGGTACTCCTTGACTCTGCTCATTTTGGTCTAACCACCTAGGAGTTTAAGTATGTCTTCAGTGAGCTACAAGTCGCACCTCAAGATTCCCATCTTCGATGGGATGGACTATCCCTTATGAAAAGAGAAGATGAAGATCCGTCTCCGAGCTATTGATGATGATATGTGGAATGTGGTGCATGCTGGATTCATGGTTGAAGTGCCCCAGGTCCCTACTAACCACGAGAAGAAACTCATTCAGATGGACACTCAAGCTAAATATGAAATTGGTGGCCATCTCTCTTATGCTCAATTTCTTCGCTATCGTTAGTGTGAAACTGCAAAGGAATTGTGGGACATTCTCGAAAACATAAATGAGGGTGTTTCAACTTAGAACAAAGCTCGCATTGATACTCTTCGGGCGAAGTTCAATCGGTTCAAGCGAATCAGAAATGAAAGCTATCAAAAAATTTCGATCGTGTGAGTGACATTGCAAACAACTTGCAAGGTATGGGCGCCAAAGACAACACTGATCACGAAGTTGTGAAGAAACTGCTCAGATCTCTGGACAGCTCATTCGACACACTAGTTCTGATGATTAGGGAACGAGCTGATTTCAAAATTCTCAACTCTGCTGATATCATGGAAAGGCTAAACACCCACGAGGAACACATGTCAGCTCCGCGATGGGCCAGATGTCGTCCATCCTATGATACGTCGACACGTTGCACGGGCCTATAGAGGCCCATATAGGTTAAAAAGGCTGGCCCAGTCAAAGGCCCGTATGATTTACTCAGGTACTAGTGGGCTGGCCTACTCACAGCCTGCTTAAACATGGCCCATTTACGGCCCACCGCCAGATTTGGCCCGTTAATTGTTCACCCAGTCTTTGGGCCCAATTACAGCCCAATGAGTTTTTGGCCTATTAGAGGCTCGATGCAAATAGGGGCACATTTCAGCCCGGTGTTTCTTTCAGTTTGGTAATGGCCTGTGCTGCCCATGGGCCATATATGGTCCGACGTGACATCCGGACCACTAACGGCCCATGATCACTGTGGCAACAGTTCATCCCAACCTGACTTTGTGCCTGTTAAAGGCCCGTCGTATAATTCGGCCCATTGATGCCTCTACTAAGCTTTCGCCTCTTAAAGGCCCATGATATCAGTGGGCCAACCAAGGCCCGAGATATGTTACGGCCTGGTAACGGCCCATCATATAACTGGGCCAATAATGGCCTGGTGTACATTTCAGGCTGCTAAAGGCTCATGGACGACTATTGAAAATTAAGGCCCAATATGCATTTCGGCCTCCTAAAGGCCCATGCTATCTTCTAGGCCGTAACATGCCAGCAGAATATTCAGCATGTTAATGGCCCGAAGCTACATGGGCCCAACTAAGCATTGGGTCCACTAAAGGCCCGACTAAACATTGGGCCCAATGAAGGCCCATGTAAGTTATGGGCCTGGCGCATAGTGTCCATGAAGGGCCTAAATGAATGGTCAGCGCAGGCCCAAGAAAGTTGCGGGCCGACCCAATTGTGGCCCGCTGAAATGCAAGCCCATTAGAGGCGACTGTTTCGGCCTCGTCGCCTACATCAGTTTTTTGCTATTTTTTCCAGATATGAATGATGGCAGATATGGTAACTAGGAATTAAGAACAAACCTACTCTATGCAATAAAGAAATTACAACATAGTAACTGAGAATAAACCTACACTATACAATAAAGGATTTATGGTATATTACATCCACTAGGCATCAAATTTCACCACCAGTGGCCATAAAGCGCAATGAAGAAGCAGATTAAAAAAACTGGGAGCCATTGCAGCGAAACAAAATAATACTGAACCAAGACCGCTTCCAAGACAGTTTAATAAAGGTTAGCCTTGCGCGGGAGCTGCTACGCAAGAAGCTAAGCAAGGCTGCGAGACTAGCCTAGCATGTCGGTCATAGCTTCCAGCTGTAGTTGTTTAGCAATGAGGTTCTCATTGGAGTTCTCCGTGATCTTCCTTAGAGATTGGACTTCAAGTCGAAGTTGAGTTGCAGAATGCCTTTCTACTTGAAGTTGATACTGAAAAAGTTGAATTGATTCAGGTAAAAAATTCCGTGAGCTTGTGTGACTGCTAGTCTCAAGTAATTTAAACACTGCATCAAGACATGACTTTGGGGTTTTCTCGCTATCTTCAAGATGTTTTGCCTTCTTTGCTGCAATATATGTTGGGTTTGTCTCACATCCTTCAGCAGACTTGTGCATGCCATCGGGCATATCACCCTGAAACAAGCAGAGAGATGACAAGTTTTACATGTATTATGACAAGTTTTACATGTATATAAACAAAGATTGTAACTGTGATGTCAATTCCATCCAATTTCAAATTAGAAAATAAAGAGACAGTTCAGAATGTCAGTAGAATGATTTGGCATTGTTCATAATGCGGGGAGCTTCACCACACTACTGGATTACCATATCAACAAAACAAGTATATATGAAGGGCAAAAGATAATTATTGTATCTATTTTGGTTAATGTGCATGGCATGTTGTTCATATCACCAGCCACATCAGTAAGATAAAGCAGGAAATGACAAGGTGCAAATGTGGTCTACTTCACCACACACTGGATTACAGATCAACAAAAACAAGCATACATGCAGGGCTAAATAAAAGCATTGGATCTTTATTGAGTAATGTGCACGGTATGAATAGGGAATTTGGTTTTACAACTAAAACTTGGAACTTACAGTTGTTGCAAACATGCATTTTAAAAGAAATAACATACTAAACAACAATTGATGATAGGGCGTACGAGCAAATTAAATAGTAGTTGAGGATAAAGGCTTTAGAAGGACTGACTTAAAATAACAGTTAACACCGACTCTATAATGCGCTTCTCCATGTCAAGGGAAGGATAATTCAAGAATTTCAGCACGAAATCTTCTTCATAAGCATTGCCTGTACTCTACATTTTATAGAGAGTAATTATAGATATGATAATACTGGAAGTGATAGAGGATAATGAAGATTAGATGCATATTGATGCTACATAATCAACTACTATCCATGTAAGTAGAAGAGCTACATGGCAAAATGTATTAACAAGAGCAATGGGTTACACTTCTGTACTGACATTGTCTGTGTATTCAACCTTTTGGTAAGATTAAATATAGATCTGATATTTTTTAGTAAATGGTGGGCGAGGGAGATAAGATGTAGAGTAATGCCAGACAATGAACCAACCCCTCCTCCCCATAATATAAGAGTGTTTTGTACACTAGTGTAATGTACAATATGCTCTTATATTATGGGACGGAGGGGGTAGTGTTCATGTAAGTACAGTGATACAGGACGTCCGGGCCTTACAAGAGGACTGCAGAGCTAAACCTCTTCAAAAGCATTGGGTTGATTCTAAATTTATGTAAGAGTCGATACGAATCTTATAATGTCCACCAACTGGAGGATATGGAGGCTAACATGTGCAATGATGCTACATAATCAACCAGCTATGAAAGCAAGTATGGTGATACAGGGTAAGAGGTACTCATAAGAGAAATGTAGTGTGTAGTATAGTTGCGAGATTCTATGGTCCCTTGAGAATGAATATTCTTCTGCAAACAATTTTCGTACAAGTGAGATGGTAAGGCACATGAAGAAATTTAGTTCAAATTATGATGTGATATCATAGACAGTACCTTACACTGCAGACGATACCAATGTGTAACAAGATTATTCAAGTCACAGTCTACTAAATGTAGCACCGGAAACTTTACAGAAATTTCATTTAGAGCCTTATCATCGAAGTGCGCTTGCCTCAAGTAGGAACGATACTTCATCAACGCGTGCTTGAAAAGCGCAACCAAGCCTTGCTCGTCTTGACTATCCAGTTTCGTCCTCGCCTATTTAAAAGAATGAAATCTTTTATCTTCTATCAGCAGAAACATATGCACTAATTACCATGAATAAAATTAGTACATTACTTACACGTAAGTTGCGGAGGAAGATTGGAAATTGTTCTTTGTGGTATAATCTTTCCATGAAGGAAAGATGCGCACAAAGTTCCTGACAACAATATAAGCTTCATCTTCTAAACTGGGAAGAAGTGGAACAGGGGTCCTAATTGCTGCAATTGGGGCTCTCTCTCATTTGAAAAGGGATTTGGCAACTAGATTTGGTGTACTCTTTGCTGGAATGGGAGTTTTGCGTCGTAGAGCTAGTGCCATGTCAACTGGCATCATCATATTGTTTGCTACGTTTTGGGTCTGGTGAGTTGGGGCATTAGAGATGGCCAGTGTTGTAGGGCTAGTCTGCTAGAGTTAGGGCTGTGTTTTGTGGGTCTAGTGATATTGCCACTACACCTAATGGGCTATTTGATTTATCAGGTGTCACTACCTTTTCTAAATACTTTGTTCGTGCTCCTTCACGATCAGTAATCGCCTCTTCCTTTTGATCATTTTATACACAAGAACAGCATTTGAATGGATAAATATGGTATGATGACAGATGGAATATGTACTGAAAATGGATAGGCAGGGCGTATTCACATAGACGATGTGTAAACTAAGCAAATGGCAGTGCAACAAAGTAGAAGCGATGCAAAGCATCATTTGCAAGATATGTGCGACCAATATAACCTTGCAAAGTTAGAGCAAGCACCTTGATGGGTGAATAAGATAGGGCATCTACCTCTGACTCCTCCACCAGGGAGCTACATTGACTTAGGTCTCCCTCTAGCTCAGTATCATTGTTAGGATCATATTCTGAACACGAATTGTAGGTGGAGAGCGTTTGCATTGTATTGCATCCAGAATGGATCTCAGTCCCTTAATGCCAACTTTGACAACCATGGCATTGTTCTACTTTATTTTTTTCATGCATGCAAGGTCATAATCATTATGATGTTGTTTAGTATCTGAGATTCATGAAAACATAAAAAGGTAGTCAGATTATCTATGGAATGCATGGCCGATTCTACTCAAATTGTGTCTCCCTAGAAACCCCTGCGTATATAAAGTTCATCCGCCAACCATGCTGACCAGACCACACACAGAAATACAAACCTCTGATGTCTCTATAAGGGACGGACACACATTTCAAAACTAAAGTAGGAACATTAGAATAATATCAAATTCATATTTGAACAAATAAACTTCAGAATTATGACTAGCATAATGTTTACCTTCAAGGGTGGAGTGCTGGTAGTGCAACACAAAACAAGTAGGCATATTGTATTCCATGTAAAAGATCATAGTCTATGTAAAAGGTGGATATGACACTTTTCTTTCTATACAATGCAGTGTTCGTTGCCCACACATAATGCAAGAGATCACATAGAAAAATACTATTCACTAATGTCTGTGGTTCTAGTATTTTGAAACAGGGTGGTCTACCCTAAAAGATTATTGACAACAAATATGACAAGGCAAGCATAGAGGTAGTGAATCAATCATTACTTGTGAGCTTACTAGGACAAGTATGTAGAATCGTAACTGCAGTAAGAGACCGTCCAAAATCTGAATCAAGAAGTTGGTCTAGCACTTATTGTTTGCATCTAATTGAAGTGAATAATTGGATATCATATCGAATGAGTAAGAAATACAAGTAAAATTGTCAACAAACCTGGCCTGCAGTAGTTATCTGGGTCAATGTCACTATGACCACCAATCCAACAAGACTAGTGTTTGTTCCTAGGGCCGGAATTTTGAAACCCTTTGAACTTTACGGATACTAAAGATTAATGAAATATCTGAACCATTAAGTGTAGGTAGCACTTAGTACACAACAAACCCTATTGACAATCCCGCCTAATGAGTAATGAATCAATTAGAAAATGGGTGATGGGGAGTGGCTGTTGAGTGTTGAGGACGTATCTCAGGATAAATCAGGTTGGCTGAGTGGGTGCTGCACGCCTAAGCGCTAAAAGGGCTAGGAAGGTAGGCACGTCGGTGCGCCCGGGTAGCGGTGACACTGTTGGGCGAGCAGCTCCTGACCTCCTGTTAGTCCGACGCCTCCTCCTAAAGTCATGCCATCCGGGGACGGCAAGTCGTCAGTGAGGCAAGCGGATGGGGGCGAGTAGAGATCAGAAGCATAGCAGAATGGAGGGGAATCGGGGCCTGAGCTGACCCAAAATCCCAGGGTGGGCCGGGGCCCACTATGGCCACCCTGTAGATCCACCCCAGTGGCATACATGCATTTCGAAACCAAATTAGGAACATTTAGTTGACCAATTAAATGACTCTATTTTAATAGTATCAGCATCATATCGGATTCGTATTTGAACAACTAAGCTTGATTAGCTTGACAGGTGGAGCAGTGCTATTGTGACATGAGGCACATAGGCCGATCGTATAGTGATCATAAAAGGGGGGAAACCCTAAGCATGATCAATTAAACCCTATTATGACTGTGCCATGGCAGATTTGAAGCTGTAAACCGCAGAAGTGCTACTTAGCAACCATTGTTTTCTTCGAACTAAGAACTAAGATTCTAAGAGCTGAAAAGAAAGTACAGTAACCAAGTTACGATCTATTTTCTGGTTGAGATCAAAAAGTTGAGCAGATATGAGGTAGTACCACCTCTCTTGCGGTGCCGTGTAGGCATCGGGGGTGCGATGGCTGTCGGTGGCATGGATGCAGATCTGAGATGGTAGACGGAGGCATCGGGGGATAAGTCCCATTGCAGTGGATGAGAAGGTCGTCAAAGCGGCCCCAACAACGAGGAGAATGGCGCCGATGAAATGAGAGGACACGATGCAAGGCTCCCGGTCCATCGCCGTGGATGAGAAACGTCCATCTCTAGAAGTGGACGGCGCGGTCTTGGTAGGCGCTCTGGCATGGTGGAGGACGACAATGATGGATGGGGTGGCGGACAGAGGAGGCTAGTGTGGGGATGGTGTTCTAGCGCTGACGGTGTATGAATGGGAAAATGGAGGGAAAGGTATGGGGAACCATGTCTTTGGGACGCGCCTGTCTGAAACATGGGAAAGTTATGGAATTAGCCCCCATTTAAAATTTGGATTTATCGTCGGTTGGGGATAGGACGGTAATCTCACATCTCCCCAACATTTGCCCAGAGTGATTTCGGGCGAGGATAGGGTGTTTTGGTGCTCACAGTTGGCACCCAAGGTGTATGAACGGGCCTGATAGGTGGGGTGGTTGTGTCACATATGAGTCAAGTTACAAACCTGCCCCTATTATTTTTTTGCCTACGTCGATTTTGGCCAAGTCGAGTTTGTTTTGCCGTCCACCGTGTATAAATGGGGAAATGGAGGGAGAGACAGAGGTCTTTCGGACGAGCTTGAATCAAATCTGTTTTGCCGCCCACCACTTCTGAATGGACTGAGAGGTGGTCATGTTACGTCTGATTGAAGTTCTAACCTACCCCTATTGAGAGTAGTGGAAATCGGGCCGATGGGTTGTCCGTGTAAGGGGTAGATAGTAATTTCCATCTCGCAAACACTGGTTTCGGGTAGCCGACGTGGGAGTGGATGTTTTGCTGCTTCTTTCGCATTTTGGGACAATAAGCATTCATGTTTACCATGGCAACAAAATTCGAATCCATTTTGTATTCTTATACAAATCTTTATAAAACATTCTATGTTTTTTATATATCTTCAAAAGCACAGTAAAGACGTAGTCCACCTTGAGGTAGAATCCAGTTTAAGGTGAATTCGAATATTTGAAACCACTTTATGTCCAACTCAAGTGTAACATGTATGACACACACAACATATAGTGTACTCCCATTTAGATATGCACACAAGCGACGTCTCAAGATTCAAAATACTGAGTCAATCAACCAATAATGTAGAAAACTAACAAACATATAAACACTTATAGAGTATATGGATCAATAATACCAACTAACATACATAAGCCAGGCCACCGTACTTTTTTTCTAGAAGAGCATCATTTTTTAGCAAAGCTCGTACAACATCTTGGCTCTTTCAGATGCGTGCCACTTAAGGACCATCTATACTACTACTATTGCTGAATGCACATTCAACCCGATTGGCATATTTGTAGGTCTGGCATAGTAAACAAAATGAAATATCTTTGCCTAAAAAAGAAATGTCTCACAGTCTTATAAATTAATACAAACTCATGCTAAAAAGATACAGATCAAAAAACAAAAAACAATTATTACATGATCTCTAAAACAAATGGTTTGATCGATTACATGAACAAACAACACAAAGGTTATTCAACGATGGAAAAAACATTTCACCTATGATTTACCAAGTGTGATTTTAATTTCCATTTTTCCTTCAGGATGTTAAAAATGTGGTCAGTCTTAGCTTGCTTCATTGTGAAATCCACCAAATATTTAATAATTGTCTCGAGTACTGCTTGTGATTGTGTTGTTTGCTTCCTCAACATGTCAACTTCATCACTAACTGTAGAAGTAGAATCTCTTTCTACCAATAGTTTAGCCTCTAGAGCATCAGCAGTTGGCAATTCATGATGCACGATTGGGCCGGTGCCACTGCTCTAGGATGATACAACGTCCATTGGGACCTCGCTCTTTGATCTTGGGCTAAGCTGTTTTGACATTATAGTTCCGATTGGATTCAGAAAAGTTGAAGTTAGCAAAACATCTCAACTGGGAGTTAGAACAGCAACCCAGTTAAACAAACAAGGAATTACAAAGTTTCGATTGGATGCTAAAAAGTATAAGTTATTAACATCATTGCATCTGGGTGCAGCAACAAAGCAGTTAAACAAACAAGTTTTGCAAAAGGTAAATGTTGTGGCATTGGAGTTTCTCTTGGATCCTGAAAAGTTGAGTAGTCAGTAACCAGATTAGAGCAACCGGTTGTAGCAGCAAAGTGGTTAAAGAAAGAAGTTTTGTGAAATGCACCTGTTGTGGCATTGGAGTTTCTCTTGGATCCTGATAAGTTGATTAGTCACTAACTTGATTAGAGCAACAAGTTACAACAGAAAACCTATTGCACAAATAAATTTTTGTAAATGTACCTCTTGTGCAATTGGACTTCCAATTGGATCCTAAAAAGTTGAAGTTCGTAACATGATTATAGCAACAAGTTACAGTAGCAAACCAGGTAAACAAGGAAGTTTTTGAAAACATACCTATTGTGCCATCGAAGTTTCAGTTGTATCCTGCAAACTTGAATGTTAGCAATCATAAATAAAGTGTTGCAAGAGCCATAAGCAACTAACATCAAACTAATAAAAGTAACTAGTTTTGGCAACATATTCAATTACACATGAACTAGTAAAACTAACAAGTTCTTGGCAACATATTAAACTAACAAGTCGGTACCATTTACCAGCAGCACAGACATCTATAAATTTCTTTGATGTAAGCAAAATGTTTTTGACACACACACACACATAAGTTACAAAGACGTTGTCCCTCATATAAACATGATAGTTGTCTATCGATGAACATGCAAACATTACTAGTGCTACAAGTCATAACAGCAAACCATTTAAACAAACAAGGTGTCAGAAGGTAAATTACACATGAATTTTGCTGAACCCTAAAAGTAAATATGACCAGCTATCTACGTGTTTATGTAGCTATTTAAGTTCAAGCAAACATGTAATTCTATAAACAGTAAGTATCAAACATATAGATAGGTGCAGTCTATATAGGATTAACAAGCTATGGCATTATGTAATCATTAGCAAACTAAATTAAGCCAAGCAAGGTAATTGATCAATTTTGCAATCAGTGGCTAAGTAAAATTCCGAGAAGCAGGTAACTGAACCTATGCTAGCTCTTTGTAAAGGCACACCGCAACTTCTTTTTCGCTTACAAGGTCCTATGAAGGAGTCCATGGCATCAATTGCTTGGATACGCAGTCCAAATACTTCTTTCTTCCCACACTGCATTGGTAAGTCGAATAGTTAATCTGATAAGATGGTGCGTCCTTGATATGTTATATGAGGACGGGTTGTCAGACTAGCTGTAGCAACACACATCACACTGTCTTTTACTATATATTTCATGCAATTACATTTGGCATATTGAGATCTAAGCAATCTACAATAGGATGAAAAGACGGGGATCCTTCTAATTATTGGCAAATTCAGTTCATAGAAGCAAGCAATTCAAACATTCTGTGGGCAAATCAAAAACACCAATAGAATATTTTTCACTACCCAATCAAACACGCAAAAAGGGGCGGCGCCACCGTAGGGACTGGTATGGGTGGCCGCCTCGGGTGGCTGGAAAGTGTGCACCTAGTTTTAGTCATCCAGGTTGGCCCAGGCTAGTTTTGTTTGGCCCAGTGCATGAACATGCAATGTATAAAAATGAAGAAAAACATTTTAATTTGGATGGGCCAATAACGTAAGTGCAAGGTATGCCCAATAGCAGGCTCGCAGCCCAAACGAGCTCCTCACTTATCGATCGACATCAGGAAAAATCCCCAATTCGTTCACTCCAGCCTCCATTCTGGTTCGCTCCTAACCTAGCCGCCGCTGGACAGACTGACAAAGCTCTTCCTCGCGCCCTCTTTGGACGCCGTTGTTGGGCTTCAAGCGAATGGAAGGACAAGAAGATGAAGATGCAACCCTGGGTGTAGCCTACGTGGGAGGCAGCGGTGGCAGCATAAGCATGGCATCGAACTTGCACAAATGGACAGTCATAGCTTACAAGAGTAGCATGCGCAACGAGCAGGCACATCACATCCCTGATTATATCTAATTCAACTGTTCAATTTTTGGCCAATAGTTAAACCTAATGGTGTTGTAAAACTGCTTGTATTTTAGGGAATCTATAAGAAAATGAAACTAATTTCTGCTTATTTTATTAATACCCCAATCAATACTGAGCTGGCTGAACCTGATGTGTCTAATCAAGTTTTCGGTGCAAACATAAAATCTCATGTTGTTCTTGATCCTGAAGTGTGTAATGAACACACTTCTAATGAAGGATTTGATGCAAACATTTTACATGCTCTTCGTGATGAACATATATGTCTAATGAGGGATCTAATGCAAGCATTTTGCAAGCTCCATTGAAGGATTTAGTGTCTAATGATGATCTGTTATGTTGAGAGAGAGATATTTGCAGGAATTGATGACAAGCAAATTATAGTACATTTTCACGGCTTGAGGAAATGCCGAGGCCATCTACCACAACGTCCCCGTATCATGACAACCTAGCATAAATAATTTTCTAATTTGTTGTTTCAAACCATTGGCATACTTGTGCAAGATAGATATATTGATATGCAATTTGCACACTGGTTATAGGTGCAATTAGACATGGTTATTTTCGGCTAGAGAACGAATAATTGAAGTAGGTATAGTCCATGTTATTAGTCCTTGTCCAACATGTTGTATTTTGTGTTTTTGGTGCTTACATCATCTAGTTGTTTATAATCTGGAACTACTTTGGATCGTTAGCTGGTTTTCAAAGTGCATGTAGCTTCATATTTCTCAAGTTATGTTGATTTCTGGAGTGCAAGTGCCTTCATATTTTTAAGTTAGATTTTCGCCCCTGGTAACTTGAATTCGTGGATCCGCCACTGCACGCAAATCATACACATAGGCCAATATGAATTAAATGAAATGCATGGACTTACACTAGCTCGTTGTACAGGCTCACTACAGCTCTGCTTGAGCTTGGAATGTTCCATGTACAAGTCCATGTCACCACTTGCTTAGATGTGCAAGCCCTATGCTCCTTCCACCACCCTATGCACTTTTGGCACGTCGACCTTGCTGTAGTACCAGAGGACAGGTACTTACGAGGTTATACCGGCATGCAGGATGTGTACCAGATCCCGTAGCACCGTGATGCTTCGCTAAAAATGGTTTTGCTTGTTTCAGATGATATCTCCAGAAGAAATAAGAGTTAAAGTCAAAGTTGCATAGGCATGTAAGATAAGAGAGCAGTAAAAGGATATCCAAACATCACCGGAAAAGTGCACATGGGAGTAATATGTGGATACTTAGTTCAGGCCGGCATTTGGGCATGCTCGCCTAGAGTGTGGGTGACTTCAGAGCTGTTGAGGGTGATGCACTGGCGTTGAATAGCCACGTATAGTTGCAGATCTTGAGTGGCAGCGGAGCACTACGATGCGGTGGACAAGGCCGTTGGTGAAGCACCAACGGCCTCGGAGGGTGGAGATGCGACGATGTGCTCGGTGAAGTAGCCCTAGTGAGGCCAGAGACAACATCGGTGAAGCACACCTGATGTAGTGGAAGTCGGTGTCTATGAGGCTTGTCGGCTGCGGCGTCCGACGTTGTCGGTGGACAACCCGGTGTGGTGGACGAGGGTGAAGATGAGGTAGCCCCGGTGCGGCGGTGAAGCTCGACCGCCGTCTTCGTCGTTATCATCCGATACAGAGGTGGGGAAAGAGACGAGATGAGGGGCAATTCAAATTTTGCTTGGGTTGGTGGAGAATTAGGGATTTGAGTGCTCTGGGCGCGGAAGGGGACGGGGAAGAAGCGAGATTTTGCAGGGCTGAAATTGGGGCCGCCAGATATTTCAACCCGAAACATGGAAGCACGAATTTTTTTGTCGTCATTTTTTTGGGGGGGGAGGGGTGGGTGCTAGCGTCCGTACGACACAGGCAACCACCACGACACAACCCTGGTCTGCCTTGTGCGCCTACGTTAGAGAATGCAAACAAATCTTCTTTCATTGGCAAATGAATCTATATGTATTACGATGCCCGTGTTTTCCTTGCAAATAATTAGTCCTTCGAAACAAGATACTATAAATTAATTAATGAGGAGTTCTTTGAATTAGAGTGTCACATAGCGATCTCCAATTCTAACATGGATTTCGCATTTCACGGTATCCATGCTACTTTTTTACTACAAATTCATCTGTATAAGATGAACACTATGGTAGTGATAAAACTTTGGATGGATTCAAGCATATTACCACACACATACAAAATACCACAACAATTGAGTCAATATTAGTGCATCAACTTTTCCAAACTTAGTATGTCACAAATTCGAAATAATTACAATCTACACTAAATTGAAACATCAATATTAAGTCCAGTACTATCTACATTCAAATGTTGTTTTTAGCCCCCCCCCCCCCACTCGGCACACACACTACATACTTCCTCCATCAGTCAATCTTCCTCCCCTAACCACCTTATAAAGCTATTGGTTCCTGGAAAATACTCATTCTTCTCTCCATGTTTCGATCTCTAACTCTCTCAAATACACAACCCCCCTTTTCCACTATGTCAACAAATGTATCTCTCTCACACACTCGCCATTGCACTCCATGCCGAGCTCTCTCTCTCTCCCTCTCTCTCTCTCGCTAGATACATGCATTGCCTATCTAGACTCCCCCTCTCACGTGCACGCACTCACATTGTCTATCTAGGTAACTCTCTCAAGACTGTCTCACTCTTTCATCTGCACGGCGGCCAACGCTCTCTCTCTCTCTAAGTCTTGATTAACCTCGCTTTCTCTCACACACAAATGATATATCTCCCTATTCGGGCCTCGATTGACACACTCTATACTCTCTCATGCAGATGTCTATCTAGGTCAGTCTCTCCAAGCCATCCCACTCTTTCGACCTCATGCTGACCCACGCTCGCTCAATCTCTCTCTCTCTATGTATGTCCCGATTGACCTCACTCTTTCTGTAACACCCCGGATGTGATTTACCCAATATGTATTCCAACTCTTGCCATTTCTGGCCTTAAGTTATTTTATTTTCTCGGGTTCGGGTTTTTTGTCTCCGTGTGTTGTTATCGTTGTCATGCATCCCATATCATGTCATCATGTGCATTGCATTTGCATACGTGTTTATCTCATGCGTTCGAGCATTTTCCCCGTTGTCCGTTTTGCATTCCGGCGCTTCATTCTCCTCCGATGGTCAATTCTACCTTTCTTTCGTGTGTGGGGATTAAACATTTCCGGATTGGACCGAGACTTTCCAAGCGGCCTTGGTTTACTTCCGGTAGACCGCCTGTCAAGTTTCATACCATTTGGACTTCGTTTGATACTCCAACGGTTAATCGAGGGACCGAAAAGGCCTCGTGTGTGTTGCAGCCCAACACCCCTCCAATTTGACCCAAAACCCACCAAAACCCTCTCCATCATCTAGAGCGTTCGATCACGATCGCGTGGCCGAAAACCGCACCTCATTTGGACTCTCCTAGCTCCCTCTACCTATAAATATGTGATCCCCTCTGAACATTCCGCAGTCCAAACCCTAGCCCCCGCTCCTCTCCGCCGCCGGACACGTCCGGTCAGGCCAGACAAAGCCGCCGCCGCCCGCATCCAACCCGGTTGCGCCACGTGTCCCCGCCGGATCCTCTCTCTCCTCCAGCCCGCGAAGCCCGCACCGGGCCCCCGCGAGCCCGTCCCACCGCCGACCGCACCGACGCCGCGCCCGCCGCCCGCTGTCTCGCCGGCGACCGCCGCCCGCACCGCCGCCGCACCTGCCGCCCGCTATCTCGCCGGCGACCGCCGCCAGCACCGCGCCGGCGACCGCCGCTCCGCCGTGTGCCCCGCCTTCCTCTTCCGACGCCGGCCGGCCTCGTCCCCGACTCTGGCCTCTTCCTCTCCGGCGACACCCCGCGAAGCTCCGGCCGGCTACCGTGCTTCTCCGGCGAATCTCATAGTCCGTGCCCCAGATCTGGATCTGAGATCCGTTTCGGGTTGACTTTCTCCCGAAACCCTAGTTCATGTTGCCCTGTTCATCGTGCTATAACTTTGCATCCGTAGCTCCGTTTTGGGCATATAGCATATCAAAATGTTCGTCTCAGAGAGTACATCATTTCATCTCATTGCATCATTTTCATTTGAGTTCATCTTGATGCCCGAAATGCTGATAGAAGAGTGCTACTTGAGATAATTGTCAGATCTGCTGCTCCATTTAGACTTTTGCCATTTTTGCCATGATTATTGTGTGCATGATATGCCCATGAGCTTTACATGTGTTTTGTTAAGGGTTTTGCCATCTTTCCAGAGGTGCAACCCATGTATTTTTGTGAAGTGTGTGGTGACTAGCACAAGCTTGCAAAGTGAGGCATTTGCAAATACTGATTTCAGGGACTTAGCATTTCCACTAAGTCCTTGACCTGTTTATCTCATATGGCCATATGTTCATGTTGTTTCCTAGTGATCCGTGCCTCTTTTGAGGATGATCAGTAAGGATGTTTTGTTAATCTTGTAGTGCTTTATCCATCCATGTCTTTGTTTGAAATTATGGAGTACCCTAGCTTGAGTCAATCGAGCTCTACTTTTGCTATTTCGTGAATCTGGGCAGATTGTCTATTTGTTAGCGATTTTGCCGATGATGTTGTAGTTGATCCGTGCATGCTATGTTATTGTTCTTGCCATGTCTAGCTTGTATTTTGTGTATTCTTGATGGGTGTATGCTTAGATTATCATGACTTGCTCTGTAGTGAGTGCATCGAGCTCGTAAACATGCCTACTTGATATCTGTTTTCAGCATGCTCCAGTTTTCACTAAGTCTGTGATCTGTTTATGTTTTTGCCATGTTCACATGCTTGCAATTGTATTTTCTGATCGCTTTTGGCTCAAGGTCTCTAAGGGACTTTTGTTAAGCTCTTTGAATAGCTCCATTCCAGGCTTTACTTTGCCATATTCAGGTCCTGTAGCATATAGTTTCCATGCTCTGAAGAGTGCTATCTGATCTGAAATTCCAGACAAGTGTTAATTTCACTGTCTGAAATCTATTTACCATATGCATTTTTGCCATGCTTGTTTGAACCTGTTAATGGATGAATTGGCCGTAGCTCAGTGCTAGACTTTTGTTAAGCATCATGAGTTCATCCCTGCCATGTATTTTTATGCCATGTTTGGGTGCTGTACTATGTTCATCTTGTTGCATTTAGATGGCTACTTGCTGTAAATCGCAGAACGTGGTCATATTTGAATCGCTTGCCATTTCCAAACCGTAGCTCCGATTCCGGCGTTCTTTATATCGTTTTCAAGCGATTTCATCTCATCTTTCCAGTGGCACACTTGGATTTCCAAGTTGAGGCCAGGTTCATGCATCCCTTGTCAAATCTTGCATATGCATCACATATTGCATCCCGCATAGCATATCATCTTTGCATCATATTGTTTGAGCTTTGCACGTGGTTGATTGGGTTCCGTTTACTTGTTTGTCTTGTTTCGGTAGAGATGGGAGACGAGTTCGCTAACGAGGAGCCCGTTGAGTTTGCTTTCGAGGATCCAGTCAACTCTGACAACTTTGCAGGCAAGATGATCATACCCTCGAAATCACTACTATCTTTGCTTTGCTAGATGCTCGCTCTTTTGCTATGCCTATGCTACGATGCCTACCACTTGCTTTCGAGCCTCCCAAATTGCCATGTCAAACCTCTAACCCACCATGTCCTAGCAAACCGTTGATTGGCTATGTTACCGCTTTGCTCAGCCCCTCTTATAGCGTTGCTAGTTGCAGGTGAAGATTGGAGACCGTTCCTTGTTGGAACATTATTTTCTTGTTGGGATATCATTATATTTCCATGTTATCTTAATGCATCTATATACTTGGTAAAGGGTGGAAGGCTCGGCCTCTCGCCTAGTGTTTTGTTCCACTCTTGCCGCCCTAGTTTCCGTCATATCGGTGTTATGTTCCCGGATTTTGCGTTCCTTACGCGGTTGGGTTATAATGGGAACCCCTTGATAGTTCGCCTTGATTAAAGCTTTTCCAGCAATGCCCAACCTTGGTTTTACCATCTGCCATGTAGCCTCTTTTCCCTTGGGTTTCCGGAGCCCGAGGGTCATCTTATTTAAACCCCCCCGGGCCAGTGCTCCTCTGAGTGTTGGCCCGACCGAGTAGACTGCGGGGCCACCTCAGGGCAACTTGAGGGTTGGTTTTACTCGTAGGATGTCTCATCTGAGTGTGCCCTGAGAACGAGATATGTGCAGCTCCTATCGGGATTTGTCGGCACATTCGGGCGGTGTTGCTGGACTTGTTTTAACCTGTCGAAGTGTCTTGAAGAACCGAGATACCGAGTCTGATCGGAACGTCTCGGGAGGAGGTCTATTCCTTCGTTGACCATGAGAGCTTGTCATGGGCTAAGTTGGGACTCCCCTGCAGGGATTTGAACTTTCTAAAGCCGTGCCCGCGGTTATGGGCAGATGGGAATTTGTTAATGTCCGGTTGTAGATAACTTGAACCTTAACTTAATTAAAATGAATCAACAGTGTGAGTTACCGTGATGGTCTCTTCTCGGCGGACTCCGGGAAGTGAACACGGTGTTGGAGTAATGCTTGCGCAGGTTGTCCTCTAGTTTCTCGCTCACGCTTTGCCTCCTCATCTCGCTCTCTTTTGCGAATAGGTTAGCCACCATATATGCTAGTCGCTTGCTGCAGCTCCACACATATTTACCTTACCTTACCTATTAAGCTTAAATAGTCTTGATCGCGAGGGTGCGAGATTGCTGAGTCCCTGTGGCTCACAGATTACTATTAAACCAGATGCAGGGCCTGATGATTCCGCTCTAGGTGACGCGCTTGAGCTCAAGTGGGAGTTCGACGAGGACTCTCAACGATACTATGTGTCTTTCCCTGATGATCAGTAGTGGTGCCCAGTTGGGGGTGATCGGGACCGTGTCGCATGTTGGTCTTTTATTTTGGCGCCATAGTCGGGCCATGAGTGTTTGAATGTTGTAATGCTATTTATGTACTTTGATTGACGTGGTGAGTGTAAGCCTACTATGTATCTCCCCTTTATTATTTATATTACATGGGATGTTGTGATGATTGCCTAACTTGCGACATTGCTTTCAATGCGGTTATGTCTCTAAGTCGTGCCTCGACACGTGGGAGCTATAGCCGCATCGAGGGCGTTACACTTTCTCAAAAACAAACGAAATATCTCCATGTTTGGACCCAGTTCGACATATTGTATACTTCCTCACGCACATTGTCTATCTAGGTCTCTCTCCAACCTGTCTCACTCTTTCCACCACATGACCCACACTCGCTCAATCTCTCTCTCTCTCTCTCTCTTTATATATGTGTCGACTGACCTTGCTTCCTCTTACACACAAATGATATATCTACCTGTCTATGACAGGATCCACACTCTGTATACCCTAGCATGCACATCGTCTATGTAGGTCATGTTGGGGAACGCAGTAATTTCAAAAAATTTCCTACGCACACCGATGACCCACAAGTATAGGGGATCTATCGTAGTCCTTTCGATAAGTAAGAGTGTAGAACCCAACAAGGAGCAGAAGGAAATGATAAGCGGTTTCCAGCAAGGTATTCTCTGCAAGTACTGAAATACGTGGTAACATATAGTTTTGTGATAGGATAATTTGTAACGAGAAACAAGTAACAAAAGTAAATAAAGTGCAGCAAGGTGGCCCAATCCTTTTGTAGCAAAGGACAAGCCGGAACAAACTCTTATAATAGGAAAAGCGCTCCCGAGGACACATGGGAATATCGTCAAGCTAGTTTTCATCACGTTCATATGATTCGCGTTCGATACTTTGATAACTTGATATGTGGGTGGACCGGTGCTTGGGTGTTGTTCTTACTTGAACAAGCATCCCACTTATGATTAACCTCTATTGCAAGCGTCCGCAACTACAACAAAAGTATTAAGGTAAACCTAACCATAGCATGAAACATATGGATCCAAATCAGCCCTTTATGAAGCAACACATAAACTAGGGTTTAAGCTTCTGTCACTCTAGCAACCCATCATCTACTTATTACTTCCCAATGCCTTCCTCTAGGCCCAAATAATGGTGAAGTGTTATGTAGTCGACGTTCACATAACACCACTAGAGGAGAGACAACATGCATCTCATCAAAATATCGAACGAATACCAAATTCACATGACTACTAATAGCAAGACTTCTCCCATGTCCTCAGGAACAAGCGTAACTACTCACAAAGCATATTCATGTTCATAATCAGAGGGGTATTAGTATGCATATAGGATCTGAACATATGATCTTCCACCAAATAAACCAACTAGCATCAACTACAAGGAGTAATTAACACTACTAGCAACCGACAGGTACCAATCCCGGGCTTAGAGACAAGAATTGGATACAAGAGATGAACTAGGTTTTGAGAGGAGATGGTGCTGGTGAAGATGTTGATGGAGATTGCCCTCTCCCGATGAGAGGAGCATTGGTGATGACGATGGCGATGATTTCCCCCTCCTGGAGGGAAGTTTCCCCGGCAGAACAGCTCTGTCGGAGCCCTAGATTGGATCCGCCAAGGTTCCTCCTCGTGGCGGCGGAGTTTCGTCCGAGGAGATGGCTTATGATTTTTTTCCTCATCGAAAGACTCCATATAGCAGAAGATGGCCATCGGAGGGCCACCAGGGGGCCCACGAGGTAGGGGGCGCGCCCAGGGGGTAGGGCGCGCCCCCACCCTCATGGGCATGGTGTGGCCCCCCTGGTGAACTTCTTGCGCTCAATATTTTTTATATATTCTAAAAACGTCTTCCGTGAAGTTTCAGGACTTTTGGAGCTGCACAGAATAGGTCTCTAATATTTGCTCCTTTCCAGCCCAGAATCCCAGCTGCCGGCATTGTCCCTCTTTATGCAAACCTTGTAAAATAAGAGAGAATAGGCATAAGTATTGTGACATAATGTGTAATAACAGCCCATAATGCAATAAATATCGATATAAAAGCATGATGCAAAATGGACGTATCAACTCCCCCAAGCTTAGACCTCGCTTGTCCTCAAGCAAAAGCCGAAATCAAAAAATATGTCCACATGTTTAGAGATAGAGGTGTCGATAAAAGTAAAATACGGACATGAGGGTATGATGATCATTCTTAGAACAACAACTTACATAATTCTTGTCATATGATTTCTTATGCTAGAGTAATTCAATCACAATTTCAAGTATGAATCATAAACTTCATTGAAAACTAAAAAACTATAATCTCACTCATTGGAGCAATTGCAATTTATCATAACATAGGAAAGAGTCAATATATAAGAGCTTTTCAGCAAGTCCACATACTCAACTATCATATAGTCTTTCACAATTGTTGACACTCACGCAATACTTATGGGTATGGAGTTTTAATCGGACACAGAGAAAGATAGGGGCTTATAGTTTTGCCTCCCAACATTTTACCTCAAGGGTAATGTCAACAATAATAGTTCATGAAAACTCACATCCAATTAGCCATATATACCAGGATCTTTCCAACATACTGTGCTTGCCAAAGGATAAAATGTAAAAATGAAGGGTGAAGATCACCATGACTCTCATGCAAGGTAGGAGATAAAAGTAAAAGATAGGCCCTTCGCAGAGGGAAGCAGAGGTTGTCATGCACTTTTATGGTTTTATCCACAAAATCTTAATGCGAAAGAATGTCACTTTATATTGCCACTTGTGATATGGACCTTTATTATGTAGTCTGTCGCTTTTATTTCTTCCATATCACACGATCGTATAAAGGTTATTTTCTCCCACACTAATAAGTCATACATATTTAGCGAGCAATTTTTATTGCTTGCACCGATGACAACTTACTTGGAGGATCTTACTCAATCCATAGGTAGGTATGGTGGGCTCTCATGGCAGAACTGGTTTAAGGGTAATTGGAAGCACAAGTAGTATCTCTACTTGGTGCGATGAATTTGGCTAGCATGAGGGGGAAAGGCAAGCTCAACCATGTTGGATGATCCATGACAATATAATTTATCTCAGATGTAAGAAAACATAACCCATTACGTTGTCTTCCTTGTCCAACGTCAACTCTTTAGCATGTCATATTTTAATGAGTGCTCACAATCATAAAATATGTCCAAGATAGTATATTTATATGTGAATACCTATCTTTCTTTATTACTTCCTATTAATTGCAACGATGACCAAAACTATGTTTGTCAACTCTCAACAACTTTTATTCATCATACCTTTTCCATGTGAGCTCATTACTCTCCATAAGATCCATATGATCTCTTTGTTTCCCTTTTATTTCTTTCTCTTTTATTTTATTCACTTAGGATCATGGCAAAATAATCAAGCCCTTGACTCAACACTAATCTTTATTATATATAGCTCACGGACTCGATTACATAGAAGGATCATAAACTTTATTCTACTAGATCAAGATATTACCAAAAGGATCGAACTAAGAAAAACGGTAAAGATAAAAGTGATGGTGATACGATACCAGGGCACTCCCCCAAGCTTGGCAGTTGCCAAGGGGAGTGCCCATACCCATGTGATTATGTCTCTCTTTTCGGGGATGGTGATGTGATATTCTTGGCGATGATGCCCCTCAGTATACGATTCTCCTCCTCGAGCTTATTGACTTGCTGCTTGAGGTCCATTATTTCCTTTCAGAGTTTTCCTGTAACAACCAAAGCTCCCTGCACCCAAGGGTGCTGCATAGCTGCGGGAGAACCAGTGACACTATTTTTCATATTCTCATAAGAAAGAAATCTAACATTGGAAGGGATAACCGAGTTTGGAATAGCCAAGCTCTGCAGTTCTCCCATTGTGAATCCAGCTCGAAAGCGGGAAGTGACTTCTTGATCCTCTTCCATGGCATCTATCCTCTTCAAATCAGCCTCCATCTCTTCCTCCGTTGCTGGCCCAATGAGGTCAACATTGTTGTTTGTCGTTGATCTCGGTGCCGGATGAGACACCCGGCTCTCCCCGACTGACTCTTGCGAAGACATCTTGCTCTAATCTGCAGCAGCAATAGCTCGAAACACAAACAGAGGACAATTGCGTGATACGGGAGTCAAAACCCCCGGGAGATTATATAATGAATTTTTACCGACCAAAATATGTATTGTGCAAGAAAACGGAGTCTGGAGAGCGCATGAGGTGCCCACGAGGTAGGGGGGCGTGCCCAGGAGGGTAGGGCTCGCCCTCTACCCTCGTGGAGCCCTCGTGTCCTTCCCGGACTGCTTCTTATTTTTCTATTTTTCTAAATATTTCAAAATGGAGAAATATTGCCTTAAATACTGTTTTGGAGTCGGTTTACTTACCGTACCACATACCTATGTAATCGAGTCCGTGAGCGCTTGTTGGGAGGCAGCCCAATTTTATTTTTGTTCCTATTTAGTAATAAATAATTTACCTAGCCTCTGTTTTGGTTGTGTTTTTTGTGTTTAATTAGTGTTTGTGCCAAGTAGAACCGTTGGGAAGACTTGGGGAAAGTCTTTTTAATCTTGCTGTAAAAAACATAAACTTTAGCGCTCACGAGAACTGCTTCCATTTTTATTTGGAAAGTGATATTTAGTTAATTATTTTTGCAGAGGATTAATAGGTAAATTCCTCACGTCCAGCAGTTTATTTTAGAATTTTGGGGTTCCAGAAGTTTGCGTTAGTCACAGATTACTAAAGACTGTTTTGTTTTTGACAGATTCTGTTTTTCGTGTGTTGTTTCCTTATTTTGGTGAATCTATGGCTAGTAAAATAGTTTATAAACCATAGAGAAGTTGGAATACAGTAGGTATAACACCAATATGAATAAAGAATGAGTTCATTACAGTATCTTGAAGTGGTGTTTTGTTTTCTTTCGCTAACGGAGCTTACGAGTTTTCTGTTAAGTTTTGTGTTGTGAAGTTTTCAAGTTTTGGGTAAAGATTTGATGGACTATGGAACAAGGAGTGGCAAGAGCCTAAGATTGGGGATGCCCAAGGCACCCCAAGGAAATATTCAAGGACAACAAAGAGCCTAAGCTTGGGGATGCCCCGGAAGGCATCCCCTCTTTAGTCTTCGTTCATCGGTAACTTTACTTGGAGCTATATTTTTATTCGCCACATGATATGTGTTTTGCTTGGAGCGTCATTTTATTTTATTTAGTTTTGCTTGCTGTTTGAATAAAATACCAAGATCTGAAATTCTTAAATGTTAGAGAGTCTTCACATAGTTGCATAATTATTCAACTACTCATTGATCTTCACTTATTACTTTTGGAGTAGTTTGTCTTTTGCTCTAGTGTTTCACTTATATCTTTTTAGAGCACGGTGGTGGTTTTGTTTTGAAGAATTAGATGAACTCTCGTCCTTCACTTATATTATTTTGAGAGTCTTTAGAACAGCATGGTAGTTTGCTTTGGTTATGAATTTAGTCCTAATATGATGGGCATCCAAGAGGGATATAATAATAACTTTCATATAAAGTGCATTGAATACTATGAGAAGTCTGATGATTGTTTTGAGATATGAGGATGGTAATATTAGAGTCATGCTAGTTGAGTAGTTGTGAATTTTAGAAATACTTGTGTTGAAGTTTGTGATTCCCGTAGCATGCACGTATGGTGAACCGTTATGTGATGAAGTCGGAGCATGATTTATTTATTGATTGTCTTCCTTATGAGTGGCGGTCGGGGACGAGCGATGGTCTTTTCCTACCAATCTATCCCCCTAGGAGCATGCACGTAGTACTTTGTTTCGATAACTAATAGATTTTTGCAATAAGTATGTGAGTTCTTTATGACTAATGTTGAGTCCATGGATTATACACACTCTCACCCTTCCACCATTGCTAGCCTCTCTAGTATCGCGCAACTTTCACCGGTACCATAAAACCACCATATACCTTCCTCAAAACAGCCACCATACCTACCTATTATGGCATTTCCGTAGCCATTCCGAGATATATTGCCATGCAACTTTACCACCATTCCGTTTATTATGACACGCTCCATCATTTTCATATTGCTTTGCATGATCATGTAGTTGACATCGTATTTGTGGCAAAGCCACCATTCATAATTCTTTCATACATGTCACTCATGAGTCATTGCACATCCTGGTACACCACCGGAGGCATTCATATAGAGTCATATTTTGTTCTAAGTATCGAGTTGTAATTCTTGAGTTGTAAGTAAATAAAAGTGTGATGATCATCATTATTAGAGCATTGTTCCATGTGAGTAAAGGATGATGGAGACTATGATTCCCCCGCAAGTCGGGATGAGACTCCGGACTAAAAAAAGAGGCCATAAAAAATATAAAAGGTCCAAATTAAAAAATGAGAGAAAAAGAGAGAAGGGACAATGCTACTATCCTTTTTACCACACTTGTGCTTCAAAGTAGCACCATAATCTTCAGGATAGAGAGTCTCCTATGTTTTCACTTTCATATACTAGTGGGAATCTTTCATTATAGAACTTGGCTTGTATATTCCAATGATGGGCTTCCTCAAAATGTCCTAGGCCTTCGTGAGCAAGCAAGTTGGATGCACACCCACTTAGTTTCTTTTTGAGCTTTCATACACTTATAGCTCTAGTGCACCCATTGCATGGCAATCACTACTCACTCACATTGATATCTATTGATGGGCATCTCTATAGCCCGTTGATACGCCTAGTTGATGTTAGACTATCTTCTCCTTTTTGTCTTCTCCACAACCACCATTCTATTCCACCTATAGTGCTATATCCATGGCTCACGCTCATGTATTGCGTGAAGATTGAAAAAGTTTGAGAACACCAAAAGTATGAAACAATTGCTTGGCTTGTCATCGGGGTTGTGCATGATTTAAATACGTTGTGCGGTGAAGATGGAGCATAGCCAGACTACATGATTTTGTAGGGATAGCTTTCTTTGGCCATGTTATTTTGAGAAGACATAATTGCTTTGTTAGTATGCTTGAAGTATTATTTATTTTATGTCAATATCAAACTTTTGTCTTGAATCTTATGGATCTGAATATTCTTGCCACAATAAAGAGAAATATATGACGAATATATTAGGTAGCATTCCACATCAAAAATTCTGTTTTTATCATTTACCTACTCGAGGACGAGCAGTAATTAAGCTTGGGGATGCTGATACGTCTCCAACGTATCTATAATTTTTGATTGTTCCATGCTATTATATTATCTGTTTTGGATGTTTATGGGCTTTATTATACACTTTTATTTTTTTGGGACTAACCTATTAACCCAGAGCCCAGTGCCAGTTTCTGTTTTTTCCTTGTTTTAGAGTATCACAGAAAAGGAAAATCAAACGGAGTCCAATTGACCTGAAACTTCGTGAAACTTATTTTGGACCAGAAGAAGCCCACGGAGTATCGGAGATGGACCAGGAGAGTCCCGGGCTGCCCACGAGGGTAGGGGCACGCCCACCCCCCCGAGCGCGCCCCCTGCCTCGTGGACAGCCCGGAGGTCCACCGACGTACTTCTTCCTCCCATATATACCCATATATCCTAAAAACTTCAGGGAGCACAATAGATCAAGAGTTCTGCCGCCAAAAGCCTCCATAGCCAGCGAAAACCAATCTAGACCCGTTCTGGCACCCTGCCGGAGGGGGAATCCCTCTCCGGTGGCCATCTTCATCAACCCGGTGCTCTCCATGAAGAGGAGGGAGTAGTTCTCCCTCGGGGCTGAGGGTATGTACCAGTAGCTATGTGTTTGATCTCTCTCTCTCTCTCTCGTGTTCTTGAGGTGATACGATCTTGATGTATTGCGAGCTTTGCTATTATAGTTGGATCTTATGATGTTTCTCCCCCTCTACTCTCTTTTAATGGATTGAGTTTTCCCTTTGAAGTTAGCTTATCGGATTGAGTCTTTAAGGATTTGAGAAAACTTGATGTATGTCTTGTGTGGGATACCCGTGGTGACAATGGGGTATTCTATTGATCCACTTGATGTATGTTTTGGTGATCAACTTGCGGGTTCCGCCCATGAACCTATGCATAGGGGTTGGCACACGTTTTCGTCTTGACTCTCTGGTAGAAACTTTGGGGCACTCTTTGAGGTCATATGTGTTGGTTGAATAGATGAATCTGAGATTGTGTGATGCATATCGTATAATCATACCCACAGATACTTGAGGTGACGTTGGAGTATCTAGGTGACATTAGGGTTTTGGTTGATTTGTGTCTTAAGGAGTTATTCTAGTACGAACTCTAGGGCTGTTTGTGACACTTATAGGAATAGCCCAACTGATTGATTGGAAAGAATAACTTTGAGGTGGTTTCGTACCCTACCATAATCTCTTCGTTTGTTCTCCGCTATTAGTGACTTTGGAGTGACTCTTTGTTGCATGTTGAGGGATAGTTATGTGATCCAATTATGTTATTATTGTTGAGGGAACTTGCATTAGTGAAAGTATGAACCCTAGGCCTTGTTTCCTATCATTGCAATACCGTTTATGCTCACTTTTATCATTAGTTACCTTGCTGTTTTTATGTTTTCAGATTACAAAAACCTTTATCTACCATCCATATACCACTTGTATCACCATCTCTTCGCTGAACTAGTGCACCTATACAATTTACCATTGTATTGGGTGTGTTGGGGACACAAGAGACTCTTTGTTATTTGGTTGTATGGTTGCTTGAGAGAGACCATGTTCATCCTACGCCTCCTACGGATTTATAAACCTTAGGTCATCCACTTGAGGGAAATTTGCTACTGTCCTACAAACCTCTGCACTTGGAGGCCCAACAACGTCTACAAGAAGAAGGTTGTGTAGTAGAAATCACCCCTCCCCCAATTGATTTCCCTCTTGCTCGGTAACCGCTCTCTCGCACGTCCTTTCTCACCTTCCACGTCGCACCATGGTATTTTTGCAAAAAAAACTCTGGTGTTCTCTTTAATTATTACAAATAAGCTACAAACTACACACCGGGAGTCCACCTGTAATGGAACAAATTTCGACCCAGAAATTAAAGTGCTACAAACTACACACCGAGGGGGGGCCCCACCTATCATGGAACAAATTTGGACCCATATATAAATTAAAAATGAAAAAGGACGAGGATTGAACATGCGACCAGGACCTTCCAGGCGCACATCAATAGGAAACATAGTAGCAACGTTTGTTGTAATCCCCTTTGTTGATATAATGTTTTTAATATTACCACAACCTATTTAATGGATAACATGTTTTTCTATTAATTTTAGTATGTTAGTGGGACCGTCTCGTCAGCACGTACCATTCCCCTTCACTTACTGGTGGGTTCCATGTCTGCTCTCTCTCCTTCACTTCTATGTTTAGACGCACGGGCAAACACGAAGAACGCGCGGGCTGTGTTGCCGTTGACCGTATATGGACGCGTTCACAAGTTACAACACTAGTTTCACGTACTAGTAGTAGTATATGTAAAAAGTTTAGAAACAAAATTGACTGTGACAGATGGCAGAGGCGTCTTGCGCTAGGAAGCGGCTCCTCTGCCGTGCTCTGTGTGTCGTCGGGCCACTGACAGATGGTGACGGCGGTGTCTTGCATCATTGTTGGCGTACTCCTGGGCATTGGCCCTAGCTTCAAGGAAGGCCATAATGTTCTGGACTTTGGTCTCCAGGAGCCAGTCAATTGGCGGGAGGCAGCGACTAGCATTGGTGCAAGGTAGTGATACGTCTTCAACGTATCTATAATTTTTGATTGTTCCATGCTATAATATTATCTGTTTTAGATGTTTTATATGCATTAATATGCTATTTTATATGATTTTTGGGACTAACGTATTAACCTAGAGCCCGGTGTCAGTCTCTATTTTTTCCTTGTTTTAGAGTTTCACAGAAAAGGAATACCAAATGAAGTCCAAACGGAATGAAACTTTCACGATGATTTTCCTTGGACCAGAAGACATCCAGAGGATTTTGAGTGCAAGTCAGAGAAGCCACGAGGCGGCCACAAGGCTGGAGGGCGCGCCCCCACCCTTGTGGGCCCTTAGTGACTCCACTGACCTATTTCTTCCGCCTATATATTCTCAAATACCCCAAAACTTTCCAGGGGAGCCACGAAACCACTTTTCCACCACCGCAACCTTCTGTACCCGTGAGATCCCATCTAGGGGCCTTTTTCGGCATCCTGCCAGAGGGGGATTCAATGATGGAGGGCTTCTACATCAACACCATTGCCTCTGATGAAGCGTGAGTAGTTTACCATAGACCTACGGGTCCATAGCTAGTAGCTAGATGGCTTCTTCTCTCTCTCTTTGATTCTCAATACAAAGTTCTCCTCGATGTTCTTGGAGATCTATTTGATGTAATACCTTTTTGCGGTGTGTTTGCCGAGATCCGATGAATTGTGGATTTATGATAAGCTTATCTATGAATATTATTTGAATCTCCTCTGAATTCTTATATGCATGATTTGATATCTTTGCAAGTCTCTTCGAATTATCGATTTGGTTTGGCCAACTAGATTGGTTTTTGTTGCAATGGGAGAAGTGCTTAGCTTTGGGTTCAATCTTGTGGTGCTCGATCCTAGTGACAGAAGGGGAACCGACACATATTCTATTGTTGCCATCGAGGATAACAAGATGGGGTTTTCATCATATTGCTTGAGTTAATCCTGCTACATCATGTCATCTTACTTAATGCGTTACTCTGTTCTTATGAACTTAATACTCTAGATGCAGGCAGGAGTCGATCGATGTGTGGAGTAATAGTAGTAGATGCAGAATCATTTCGGTCTACTTGAAACAGACGCGATGCCTATATTCATGATCATTGCCTTAGATATCGTCATAACTACGCGCTTTTCTATCAATTGCTCGGCAGTAATTTGTTCACCCACCGTAATATTTTCTAACTTGTGAGAAGCCTCTAGTGAAACCTATGGCCCCCGGGTCTATTTTCCATCATATAATCTTCTATTTTCCATCATATAAGTTTCCGATCTACAATTTTAGTTTCCTATTTAATTTCTTTGCAATCTTTTACTTTCCATTCCATAAACCAAAAATACCAAAAATATTACTTTAC
The DNA here is from genome assembly GCF_056163025.1 of Triticum urartu. Lineage (NCBI taxonomy): Eukaryota > Viridiplantae > Streptophyta > Magnoliopsida > Poales > Poaceae > Triticum > Triticum urartu. Next base: position 358,447,246 of record NC_141879.1, read on the forward strand.
CATTTGTCCATCTATATCAGATCTCACTTTGCAAATAACCGTGAAGGGATTGACAACCCCTTTGTCGGTGGAACTATTCGGTGGCTTGTTGCGTTGTCCCCTACAGGATTGATACCTTCATTCTCAAAAGCTGAGGGAAATACTTTCTCTACTTTGCTGCATCACCTTTGATATGTCTCCAACGTTTCTATAATTTTTGATTGTTCCATGCTGTTTGGAAGTTTTATAATCAATTTATAGTCATTCTATATCATTTTTTGGTACTAACCTATTGACATAGTGCCAAGTGCCAGTTGCTGTTGTTTCCATGTTTTTTACATCGCAGAAAATCAAAATCAAACGGAGTCCAAATTCCACGAAACATCATGGAGAATTTTTATGGGCCGGAAGGAACACAACGGGCCCTGGCTGCGCCTAGGGGGTGCCCCGAGGGAGGCACAACCCACCAGGGCACGTCGGGAGGCCCAGGCCCGCCCTGGTGGGTTGTTCCCACCTCGGGTGCCCCCCGGACCACCTCTTTGCTCTATAAATACCCCAATATTCCCAAAACCCTAGGGGAGTCGACTAAATATTGATCCAACCGCAGAGTCCAGAACCACCAGATCCAATCTAGACACCATCTCGGATGGGGTTCACCACCTCCATTGGTGCCTTTCCGATGATGCGTGAGTAGTTCTTTGTAGACCTTAGGGTCCGTAGTTAGTAGCTATATGGCTTCCTCTCTCTCTTGATTCTCAATACAATGGTCTCTTGGAGATCCATATGATGTAACTCTTTATGCGGTGTGTTTGTTGGGATCGATGAACTTTGAGTTTATGATCAGATCTATATTTTTATATCCCTGAAAGTATTTGAGTTTCTTTGATCTCTTTTATGCATGATCTCTTATAGCCTTGTATTTCTTCTCTGATATTTGGGTTTTGCTTGGCCAACTTGATCTATTTATCTTGCAATGGGAAGAGGTGCTTTGTAGTGGGTTCGATCTTACGGTGCTTGATCGCAGTGACAGAAAGGGAACTGACACGTATGTATCGTTGCTACTAAGGATAAAACGATGGGTTCTATCTCTACATAGATAGATCTTGTCTACATCATGTCATCGTTCTTATTGCATTACTCCGTTTCTCCATGAACTTAATACATGAGATGCATGCTGGATAGCGGTCAATGTGTGGAGTAAAGTAGTAGATGCAGGCAGGAGTCGGTCTACTAATCTTGGACGTGATGCCTATGTAATGATCATTGCCTGGATATCGTCATGAGTATTTGAAGTTCTATCAATTGCCCAACAGTAATTTGTTCACCCACCGCTTTGCTATTTTTCTCGAGAGAAGCCGCTAGTGAAACCTACGGCCCCCCGAGTCTCTTTCTCATATTATTTGCCTTTGCGATCTACTTTTATTTGCATTAATTTTCAGATCTATAATCCAAAAATAATTTGCTGCACTTTATTTTATTTGTGATATATTTATCCAATCTATTACAACCTTTTCCCGTCACGCATCAATTTCTGGCACCGTACCCGAAAGGGCTTGACAACCCCTTTAACACATAGGGTTGCGAGGATTTGTTATCTGTGTGCAGGGGCTGTTTACATTGTGTTGCTTGGTTCTCCTACTGGTTCGATAACCTTGGTTTCATATCTGAGGGAAATACCTACCGCCGCTGTGATGCATCATCTCTTCCTCTTTAGGGAAATACCGACGTAGCTTCAAGCGACATCAACCCTTTCCTCTTTAAGGAAAAAACCAACACAAGCTCAGGAGGTAGAAGGTAGCGGACGATGGTGATCCATGCCGCTGAGGGGGCATTAGCACTAGCGCAGGGACAGGTGCTGGCAACAGCGTAGCAAAGACATTCATGTGCACGGGCATAGGCATGAGCGCGTGGATCAGTGCTCGCGCTGGCAGGGGCATGTGCGCGTGAAAGTTAGCTGGAACCTCAAGTAACCCCATGGCTTCAAGCTCAGCGACAATGTGCGGCTGCCAACCCATAAATGCCACAGGGATGGGCACTGGCGTAGTCGGGGCGACTGGAGATGGAACAGGAGTGGGGACATGCGTGACGTCTTCTTCTAAGGCTAGTTGAAGCTCGTCCCAAAGCGCCTTATGTTCTTGTGACTCCGCTGGGTGTCTTCCTCTAGAAACTGGAAGACTAAGGACAACCCATCGTGATGCGACATGGTGTACGATTAAGTCAGGCTAGTGGGAGGTAGACGGCAGGAGAATCGGACAAGAAGAGAGAAGATTGTAGCGAGGCCGGGGAGTGCGGCTGAAAGTGCAACTAATCCCTGGGTGGTTTTGGTAATTCATAACAAAATATAGCTCATTGAAATAATATCCATTCAAGCTAAATATTTCAGAAAGTTTAATGATTGGCATGGCATGGACTAGAGATGTGCACCCCTCAAAATGCTAAGGACAAAGATTGGCAAAAGCTCAAGACTCTTCATTTTCATTTTAGTGATCCAAGATCACATTGATTCCATAGGAAAGCCAATACTAGTAAAAGGGTATGAGGTGTTGCTTAATGGTCTACTTGCTCAAAGTGCTTAGTGATATTGCTCCAAAACCCTCAACCACTTTCTCATTTCCACATTTTCCAAAACTCAAGGGAAAACTCGGCCCCACCGATTTGATCTATCTGGCGCCACCGAGTTCAGTTGACATAGCCACTGCCAGAAACCCTAGACAATTCGGTCACACCGATACGAATCTCAGTCTCACCGAGATGGCCTTGCAAACTCTCTGTTGCCTATTGTAATTATTCTGGCCTCGCCGAAATGTGCAATTGGTCCCAGCGAGTTTACTTGACATTCTCTCTGTTGCCTTATTACTTCACTTCGGCCTAGCCGAGTTGATGCAATCGGTGCCAGGGAGTTGATGTTTTCCCTAAGCCCTAGCACATTGGTCCCACCGAGGTTTTCCAGTCGGTCCCATAATATTCCTAACATTCACATTTTGAACTAAATCGGTCTCACCGAGTTCTTCTATTCGCTCTAACCGAGTTGGGTCAAATGTGTGTAACGGTTGGATTTTGTGTGGAGGCTATATATACCCCTCCACCCCCTTCTCCATTTGTGCGAGAGCCATCAGAACATGCCTACACTTTCACTACTCATTTTCCGAGAGAGAACCACCTACTCATGTGTTGAGACCAAGATATCCAATTCAACCACAAGAATCTTGATCTCTAGCCTTCCCCAAGTTGCTTTCCACTCAAATCATCTTTCCACCATAGCCAAATTTGTGAGAGAGAGTTGAGTGTTGGGGAGACTATCATTTGAAGCACAATAGCAAGGAGTTCATCATCAACACACCATCTATTACCTTTTGGAGAGTGGTGTCTCCTAGATTGGTTAGGTGTCTCTTGGGAGCCTCCGACAAGATTGTGGAGTTGAACCAAGAAGTTTGTAAGGGCAAGGAGATCGCCTACTTCGTGAAGATCTACCTGAGTGAGGCAAGTCCTTTGTGGGTGATGGCCATGGTGGGATAGACAAGGTTGCTTCTTTGTGGACCCTTCGCGGGCGGAGACCTCCATGGACTCGCGCAACCGTTACACTTCGTGGGTTGAAGTCTCCATCAACGTGGATGTACGATAGCACCACCTATCGGAACCACGCCAAAAATCTCTGTGTCTACATTGCGTTTTCCTTCTCCAAACCCTTCCCTTTACCTTCATATGAAATGTTTTACTTTCCGCTACTACACTCTTAGAATTGCATGTGTAGGTTGATTTCTTGACTTGTGCTAAGTTGCTAAAAATCTACAAAGACTTAAAATTGGGAAAAGGTTAGTTTTTTATTTGGTCAAGTAGTCTAATCACCCCCTCTAGACCTACTTTCGTTCCTACAAGTGGTATCAAAGCTTTGGTCTCCATCTGCCTTGATTTCCATATGTTTGGTGATCATAGCCTTGGTTTCACAACCTAGGAGAGTATGACGTCTAGCGAGGGAAATTACCACCGTAGAGGTCCTTACTTTGATGGTACTAATATTGCTAGTTGGAAGCATAAGATGAAAATGCATATTATTGGTCATAACCCCGCCATTTGGGCTATTGTGTGTATTGTCTTGCAAGGTGAATACTTCAAGGATGGAAGAGACCCGGATCGTGAAGCGTCCGCGGAAGAATTGAAGATGTTGCAATACAATGCTCAAGCTTGCGATATTCTCTTCAATGGATTGTGCCTCGAAGAATTCAACAAAATCAGCCGCCTTGAAATGCAAAGGAAATTTGGGATACTTTGGTTCATATGCACAAAGGTACCGAGTCCATCAAGGAATCCAAATTGGATGTGTTTCAAAGTCAACTTGACAAGTTCAAAATGAAGGATGGTGAAGGAGTCACTGAAATGTACTCCAGGCTTGCTCTCATCACAAATGAGATTGCTGGCTTAGGAAGAGAAGATATGACGGACAGATTCATCATCAAGAAGAAACTAAGAGCCTTGGATGGAAAATATGATACCGTGTGCACCTTGATCCAAATGATGCCCAACTACAAAGATCTCAAGCCAACAGAAGTCATTGGTAGAATTGTTGCTCATGAGATGTCACTCAAGGATAAGGAAGAGCTCCATAACAAGTCTAGTGGTGCTTACAAAGCTTCATGTAATGCTCCTACAACATCAAGTAAGAAACAAGTCTTCAATGAAGAATTGAGCTTAATGGTGAAGAACTTCAACAAATTCTACAAGAGTAGAAGCAAAGAGAGAAGTTCCCAGTCAAGGTCCTACAATGACAAAAGATCTTGTAGTCGTGATCGCAATTGCTACAATTGTGGAAGACCCAGACACTACTCCAATGAGTGTATGGCTCCCTAGAAGAGAATAGAAGATTCACCTAAAAGGAGAAGTAAAAGAGATGAATCATCACCTAGAGAGAGAAGGAGTAGAGATGATCGTTATGAACGAAGACCCTCTCATAGAAGTAAGGGTTCAGAAAGGAAGGACAAGTCATCAAAGATCTACACAAGACGAAGACATCAAGCTCATGTTGGAGAATGGGTATCCAGTTCCAACTCCGACAACTACTCCGAGAGAAGTTATCACTCCGACTCTGAATATACTCAATATGAAGGTGTTGCCGGTCTTGCACTTGTGTCATCCAACTCCCACGACATATTTGACTCACCAAATGATGGAATTGGAAGATGCTTCATGGCTAAAGGCCCTAAGGTATCACACCACGAGTATGTTGATTTCAATAGTGATGAAGATGATTTGCTAGGTGATGATGATTTACTTTTTGATAACATTAGTGATGAAAACTATGATGAAATTGCTATTAATCATGCTAATCAAGATGGAACGAATGACAGTGATAAGAAGGAGATTGAGCCTCTAACTAAAGAACTAAACACTCTTAAGTTAGCTCATGAAACTACTTTAGAGGATCATCGAGAGCTTTTAAAGACTCATGAGAAGCTACACTTTGGGAAGCTCAATTTAGAGCAAGACCATGGGTTCTTAAAAGCAAACAATGATGATCTTCGAAAGAAAAGTTATTCTTACATTGCCAAGCGTTTACTCTTGTCTACTTATATGCCACAAGTAAAATCTAGCAACATGAGCAAGGAAGATTCTTCTTATAGTAGTAACAATAATCATGTTAAATCCAATATTGTTGCTTCTAGTAGTTCCCTTGATTCCACTAATGATTCTATTAGCCAAGTTACACTTGAGAAAGAAAATAGCTTATTGAAGGGAATTATAGAGAAAGGTGTTTACAAGAGCCTTGCTAGAAGTAAGCAATTTGAGGAAATTGTACGCAAGCAAGGAAGGCACTGGAAGAATCAAGGTTTTGGCTTTGAATGAAAGTTCAATGCCAATGGAGTTGAGTGGGAAGAAGATCAATACCCCAAAACGAAGTTTGTTCCTCAAGAAGATAAGTATGACCCCACTTCTTTCAAGGGAACACAAGCTCAAGATGATCTTCCACCACAAAACCACAAGCTAAAAGGCGGACAAGCTTCAAGAAGAGATTGACTCATTTGAGGAAGCTCCTAAGGCCTTGGTCAAGTGGGTTCCCAAGACCACATCAAGTTCTACTTCATCAAGTATGACTAAAACTCCAAGGATTCCCATCAAGTTGATGTGGGTCCCAAAGAAGAAGAACTAGAGAGCTCTTGAGGGTGACTCCGCCAACATACTTCACTCATATTCATTTTGGCAAGGACAAGTGCAATCCACTTTCATATCTTGCACTAGATCAAGGAGTCACAAACCCTCTTGTTGGTAAGACAAGGGACAAGGTAACCTAATGGTTTCATGGACATCATCATATGTGTATTTCATTCTATGTCTATGGATATCCTTGTGTGTTCCTTGTGGGACTAACCCATGTAGGTATTGAAAGTGCAACCCACTCCAATGGATTGCTCCAAATGATCTACATCAACATTGAGAATCCACACCTTCAACACCTACATGAAGTCATCATCGACAAAACCCAAGGTTAGTTTATCCGTGTAAGGGGGGATATCACATCTAGGGGGAGCTTTTCTCTAAGAATTGAGCCAAAGCAACTCTAATGGTGTGAACACACAAATGCTTTATGTAAAAGTGGTAACCCCACTTGTGCTTAAACGATGAGTATGACCTACGATCAAATGTTCTCATCTGACTCCCCAGTCAATATACTCATATAAAGATGACCTAGTCATTGCCAATTGCTTGATAGATGCTAGAGTGATTGTGCATGCTTTGCCACATGTTTTATTTTCCATCTTATTGTGTGAGCATGTTGGTTGCATAATTTTCTCCATTCGTGGACATCCATTTGTTGCTTTGATTGTTTGGTTTTTTCTTCTTGCCAAATGGATGGACAAGAATGCCTAAGTTCTCCCTCTAGCTATATATGATTTTCTCATCTCAAACTCTATTCATGCTACATCACAAAGTTTGAACAAGTCGAATTCGAACCCTCCGGGTGAGGAGCACTCGGAGCCATCAATCCGTCAAGGGCTTAACTTCCAAAACCTCTTAATGCATATCGGCTAGACAAACTCACTCCTACCTGGTCTCGCCGAATTCATGAACTTGATCTAGTTTTTCATCTCGGTGCAACCGATTTGAACCATTCGGTCACACCGAGTTGCAGCAACTGCCAGCAGTTTTGCATCTTGATGCCACCGAGATGCTCCACTAAGTCACACTGACAGTGACTGGGTATATATACCGCGGGTTAAAATTTTGGATATTCCTTCAAACACTCGACCATGCCTCCCAGCTCTGCCGCCCCTTAGTCTCTGGATCATCGCTGTCATCGCTAGTGCCCCCCTGCCGCTGGTCTCCACCGCCATCAACAGGATTCTCACCGCTGTTGCCGCTGTAGCAAGTCTGCCGCCAAGTTAGGGTACGGACTTGACCTCTTTGTGCATTCTATTATTCTGATTCTTGCACAAAGATCTTTGCCATTGTTCCTCCCACGTATGAGATTGATCTATCCTCCAAAAGAATCCATTAGAATAGATTTGATGCAAAAACTTAGGTTAGGTTTCCGCTAAACTCATCTTAGATCGACCGTTAAGGTTCTCGGTCTCACTGATTTGGCTCTGGCCATTGCACAAGTACAACTCGGTCTGACCGAAGTGTACTGATCGGTGTGACCGAAATCACTTACTCTGTGAAACCCTAGCACCTCAGAGTCACCAAACTACATTTCGGTCTGACCGAAACTGTATGTTCAGACTCTGTTAGTGCTTCAGTGTCACCGAGTTTGTCAAATCGATAGCTCCGAAATGCTTTCCATAGAAAACTAAAATTAAGTTTTTGTCTCAATATTTTTACAAAATAGCTGGACTTTGTGATGCTCATCCACTCTGTCTATATCCAACTATTCATAGGGTTAGTTTCAGCTATGTCAGAGGGCAGTGATAGCCAGAACAGGTCTGAAGAGCAAGTAAACCTCAGTGAGGGCACTAGTCCCTCAAGCAGCTATGATTAGGGGAGCATAAGCACTCCCAGCAACTTGCCCAAGGCAACCACTAGGACAAATAAGAAGAGAACTTCTGAATCTGAGGATGAGGACTTTGTCACTAAGGAGGAGGTAACCTCCAAGAAGAAAGTGCTCTAGAAAGAGTATGCCGTTGTTGCTGCTACTGCCACCAAGCCTGGAATGCCAAAAAAAGCTCAACATAGGAGAGATCTAATGTCCAAAGTCAGAGCCTCAACACAGGAAACTATGAAGTTCACTTTGGAACAATCTGATGATGATGAGGCTGCTGGAAAGAAAAAGAAGAGGGCAAGAACCACTACTACTAAGGTGCTTGGAAAACCTTCCATGGAGGAAGATTAAGAAGAAGAGGAGGAGCAAGAGCTAATTGCACCACCACCAAAGGCTGAGAAGCTTATGGGGGATGCCATAAGGACCGGGGCTGCTTCATCTAAGCCCAAGTCTGCCCCCAAGCCTCCAACTCAAGCTCAAGCCTCCAAGTCTACTGCACCCAAGAGATCAATAAGGAACATATCTGCTGCTGAGAAGAACAAGGCCCCAGTGCTTGAGGTTCAAGAAGAAGAAGAAGAGCAACAAGTGCTCAGAAAACTGAAGCCAAAGATTCCATATTATAGTGATGATCATCCTGTGGCAGAGAATATAAAGCTAAAGAAGGATACAGGTCTGAGACTCTAGAGAAAGACTGATCCATATGCCACCAGGAGGAGAACTGCTATAGACTATCATTTCCACACCAAGGAACATCAGAATTTTTATGAGACTGTCTTGTTGGACAAGAAGCCCATCGTCTGTGATATGAAGTGGGTTGAGTGGACCTACATTGATGACAATGAGGAATACTTCCCAGGTGTGCATGAGAGCTTCAGGATGAATGAAGTGGACAAGTTTGTTGGTCTAAAGTTGACCAAGTGGAACGATGAGATGATCATGCAATTCTATTCCACTACTCACTTCTACCCAATTTAAGGATTGTTTGGATGACTGAATGTACAAAATATCAATGTACAATCTCTGAGTGGGCCAAGTTGATCAATGACCCAAAGGAAGATGAGGATGACATTGATGTATATGCCAAGCCTAGGAAGGATCACAACTCCATGGCCAACATTTAAAAGACTATTCCTGATGATGCCTTGGAGACACATAAGCTTGGGTCTATATACTATTTGCTGTCTGGTCTAACCACCATCAACACCATCTTGAGGCACACTCTTTTGCCCAAGTCAGGAGATCATAGAATGATCCATGGTCACTCAATCAACTTGCTCCACATGTTTGATGTACCTCAGAAGTTCAAAATGATGACTTTGATTGTTGAGACTATGAAGATATCATGTGGATATGCCCCTCACATACAAATGTTGATCAATTCCAAGATGGGAACCGGGACATATCTTCTTGATAAAGAGCATCTTCCCCTGAGGCCAGATTTTGAGGACAATGAGATTGTCATGGATGCATATCATCCAACTTGTGCAGAAGCTCAGGAGAAGAGAGAGAGAGAGAGAGAGAGAGAGAGAGAGAGCAAAGGCTGCAAAAGCAGCAAAGGCATCTAGTGCACCAGATGCTTCTATAGTGATGCTCAAGACCAAGCATGATCAACCCAGTTATCTGCTTGAGGCTACAGTGAGAATTGAGAAGGGATTGGCCACCCTGACTCAAAATCAAAAGAGTCCTGAGAGGATCATTGAGACAAAATTTCATGATCTAGATGTGAAGGCCACAGAGATCCAGACCACCGTGGAGAAACTCCAGGAAGAAGTTGAGGACATGAATGACAAAACTACCACAGATACCTTCCAGAGAGTGCCAACGGCACAAAGGTCTTCAGCAGTGCCAGTTGTCAGTGACACCAGGACTTCTATTTCAGCACCTGCAGCAACTGCCACGATTGCACCTCCAGTTTCAACTCCTCCAGCTCCACAGACCTCTGCCGAAGCATTTGCAGATCGACTCCTCTCCATGCCATCTATGCACATTGGACCAACCAGCCAGAAAACCCCTTTAGGAGCTCCCGGAGATCGTGCCTAAAGTGTCGTATAGCACTATGCATTTTCAAGCTTTTTGGTAACTTGTTGCCAAAGGGGAGAAAGTGTATAGGTCATGAGGCTTCGAGAGAGAGAGAGAGTGTTTTGCCTTTTGTTGGTTTTATTTGGCTCTCTTGCTACTTTGATCATTTGCTTGTTTGATTCCTATGCTACAATTTGTGTCATGCTCATGAGATACTTATGTGATCATGTGTCTGATCATACTATGCCTTTATGTGTGCCTGCATGATGATATCGATGATATTTGTGTATGATCAATCATGTTTACCCTTGGTGATTAGTGCATGTTATTTAACTCTTATCATTTTGAGCGCTCCACCAAGATGTATGTGACATGGAAGAGTGACCCATGATCCTAATCGATTATGCATTTGCATTCAAAATAAAATTTTAAATAATGCACAAATTTAGGGGGAGCTCTTGCTTATCACGTACTTCTCAAAGCGACGATGTATTTCATTCATATTATCATTTGTCGAAGCTTAGATCTATATGTTGTCATCAATTACCAAAAAGGGGGAGATTGAAAGTGCAACTAATCCCTGAGTGGTTTTGGTAATTCAAAACAACATATAGCTCACTGAACTAATATCCATTCAAGCTAAATATTTCAGAAAGTTCATTGATTGGTATGGCATGGACTAGAGATGTGGACCTCTCAAAATGCTAAGGACAAAGATTGGCAAAAGCACAAGACTCTTCATTTTCATTTTAGTGATCCAAGATCACATTGATTCCATAGGAAAGCCAATACTATTAAAAGGGGATGAGGTGTTGCTTAATGGTCTACTTGCTCAAAGTGCTTAGTGATATTGCTCCAAAACCCTCAACTTTCTCATTTCCACATTTGTCCAAAACTCAAAGGCAAACTCAACCCCACCGATTTGATCTATTCGGCGCCACCGAGTTCAGTTGACATAGCCACTGATAGAAACCCTAGACAATTCAGTCACACTGATAAGGATCTCGGTCTCACCGAGATGGCCTTGCAAACTCTCTGTTGCCTATTGTAATTATTTCGATCTCACTGAAATGTGCAATTGGTCTCACCGAGTTTACTTGACATTCTCTCTATTGCCTTATTGCTTCACTTTGGTCTATCCGAGTTGATGCAATCGGTACCACCGAGTTGATGTTTACCGTAGCCCTAGCACATTGGTCCCAACGAGTTGTTCCAGTCGGTCCCACCGAGATTCCTAACGTTCACATTTTGAACTAAATCAGTCTCACCGAGTTCTTCTATTCGCTCTGACCGAGTTGGGTCAAATGTGTGTAATGGTTGGATTTTGTGTGGAGGCTATATATACCCCTCCACCCCTTCTTCATTTGTGAGAGAGCCATCAGAACGTGCCTACACTTCCACTACTCATTTTCTGAGAGAGAACCACCTACTCATGTGTTGGGACCAAGGCACTCCAATCCAACCACAAGAATATTGATCTCTAGCCTTCCCCAAGTTGCTTTCCACTCAAATCATCTTTGCACCATAGCCAAAACTATGAGAGAGAGTTGAATGTTGGGGAGACTATCATTTGAAGCACAAGAGCAAGGAGTTCATCATCAACACACCATCTATTACCTTTTGGAGAGTGGTGTCTCCTAGATTGGTTAGGTGTCTCTTGGGAGCCTCCCACAAGATTGTGGACTTGAAACAAGAAGTTTGTAAGGGCAAGGAGATCGCCTACTTTGTGAAGATCTACCCGAGTGAGGCAAGTCCTTCATGGGCGATGGCCATGGTGGGATAGACAAGGTTTCTTCTTCTTGAACCCTTCGTGGGTGGAGCCCTCCGTGGACTCGCGCAACCATTACCCTTCGTGGGTTGATGTCTCCATTAACGTGGATGTACGATAACACCACCTATCGGAACCACACCAAAATTCTCTGTGTCTACATTGCATTTGCCTTCTCCAAACCCTTCCCTTTACTTTCATATGCAATGTTTTACTTTCCGCTGCTACACTCTTAGAATTGCATGTGTAGGTTGATTGCTTGACTTGTGCTAAGTTGCTAAAAATCGGCCAAAAATCGGCCAAGACTTAAAATTGGGAAAAGGTAAGATTTTTATTTGGTTAAGTAGTCTAATCACCCCCCTCTAGACCTACTTTCTTTCCTATAGAGGCAGTGATTTAAACTGCAGCGTGAGCTCTATTAAAAGTGGGGGCAGTTGGGAGGAGGGTGGGCAGCGGAGGCTGGTCAAAGGGCTCACCTCCCGGTGAGCCTGCGCAGAGGCCTACTCGCATGCCTCCCGTCGACTCACATGCTTGCTCGGATGACACCTGCCGATGAGAAGCGGGACGCATGGTGACACATTGGTCTAATTCACATGGTTTGAATAGTAAAACCGTTCGCGTTAACATGATAGGTCTTTGTTCCACAATACCCAGGCTCTTCATTTCTGCAACTTTTGATAAGCAGCTTGTCTCAAATTGAACAAAATAAATTATGACAACCTATTTGTGCCATATCACAAGACTATGCCCAGTTTCATGAATTTTAGGTGAGTTTTGGATTTTCTAGAATTTAAAATCCAGGATTCAAAACAATATCATTACCTACATCATGAAATAAATTTTCAAGTGATACATCTTTGCTCTTGTAGATGTTAATATTTATTAAGAAAGAATTTGGTCAAACATTTTTCTTAATTAGACTTAAAACAAGTTATATATGTAGAGTAAAATGATAATCCCTCCGTACCAGTGCATCGTATGATACATTACTCTAATAGGAACGAACAAACGGAGCTCCATTGTGGTGTGGTACTATTAGTACGTACTAGGCAATGGAGTTGTCGGGTGACCTTGGTAGCGGCAACCGAGGGAATTGAACCGTTCTCGGCACGGTAGGTAATGTGGGTTAGTTACTAAAGCATCCCCCATTGTTAATCGGTAATCTAGTCATTATTGACCGAGACATGATGGTAATTTCCTAGGACTGCAATTCTAGACGCCAGATATTTCGACTCGAAATGCAGAGGCTCGAGTGGAGGCGTGAAGTTTAGTATCGCGGTTCTTTTGGTTAGGGTTCTCTAATGTGCGTACGACGCATACTGATACGTCTTCAACATATCCATAATTTTTGGTTGTCCCATGCTGCTATATTATCATTCTTGGATGCTTTACAATCATTTTATAGCAACTTTCTATCATTTTTTGGGACTAATCTATTGACATAGTGCCCAGTGCCAATTGCTATTTTTGGCTTGTTTTTTACTTCGTAGGGAATCAATACCAAATGGAGTCGAAATGCAGCAAAAGTTTTTGGTGATTTTTTCTGGACCAGAAGACACACGATGGGCCAAGAAAGTACATAGGGGGCTCTGAGGGGAGCACAACCCACCAGGGCACGCCTAGGGGCCCAGGCGCGCCCAGGTGGGTTGTGCCCACCTCGATGGCCTCCCGCGCCGCCTCTTTGCTCTATAAATACCCCAATATTCCATAAACCCTAGGGGAGTCGACGAAAATCAACTCTAGCCGCCGCAAGTTCGAGAAACCATAGATCCAATCTAGACACCATCTCGGAGGGGTTCATCATCCTCATTGGTGCCTCTCCGATGATGCGTGATTAGTTCATTGTAGACCTACGGGTCCGTATTCAGTAGCTAGATGGCTTACTCTCTCTCTTTTGATTCTCAATACAATGGTCTCTTGGAGATCTATTTGATATAACTCTTTCTGCTGTGTGTTTGTTGGGATCCGATGAACTTTGAGTTTATGATCAGATCTATGCTTTTATCCATGAAAGTTATTTGAGTCTTTTGATCCTTATATGCATGATTACTTATAGCCTTGTATTTCTTCTTCGAATCTTTGGTTTAGTTAGGCCAACTAGATCGATTTTTCTTGCCATGGGAAGATGTGCTTTGTGATGGGTTCGATCTTATGGTGCTTCATCCCAGTGACAGAAGGGGAACCGACACGTATGTATTTTTGCTATTAGGACAACAATATGGGGTCTATTTCTACATAAATAGATCTTGTCTACATCATGTCATCATTCTTATTGCATTACTCCGTTTCTCCATGAACTTAATACACTAGATGCATGCTGGATAGCGGTCGATGTGTTGAGTAATAGTAGTAGATGCAGGCAGGAGTCGGTCTACTAATCTTGGACGTGATGCCTATATAATGATCATTGCCTGGATATCATCATGATTATTTGAAGTTCTATCAATTTCCCAACTGTAATTTGTTTACCCACTGTATGTTATTTTCTCGAGAGAAGCCACTAGTGAAATCTACGGCCCCCGGGTCTCTTCTTTATCATATCTTCCTTCAAGATCTATTTTTATTTGCTTTTATTTTCAGATATATATTTCCAAAAACCCAAAAATACCTTGCTGCAGTTTATTTTAGTTTGCTTTTATTCAAGATCTATTTATCCAATCTATCATATTTTATCCTGTCAACTTGACAATTTCTGGCACCGTTACCCGAAAGGGATTGACAACCCCTTTAACACGTCGAGTTGCAAGTATTTGTTCTTTGTGTGTAGGTACTGTTTACATAGTGTTGCGTGATTCTCCTACTAGTTCGCTAACCTTGGTCTCATCACTGAGGGAAATACCTACCGCCGCTGTGCTGCATCATCCCTTCCTCTATGGGAAAATACCGACGTAGTTCAAGCCGCATCAAAAGGAATTTCTGGCGCCGTTGCCGGGGAGACATCATCAACATCTACCAGGTTCCTAATCACATATCTCATCTCCTTGCAATTTGCATAATTTTCTATCTGCTTCTCATTTTCCTCTCCCCCACTTCACAAAAATTTGCCGTTTTATTCGCCCTCTTTTTCGTTAGTCGTTTTCTCGCCAGATCTATCTTTTTGCTTGCAATCATGAATGATTTTGGTATGGCAGAAATAGATGACGGCCTAACTCCTAAGATTGGACTTTCCGGCAATCTGGATGCTAAAACTTTTGTTTTGGGGCAAGGGAATGTTATGGGAAAAGAACATGTCCAAGAATTTTTCAATTGTATTGGAAACTTAAGTCTTAATGATACTCCAATACTTAAAGGACTAACTCTTATGCGGAAGCTATTTCAGCACTAGTTCTGAAACTTGAAAATAAATTTATCCGTACTCATCCTACCTTGCAAAGATTGTTTCATGAGTTACCCGTTATAAAGAATCCTAAAGCAAAAAAATTGGCTACCATTGTTCTTATGAATGAATTTGATTACATAATACGGGAAGCTAGGGAAATCTTTGATTTTTATGGTATGAATCGTGAAAAGCCCATGATAGATGAAATTCTTTATAATAGTGATTATGCGCTGAGGCATTTGCTTGGGAATAATCAAATCTTTCATGAGAATCTTAAAAAGCAAGTCCCTATTTTAGATATAATCCAACAAGTTTTCAATGATGTTAATGAACATTATTCTTGGATTGTTGCCGGAAATCGAAGGGGATATGATGATAAGCAACTTGATAGTGCTAAAGTTTCCATGGATAATGTGTTTTATGTTGTTTTTGCAAAACCTCCTGACAAAACTACTCTAAGGAAAAAAAACAAAGATGACAACACTTAGATCCTTTGCATAATGCCTAGCTAAGGGCATAAAATGATAGCGCTTGTTGGCAAGCAACCCAATGAATAAATTTTATTTTTGTCTTTTTCTTTCTGTTCTTGAGTGTTAACACAATTATGCTACTGTTATGATTGTGTTTTTATGTTTTAGTTAGTGTTTGTGCCAAGCAAAGCCTTTGGGATCATGTTGAGTGATAGTTGATTTGATCTTGCTGAAAAACAGAAACTTTTGCGCTCATGAAAATAATTCTCATTTTTAACAGAGGAATGATAAAATACTAATTCTTTATGCAGAAGATTAATATACGAATTTCCCATGTTGTCCTATTTTATCAGAATTTTTGGAGTTACAAAAGTATTTGAAGTATTCAAATTACTACAGGCTGTTCTGTTTTTGACATATTCTATTTTCTTTGCGTTGTGTGCTTATTTCTATGAATCTATGGTTTGTATTGGAGGGTATAAGCTATAGAAAAGTTGGAATATAGTAGATATAATTCAAAAATAAAATATGAATGGGTTTGCAACAGTACTTATAGTAGTGATTTGCTTTGTTATACTAACGGATCTCACGAAGGTTTTGTTGAGTTTTATGTGATTGAAGTTTTCAAGTTTTGGGTGAGATCACGACGGATGAAGGAATAAGGAGTAAGAAGAGCCTAAGCTTGGGGATTCCCATGCCGTCCCAAGCTATTATCTAAAAGAGAAGCAAGAAACTAAGCTTGGGGATGCCCCGAGTGGCATCCCCTCTTTCTTCTAACGACCATCGGTACTTTACTTGGAGCTATATTTTTATTCATCACATATCATGAGTTTTGCTTGGAGCGTCTTGTATGATATGAGTCTTTGCTTGTTTTTCTTGTAATTTTTAGTCATGAATCCTTTCTGGTCACACCTATTTGAGAGAGCCAAAATATTATGCTATGACTTGCTAGAATTGCTCTTTATGCTTCACTTAAATCTTTTTGAGCTATGGCATTGATCTAGTGCTTCACTTATTTCTTTTTTGAGCACTGTGTGCTTTATTATTTTTGAATAAATTCTCTCATGCTTCACTTAGATTTATTTAAGAGTTAGTATCTTTTTTAATAAATTTTCTCTTGCTTCACTTCAATTATTTTGAGAGAAGAAAAATTTATGCTCATGTTCTTCACTTAGATTTGTTTGAGCTATAAAAAGAAACATACGAAATTAGTCCCAATGTGATAGATATTCAAGAGGGATATAATAAAAACTTTCATGAAGATCATTGGACAAAATAAACTTGATTCCTTGTAATAGTTTTGCGATATGTTGATATAATATGTGAGCCATGTTGATGAGTAATTATGCTTTAGTAAGAATATTGGTGTTAAGGTTTGTGATTCCCTATGCAAGCACAAAAGTCAATAGTTATGCAATGAAATTATATCCTACTTGTGGTGCATTATTCATTGTTAGTTATGCTTAATGCTCGCTTATGAGATTTTTCGTTTCTTGGTTGGATGCTCCTCAATCTTTTGCTAGCCTTCATTTGCACTAAGTATGATCACTACTTGTGCATCCAAAATCCTTAAACCAGTTTTGCCACATGAGTCCACTATACCTACCTATATGCGGTATTCTTTTGCCATTCTAAGCAAATTTGTATGTGCCATCTCTAATTTTCAAAATAAATTTCTCTTTTGTGTGCTCTACCACTCATGAAACGGTAGGGGGTGGCTTATATATTTCCATGCTAGATGTGTTATTCTCAAGATGAGTGTTTATTCACTTGTCATTGCACGAGAGTACGACAAAGGTATTAGGGATGCCAAGCCTCGAAATGAAAAATGAATTTACTTTATGTTGTCAAATAATAAATTCCTTGGAAAATGTAGGTATGGACGGCACCCGTGGATTCGTTTAGCCGTGGAATGTGAAAGCATGGTGGAAAAAGGAATAAACTTTATTTTCTATTTGGGAACCGCCTATGATATATCTAGCATGGAAAGTATTGGGAACTAGTCTATTGTTTTCATTTACAGGAAAAACATGCCACCCAAAATGTTTTATCTCTACTTTTTTTGCTTTGAGCTCTAGCACCTCTACAAATCCCTACTTCCCTCTGCGAAGGGCCTTTCTTTTACTTTATGCAATTTTTATTTTTATTTAAGCCTCCATCTTCTCTTATAAAGCACCAACTAAGGGGCACTATGATCGTACTTGAGCATTGGGTGTAGCTAATATGCGAGTGTGTTTCATGAATGGATCAATGATTGAGCATAATGGGCTAGTGATGACTGGCTTTACTGTTGATATTTTGAAAGACATGGTTGCTTGTTAATATGCTTGAGTATTGAAATCTTCATGTCAAAACTAGACTATTGCTTCGAATCATATAAAAGTCCAAATGTCCCTGCTACAAAGAAAAGAATATGTGATGAACATGTTAGGAAACATTCCACATCAAAAATTCTGTTTTTATCATTTACCTACTCGAGGGCGAGCAGGAATTAAGCTTGGGGATGTTGATACGTCTTCAACGTATCTATAATTTTTGATTGTTCCATGCTGTTATATTATCATTCTTGGATGTTTTACAATCATTTTATAGAAACATTATATCATTTTTGGGACTAACCTATTGACACAGTGCCCAGTGCTAGTCGCTGTTTTTTTTTGCTTGTTTTTTACTTCGTAGGAAATCAATACCAAACGGAGTCCAAACGCAGCAAAACTTTTTGGTGATTTTTTCTCGACAAGAAGACACACGATGGGCCAAGAAAGTAACTGAGGGGGTGATGTATGGTGGAACCCTATACGGACGATCTTTCATGAAAGGAGCGGATCCCATGATGAGAATGAAGAACACAAGGGCAAAACACGAAGGGAAACACAAGAGAATCACTCAAACCAACGAGATTAGGTCACACATATGCTAGATCCGAGTACACATAGAGATCACACGGTCCAAATCCAACAAGGGACGATACATAGGGTAACCAGTTCTTCTCCGTGAGGAGGTCTTGAGGTCTTCCCGTTAGGGGTCTTGAATCCAAGTGGATCTTCTCCGAAGACGTGACGGTCCCTCGCGGTGGAGTAGATCCGGATGGATGAGCGAGGCTCTATATCACAAATGAGCTACAACGCTAACCCTAGAAAGAGGGAGGAGGATGAGTATACATTGTCTAGGGGGCGAAGGGGTACATGGGCCTCGGCCCTACACTGTGCGCAGACAGGGGAGGCCGGATTTCTGGGCATCGGCCGAAAGTCCGGGCTTTCATGAAGGACTGGATGTCCGGGCTCGAGGGGCCGAGTGTACGGGCTGGTGGGGTTGGTCTTGATGCATTCGAGATGGAGGACGCCGGATTTCCGGGCTTGGCCGGATGTCCGTGCTGAGGCCGGATGTCCGGGGCCTGTAGGTTCTTGGCGGCTGTCGTGGTGGATGCTCCAGGGGCCGGATGTCTGGGGTCATGGCCGGATGTCCGGGTCCTGGAAGGTTCTCTTGACTCCTTCCGTTGGTTCTCTTCATCCGTGAACTTGGGGACTTGTCCTTCTTCACGTGCATCTTCGGGAGGGTCCTCTTGGTACCTAATCACACACAACATTCCAGACTTAGGTAGTAGCCATGTCTCGAGTGGATCATATGTGATATCACTAAGGAAGGAAGTCACGTCGGTCTCGAGAGCTCTAGCTCTAGCTCGTGTGATAGGTCCTCTTGGTACTTGGTGAGGCGATGGTAGATCCATGGGGATGACCATAGGATGCTCCACATCATCTCCCCTCCCTTGGGAAAGATCCGACCTCGGAACGAAATCTTCATCACCATGGTAGGGAGAGAGATCTTTGACGTTGAAGATGTCGCTCACGGAGTACTTGTCTCATGGAATGTCGATCTTGTAGGTGTTGTTGTTGTAGCGTTCAAGCACCTTGAAGGGTCCATCCGCTCGTGGTAGAAGTTTAGACTTGCGTTCGTTGGGGAAGCGGTCCTTGCGAAGGTGTAGCCACACAAGATCTCCAATGTAGAATACCATGGGGTGCTTGTTGAGGTTGAGCTTGGTCGCGAGTCGTTGTACTTGGCGCTCGATGGTGTGCCTTGTATCTTCATGCATCTTCTTGAGGTAGTTGACTCGGGCACTCGCGTCCATGTTGGTGCGCTCTTGTAGTGGTAGAGGAAGAATGTCCAATGGGGACAACGGGTTGAAACCGTAGAGGACCTCGAAGGGGGACTTGCCAGTAGTCGAATGTCTTGCGCGGTTGTAGGCGTACTCGGCGATGGGTAGGCACTCCTCCCACTACTTGATGTTCTTCTTTATCAACACGTGTAGAAGAGTGGAAAGCGTCCGGTTCGTGACCTTCATTTGGCCGTCGGTTTGAGGATGGTATGCCGAAGAGAACAAGAGCTTGATTCCGAGCTTGGCGCATAAGGTCTTCCAAAAGTAGCTTAGGAACTTGACGTTGCGGTCCGAGACAATCGTCTTTGGCACTCCATTTAGGCGCAAGATTTACCTACAAAAAAGATTTGCAACATGTGAAGCATTGCCTATCTGGTTGCATGGTATGAAATGTGCCATTTTAGAGAATCGGTCCACAATAACAAACACGGAATCCTTTCCATTTCTAGTTCTAGGCAAGCCAAGGACAAAATCCATGCTAATATCTTCCCATGGGTGATATGGAATTGGAAGGGGCATATAAAGGCCATGAGATTGAGCTTTGGACTTAGCTTTGCGACATGTAGAACATCGGTAGGTGAAGCGTGAGATGTCGCGGAACATCTTGGGCCAAAAATAGTTCTTGGAGAGCGTAGCAAATGTCTTGTCCTTCCAAAGTGTCCCATTAGTCCTCCTCCATGAGATTCTTGCAAAAGTAACAAACAAAGAGAAGACTCCGGGATGCATAGTATGTTAGCTCACATAAGATAATCATCTTTGATGTAATAGCATTCCCAAGATGTATGCGTCAAAAATTTGGCATAAGGAATAGCAAAAGTAGGATCATGCCCATACAAGTCTTTTATGTGCTCAAAGCCAACGACATTCAATTCAAGTTTGGTGACAAGCATGCATATGTGGGAAACAGCATCCGCCACGACATTTTCCTTACCTTTAATGTACTTGATGACATAAGGAAATGACTCAATGAACTCACTCCATTTAGCATGACGCTTGTTCAACTAAGTTTGACCCTTAAGGTATTTAAGAATTTAATGGTCGGTATGGATAATGTTCCCATTCGTGCAAAACTCGCACTAAAGCATATAGCTCTCTGTCGTAGATGGGGTAATTGAGTTGCGCCCTGAGAAGTTTCTCACTAAAGTAATCTATGGGGCGCTTCTCTTGCATTTACACACCTCCTATGCCATTACCACTAGCATCACAATGAATTTCAAAGGGTTTGTCAAAGTTTGGTAATGCAAGCACGGGAGCATGAGTAAGCAAATTCTTAAGCTCATTAAATGCGCTATCTTGAGATGGTCCCCAAACAAAGGGTGCATTCTTCTTACTCAAAGCATGTAAAGGAGAGGCAATGGTGCTAAAATCCTTAACAAATCCATGGTAGAAACCGGCTAAACGAAGGAAGCTACGCACTTGTTGCAAGTTGGTTGGTTGGGCCCAAGTTTTAATTGCATTGATCTTTGATTCATCAACATGAACACCCTTAGAAGACACAACAAAACCCAATAAAACAAGCTTATCAACACCAAAAAGGCATTTGTCCATATTAGCATAAAGGCGCTCTTTTCTAAGAGTTTGCAACACGGTTCTAAGATGGGTGACATGATCTTTGAGGGATTTGCTAAACACAAGAATGTCGTCAAAATAGACCACAACAAATACACCAATATAGGGTCGAAGAACAAAATGCATGACTCGCATGAAAGTACCGAGTGCTTCGGACAAACCCATTGGCATAACAAGCCATTCATATAAGCCAAATTTGGTCTTAAATGCGGGTTTCCATTCATCACCTTCTTGGATGCATATTTGATAGTAGCCACTTTTAAGATTAATTTTAGAGAAAATGGTGGCTCTGCTAAGCTCATCTAGCATATCATCTAGGCGTGGAACGGGGTAACGGTAACGAACGGTAATAGCATTGATAGGACGACAATCGAAACACATGCAATATGTACCATCTTTCTTGGGAACAAGGATTACCGGTATGGCACAAGGGCTCAAACTTTCTCGAACATGGCCATTGTCGATGAGGTGTTGTACTTGTCGTTGGATCTCCTTAGTTTCCTCGGGGTTGACGCGGTAGGGAGCCTTGTTTGGAAGGGGTGCTCTGGGGATGAGGTCGATTCGGTGCTAGATGCCTCGTAGAGGAGGTAGACCCGAAGGTAGCTCGTCGGGGAAAACATCTTGGAATTCCTGCAATAGAGAAGATAACACTAAAGGAAGATTGTGAGAGGTGTGAGCTTTTGGTGCCTCGTCCTTGCACAAAAGGACATAGTGCATGACACTTGATGGGTTCGCACACACTTCTCTCATCTCCCTTTTGGTGGCAAATAGGACTAGATTTTTCTTGTCGCTCATCGTGGAGGCACTCAATTTGGGCTTGTGGCTCTCACTCTCTTTTTGGTGGTTCGCTCTCTCACTATTCTCTCCACGATGGGTGGCTTGCTTATCGACGATCACTTGGCTTGGACACATCAGTCGAAGTACATACTCCTCTCCTTTCATTTTGAAGCTATAGTGATTCGTTCAGCCGTTGTGGATGACACCTCGATCAAATTGCCATGGTCGCCCAAGAAGAAGGTGGCAAACGGACATTGGAACGACCTCACACTCCAAAGTGTCTTCGTAAGCTCCGATCTTGAAGGAAACTTGTACCCTATGCTAGACTTGAATAGTGCCAGAGTCACTAAGCCATTGAACCTTGTAGGGACGTGGGTACTTCAGTTTGACCAATTGGAGTTTGGAGCAAAGTTCTTCACTTGCCAAGTTATGACAACTCCCTCCACCGATGATGACCTTGACGGACCTTCCATTGATGCCAGCCTTGGTATGGAAGATATGGCATCTTTGGTCTTCTTCTTGTTGATGTTGAAGAGTCAAGACCTTGGAGACAACGAGAGAGGGGCTCGAATCTTCATCACAAAAGACTTGATCATCTTCATCATTGTTCACTTGCTGGTGCATGGCCACGTGCTCAAGGGCTTCCATTTCTCCTTCACTCATGGAGTCATATGTACCATCGTTGTTGAAGATCATGGTGCGTTTGTTGGTACACTCAAAAGACTTGTGGCCTCGGTTGTCGTATGTGAAGCATTTGAAGGAAGTTTTCTTGATGGTCTCATCGATTGGGGTAGGGGATGATGAAGCTCTCGGCTTGAAGTTTCTTGTTGTAGGAGGACGACTTGAGGTTGTCGAAGTTTTCCTATAACTTGATTTGTCGCCGTTGCTTGTAGATGGCTTAGTTGAGGTAGAAGGTGTTGGAGTCGTTGAAGGTTGAGATTTGGAGAAACCATAGGACTTGGATGAGAAATTGGCATATTAGAAGTCATCGTGCACTTGACGTTCCGCCTTTGTAGCTGGATGCACTAGCTCGATGAGGTTCGAGTATGGTTGGAAGTCGGCGATCTTCTTGATAGGATGATTGAGTCCATTCAAGAAACATGCCATAGTTTTCTCATCGTCTTCCGTGACATTGGCTTGTATCATGGCAATCTCCATTTCCTTGTAGTATTCTTCAACGCTCTTGGTTCCTTGCTTGAGGAGTTGGAGTTTCTTGAAGAGGTCGCGGTTGTAGTAAGTTGGCACGAAACGTGCTCTCATGACTTCCTTCATTTGCGCCCAAGTTGTGATGGGTGGTTCACCTCTTGCCTCTTGGCTCTCAATGACTTGTTCCCACCAAATGAGGACGTAATCTTGGAACTCAAGGGATGCCATCATGATCTTCTTCTCTTCCTCATAGTTGTGCAAGCGGAAGATTTTGTCAACCTTCAATGCCCATGAAAGGTACTCTTCAGGATCATTGCTTCCACTGAACTTGGGCATGGTGAACTTTAGCTTACGGTAGTGTTGCTCTTCATTGTGTTAGGGTCGGGGATGATGACATCCTTGACAAGGAGGATTGTCTCCCTCAACTTGCTCTTGTCTTGGAGGATTTCCATTGTCTTCTTGCTCTTGGTGAACTTGAGGTGCTTGTCGAGCTTGTGGAGGATCTTGAGGAACTTTACAATGCACTCTTGATTGAAAAAAAAATCCTCTCTTGAACTTCTTCACGAAGCGCTTCTTGGTGCTCATGATTTTGCCGGTTGCGTGTGGCTACGGCTTGACTTGAATCTCGAAGGGCACGTTGCACCTCAAGTGCTTGAGCTTCCCGCAGTTGTTGTTCTTGACATTGTGCCTCGGCGTCTTGCTCCTCTTGATATTGGCGCGCCCGATCTTCCTCTTGTCGGCGTAGGCATTGCCGTTCTTGTGCTTGCGCCAAGGTAGCTTGGTTTTTGCGATGTCGATGTTCTTGAGAAGCAGTGTCATGAAGAGGATTGCGGTTTGCTTGACGTTCATGACGTGCGGCTCGACGAAGAGTGTTTGATGTCGGTGTACTTGAGCCGAAGATGGTGTCATCGGAGTGTCGACTCAAGCGGCTCCGCCTTGAGTAGGACGATGAGGTAGACGAGCGGTTGACCATCATGGTTTGAATATCCTCTTTGAGAGATGCCATGGATGTGTCGAAGTAGTCTCTTGTACGTTGCTCAGATTGTTGTAAGTTGATGGCGAGGTTGTTGATGCGGTCGCCCAAAGCTTGTTGTTCTTGATGCAAAGCTCGTTGTGTACCGAAGAGGTGACTCTTGGTGATGTAGGAAGTCATGTTGTTGTCTTGCTCGATGAAGAGTGGGTTGGTAGAAGAACTTGGCCTATCCATCATTCCAAACAAATATGTGAGTGGGAGAAATAGAAGAACTTATACCAAATGTACCTTGACCGATGTTGAAGATGGATCAATGATCACTCAAATGTGGAACAAGGAAATATCACAATTGGTACCAATTCTTGTCGGTTTCTCACACCTACACAAGTAAAAGCTTATAGTGGAGCTCAGTTAGGATGGTGGCACAAAATTTGATGCAATAGTTAATGAGCCTCAGTAATGTTGGAAAAGATTCACAAATTTTCAAATGCAACAAGTAGACCAATAGCACAATATGATACACGGAAACACACACGCAAAAAGATAAATGGGGTCATGCAACCAAAAAATGAGCCAAAATGTGGAATCCACGAAAATGCTCTTGTTGCACAACATTATAGAGATGCTTGCACAATTGCACAATAGGCGGATACGAACACTTGTGCACAACCTACTAAGCAAAAATGCAATGACTTCTGTCCCAATTATGCTATATGTATGGTATTCTGATGATATGATCCAAGATGATCAAGTATGCCAATCTTAATGTGGTATGATGCTATGGTTCTTGCTTATAAGCTCTTTGCTTATCTTACCCTTTTGCTTAAAATCTTGTTTGGATCTTTTTCTTTTGAGCTCTTTATCATGCAAAACTTCACGAACCAGGATAGCAATTGTGTATGCGATGACAACTTTGTGACACAAAAGATGATACCACGATATGTACCAAGATGATATGGTAAGTATGCAATGTGAAGTATGAACACTAATATGCAGAAGTGACGTTGCCAGCAATACTCAAAGGCTAGTTTCGATGGGTAAGATACGCAAAATTGGGCTATGGTGGTTATCAATGTAATGTCAAGAATGTATAATGATGGGATATCACGATACCAAGATGAGGTTACCATTTTTGCTTACAGTATGGTGTCAAAATGGTGGAGTGGTTGTCGTCGATGACAAATCCATGGCGAAGATGAGCGGTGGTGATGTTGATGTCGAACCGTACCTAAATAGCCGAAACACAATAGGACACGGGAACCACAACTCAAATTCTCAAAGCAAAACGTGTCAAAATTGTCGGAATTGCTAGTGGGTAAGCGATGGTGGTGTTTGCGGGAAACGGTGGTGCTATGCAGAAGTGATGGTGGTATGCGGAAGTGACTGTGGGCACTGGAGCAAAAATTGGCGAAAGTTAGGCGGAAAATGGTGCGGTGGATGGAAATGTTGCTGTCAGGGGCCGGATGTTCGGGCTTGAGGGCCAGATGTTCGGGGGTCTGGCCGGATGTCCGGGCTTTGGATCTGTGGATGAACTTGATGAACTTGTCGGGAATTTGAAATTCCGGGACAAAATTCGAGAGATTTTGTGGATGGAAATTGGGGAAAATAAGGGGGAAAGCTAGATCTATTTGCAACACACAAAATCCGCGGATCAAATCCAACAAAACTTCATCACACCAACAAATCACAAAAAAATTTGGGGCTATTTTTGTGGGGACTTTTCGAATTTGGGAAAAATCTACAAAACAAGGCTAGAAAACAAAGAGGGGAGGCTCCGAAATCGTGATCAACGTGGCTCATGATACCAAGATGATGTAGGATGGGACCCTATACGGCTGATCTTTCACGAAAGGAGCGGATCCTATGATGAACACGAAGAACACAAGGGGAAAACACGAAGGGAAACACAAGAGAATCACTCAAACCAACGAGATTAGGTCACACATATGCTAGATCCGAGTACACATAGAGATCACACGGTCCAATTCCAACAAGGGACGATACATAGGGTAACCGGTTCTTCTCCGTGTGGAGGTCTTGAGGTCTTCCCGTTAGGGGTCTTGAATCGAAGTGGATCTTCTCCGAAGAGGTGACGGTCCCTCGCGGTGGAGTGTATCCGGATGGATGAGCGAGGCTCTATCTCACAAATGAGCTATCACAATGCTAACCCTAGAAAGAGGGAGGAGGATGAGTATATATAGTCTAGGGGGGCGAAGGGGTACATGGGCCTCAACCCTACACTGTGCGGAGATAGGGGAGGCCAGATGTCCGGGCTGGTGGGGTTGGTCTTCATGCATTTGGGATGGAGGACGCCAGATTTCCAGGCTTGGCCGGATGTCTGGGCTGAGGCCGGATGTCCGGGGCCTGTAGGTTCTTGGCGGCTGTCGTGGTGGATGCTCCAGGGGCCGGATGTCCGGGGTCATGGCCGGATGTCTGGGTCCTGGAAGCTGCTCTTGACTCCTTCTGTTGGTTCTCTTCATGCGTGAACTTGGGGACTTGTCCGTCTTCACGTGCATCTCCAGGAGGGTCCTCTTGGCACCTAATCAATGCACAACATTCCGGACTAAGGTAGTAGCCATGTCTCGAGTGGATCATATGTGATATCACTAAGGAAGGAAGTCACCTCAGTCTCGAGTGCTCTTGCTCTAGCTCGTGTCATAAGTCCTCTTGGTACTTGGTGAGACAATGGTAGGTCCATGGGGATGACCACAGGATGCGACGCATCAGGGGGGCTCCGAGGGGAGCACAACCCACTAGGGCGCACTTGGAGCCCCGGCGCGCCCTGCCTCTTTGCTCTATAAATACCCCAATATTCCAGAAACCCTAGGGGAGTCGATGAAAATCAATTCCAGCCGCTGCAAGTTCCAGAAACTACCGATCCAATCTATACACCATCACGGAGGGGTTCATCATCCTCATTGGTGCCTCTTCGATGATGCGTGAGTAGTTCATTGTAGACCTACGGGTATATAGTTAGTAGCTAGATGGCTTCCTCTCTCTCTTTTGATTCTCAATACAATGGTCTCTTGGAGATCTATTTGATGTAACTCTTTTTGCGGTGTGTTTGTTGTGATCCAATGAACTTTGAGTTTATGATCAGATCTATTGTTTTATCCATGAAAGTTATTTGAGTGTTTTGATCTCTTATATGCATGATTACTTATATCCTCGTATTTCTTCTTTCGTACTTCTTCGAATCTTTGGTTTAGTTAGGCCGACTAGATCGATATTTCTTGCCATGGGAAGAGGTGCTTTGTGAGGGGTTCGATCTTACAGTGCCTGATCCCAGTGATAGAAGGGGAACCAACACGTATGTATCGTTGCTATTAAGGATAACAACATGGAGTCTATTTCTACATAAATAGATCTTGTCTACATCATGTCATCGTTCTTATTGCTTTATTCCATTTCTCCATGAACTTAATACACTAGATGCATGTTGGATAGCGGTCGATGTGTGGAGTAATAGTAGTAGATGTAGGCAGGAGTCGGTCTATTAATATTGGACGTGATGCCTATATAATGATCGTTGCCTGGATATTGTCATGACTATTTGAAGTTCTATCAATTGCCCAACAGTAATTTGTTTACCCACTGTATGCTTATTTTCTCGAGAGAAGCCACTAGTGAAATCTACGGCCCCCGGGTCTCTTCTTTATCATATCTGCCTTCAAGATCTTTTTTCTTTGCTTTTATTTTCAGATCTGTATTTCCAAAAACCAAAAATACCTTGCTGCACTTTATTTTAATTTGATTTTATTCAAGATCTATTTATCCAGTCTATCATATTTTATCCTGTAAACTTGACAATTTCTGGCACCGTTACCCGAAAGGGATTGACAACCCCTTTAACACGTCGGGTTGCAAGTATTTGTTCTTTGTGTGCAGGTACTATTTACGTACTATTGCGTGATTCTCCTACTGGTTCATTAACCTTTGTCTCATCATTGAGGGAAATACCTACCGTCGTTGTGCTGCATCATCCCTTCCTCTTTGGGGAAATACCGACGTAGTTCAAGCTGCATCACACACCACCAGCAGGATACGAGACCGGTCAGGTTGGTACACCGTCGGGTGCTACCATTTGAGAATGCGAAAGGAATCTTTTTTAAAATTGCCAAACGAGTCTATATGTATTAGAATGCTTGTGTTTTCCTTGCAAATAAGTGGTCATTCCAAAAGGCACGGTAATTGATTTATGACGAGTTCTTGAATTAGAGTGAGTTTGTGATATAGGATCCCAATGTGGATTTCACATTTCATAATATCCACAATAAGTTTTTCATTGCAAATTCAAATTTAAAAGATGAACGCTATGGTGGTGAGAAAACTTTGTATGTATTCAAGCATATGACCACACACACAAAAATACAACAATAAGCCAATAAGTATAGTGCATCTATTTTCCAGACCATGCATGTATGATACGAATTCAAAAATAAAATGTAAGCCATGAATGGTCCTCAATTCAATATTTAAAATGCATAGTAAACTAAAACATGAATATTAAGTCTAGTACTATGTACATGCAAATGTTGTGTTTATGTCTCTCCATCGACCCCCCTCACCACACATACTTTATGTATCGATCGATCTTTATTTTTTTGTTACTAGAGCTATTGGTATCCGACACACGCACGCTCATTATTTCTCTTCACGTTTCGATCTCCATTTCTGTTACACCTGCCCCCACGCTCTCAACAAATGTATTTCTCACACACAACCTCGTCGTGCCCTTCATGACAAGCTCTCCCTCTCTCTCTCTCTCAAGACACATATGTTGCCTCTGTAAAACAACTTCACCGTCACGCACACACAAAGTCTATCTATGGTTTGAAGCAAGCATCGAGGGCTGGAATCAATGTTTTGATGAAGTGGTTAAAGAGTTTTGCTTCATTAAGAATGATGAAGAAGCTTGTGTATGCAAGAAGTTTGGTGGGAGCTCTATCACATTTGTAATCTTACATGTGGATGACACGTTGTTGATTGGAAATGATGTAAAGTTTCTTAGCACAATAAAAGATTCATTGAAAATTATGTTTTTGATGAAAGACTTAGGCGAAGTAGCTTATATATTGGGCATTAAGATCTATAGAGATAGATCACTACATCTAATTGCGCTTATCCAGAGCATGTACATTGACAAGGTTTTAAAGGGGTTTAAAATGGAGAACACTAAAAAAGATTTTCTCCCAATGTCACATGGCACTACACTTAGCCAGAATTAGTGTCCCAAGACAGCTGATGAGCGTGTGCAAATGAGCGGAGTTCCATATGCCTCGGCAATTGGATCTATCATGTGTGCCATGATATGTAGAAGAAAATATGTTCCTTATGTGCTAAGTGTTCGTTGAAGGAACCAAAGTGGTCCAGGATTGGCTCACTGGGCATCCATTAAAAATATTCTGAAGTACCTCAGAAGAGCAAAGGATATGCTCCTTTTCTATGGAAGATATGAAGAGCTTGTTGTAAATGGTTATGCCGATGCTAGCTTCATGATTACTATATATGACTATAAATTTCAATCGGGCTATCTGATGCGGAGCATCCTACGGTCATCCCCATGGACCTACCATCGTCTCACGAAGTGCCAAGAGGACCTATGACTTGAGCTAGTGCTAGAGCTCTCGAGACCAAGGTGACTTCTCTCCTTAGTGCTATTGCATATGATCCCCTCGAGACATGGCTACTACCTAAATCCGAGATGTTGTGCATGATCAGGTACCAAGTGGACCCTCCTGAAGATGCATGTGAAGATGAACAAGTCCCCAAGTTCACGGATGAAGAGAACCAACGGAAGGAGTCAAGAACACCTCCCAGGCCCCAAACATCCGGCCACGACCCCGGACATCCGGCCCCTGGATCGTCGTCCACCACAGCTGCACGACCGCCAAGCATCTATAGGCCCCGGACATCCGGCCCTTCCCGAGCTCCCGGAAATCTGGCCTCCCACCCGGATATCCGGAAATCACCTATCCAGAGAGCAGCAAGGCCAGCGCCTCCAGCCCAGACATCCGACCACCCCAGCCCGGACATCCGGCCCCTCGTGAAAGCCCGGACATCCGGCCTGACGCCCGGACGTCCGGCCTCCCCTGTCTGCGCATAGTGTAAGGGCCCGAGGCCCATGTACCCGTTCGCCCACCTAGACTATATATACTCTTCTCCTACCTATGTTTCAGGGTAAATGTTGTGCTAGCTCATATGTGAGATAGAGCTTCGCTCATCCATCCGGATCTAGTCCATTGCGAGGGACCGTTACCTCTTCGGAGAAGATCCACGTTGGATTCAAGACCTCCTCACGGAGAAGACCATCAAGACCTCCTCACGGAGAAGACCGGTTACCATTTGTATCGTCCCTTGTTGACTTTGGATCTTGTATCTCCTCTCGTGTTTCGAGGATCTAGCACATGTGTGACTTAATCTTATTGGTTTGAGTGTTTCTCTTGGTGCCCCTTTATGATTTCCCCTCGTGTTTCTCCTCGTGTTCTTCGTGTTCATCGCGGGATCAGCTCCTTTCATGAAAGATCGGCCCCTAGGGTTTCCACCCTACATCATCTTGGTATCTAGAGCCATGTTGATCATGATTTCGGAGCCTCCCCGTTGTGTTTCTAGCCTTGTTTTGTTGACTTTGTCCATAATTCGAAAATTCCCCACAAAAATAACCCCCCAATGTTTTTTTGATTTGTTGGTGTGATGAAGTTTTGGTGGATTTGATCCGCGGATCTCATGTGTTGCAGGTAGATCTAACTTTCCATCCTCTTTTCCCCAATTTCCATCCACAAATTTCCGCGAATTTTTCCCGGATTTGACCTCTCCAGGCGAAGTTCATCGAGTTCGTCCACGGATCCAGAGCCCGGACATCCGGCCCGACAGCCTGGACATCCGGCCACCCCCGAACATCCGGCCATCAAGCCCGGACATCCGGCCCCTGGCAGCATCACTTCCATCCACCGCCCCATTTTCCATCCAAATTTCGCCAAATTTTGTTCCGGTGCCCACATACACTTCCACAAACCACCAACACTTCCGCATAGCACCGCCATATACCATGTACACCACCATCGCTTACCACTACCAACTCCAACAATTTTGTCATGTTTTGCTTTGAGAATTTGAGTTGCGGTTCTGTGTCCTATTGTGTTTTGGCTATTTAGGTATGGTTCGACATCGACATCATCGCCGCTCCTCTTCGCCACGAACGCATCATCGACAACGACCACTTCACCATTTTTGACACCGTCAACTATTTCTTGCTTACAAACAACCAACATCAAGCGGTAAACTCGTCCTGGTATAGTGATACACCATTCTTGCCATTACATTGATAGCCATCATAGCCTTACTCTTTTGCGTCGCTTACCCATTGAGAGTAGCCTTTGAGTATTGCCAGCAACGTGACTTGTGCACATTAGTGATCATACTTCCCATAGCATACATATCATTGGTGCATATCTTGGTATCATCTCTTGTGTCACAAGGTTGTCATCGCATACACAATTGCTATCTTGGTTCGTGAAGCATTGCATGAGAAAAGAGCTCAAACAACAAAGAGCCAAACAAGCTTTTAAGCAAAAGGGAAAGATAAGCAAAGAGCTTTTAAGCAAGAACCATAGCATCATACAACATTAAGATTGTCATACTAGATCATCTTGGATCATATCATTGAAACACCATACATAGATCATACTTGGGATAGAAGTCGTTGCATTTTTTCTTAGTAGGTTGTCCACAAGTCTTCGTATCCACGTATTGTGCAATCATGCTAGCATCTCTCTACTGTTGTGCAACAAGAGCATTTTCGTGGATTCCACATTTTGGCTCATCCTTGGTTGCACGAGCCCACCTATCTCTTTGCGTGTGTGTTTCCGTGTACCTTATTTTGCTTGGTCTACTTGTTGCTTTGCAAACTTGCGAATATTTTCCAACATTATTGAACCTCACTAACAATTGCATCAACTTTTGTGCCACCATCCTAACCGAGCTCCACCATAAGCTTTTACTTATGTAGGTGTGAGAAACCGACAAGAATTGGTACCAATTGTGCTATTTCCTTGTTCCACATTGGAGTGATCTTTGGTCCATCTTCAACATCGGTCAAGGTACATTTGGTATACGTTCTTCTCTTTCTCCCACTCACATATTTCTCTTGGAATGATGGATAGGCCAAGTATTTCTACCAACCCACTCTTCATCGGGCAAGACGACGACATGAACTCCTACGTCACAAAGAGCCACCTCTTTGGTGCACAACGTGCTTTGCATCAAGAGCAACAAGCAATGAGTGAACGCATCGATAACCTCACCACCGACTTGCGACTTTTTGAGCAACGCACAAGAGACTACTTCGACCACAAGCTCGACGACCACAAGCAAGAGAATGATGCAAGAATGGACGAGATTCGTGCTTGTTGCTCAACTGCTCTTCTTCCACTTCGTCCTCATCAAGACGGAGCCGCTCAAGTCAACACTCCGACTACACCATCTCCGGCTCAAGTACATCGACATCAAATACTCTTCGTCATGCCGCGCGCCAAGATCGTCAAGCCAACCGCAACCCTCTACACGACAACAACTCTCAAGAACAACGACATCGTCAAAACCAAGCTACCTTTGCGCAAGCATGAGAACGGCAACGACAATGCCAACACAAAGAGGAAGAGCGAGCGTGTCTACACTAAGAAGCACAATATGCCGAGGCACAACGTCAAGAGCAACAATTGTGAGATGCTCAAGCACTTGAGGCGCAACAATCCCTCCGAGAATCAAGTCGAACCGTAGCCAACCGAGGCCGACAAGCTCATGAACCTGAAGAAGCACTTCGCGAAGAAGTTCACAAACGAATATATCAAGCTCGCGTGCAACGTAAAGCTCGACAAGTTCCTCCACAAGCTTGCCAAGAACATCAAGTTCAACAAGAGCAAGAAGACAATGGAAATCCTCCACGGCAAGAGCAAATTGTGAGAGACGATCCTCCTCGTCAAGGACGTCATCATCCCCGCCCCAAACACAATGAAGAGCAATGCTACGGCAAGCTAAAGTTCACCATGCCCAAGTTCAATGGAAGCAATGATCCCAAAGAGTACCTTTTATGGGCATTGAAGGTCGACAAAATCTTCCACTTGCACAACTATGAAGAATAGAAGACGATCGTGATGGCATCCCTTGAGTTCCAAGACTATATCCTCATTTGGTGGGAGCAAGTCATTGAGCGCCAAGAGGCAAAAGGTGAACCACCCATCACTACTTGGGCGCAAATGAAGGATGTCATGAGAGCACGCTTCGTGCCTACCTTCTACAATCGTGACCTCTTCTAGAAACTCCAACTACTCAAGCAAGGAACCAAGAGCGTTGAAGAGTACTACAAGGAAATGGAGATTGCAATGATACAAGCCAATGTCATGGAAGATGATGAGCAAACTATGGCATGTTTCTTGAATGGACTCAATCATCCCATCAAGAATATCACCGACTTCCAACCATACTCGAACCTCATCGAGCTAGTGCATCAAGCTACCAAAGCGGGACGTCAAGCGTAAGATGACTTCAAGTATGCCAAGTTCTCATCCAAGTCCTATGGTTTCTCCAACACCCAAGCTTCAACGACTCCAACACCGTCTACATCAACTAAGCCTTCTACAAGCAATGTTGACAAGCCAAGTTACAAGAAAACTTTGACTACTCCAAGTTATTCTCCTACAACGAGCTACTTCAAGTCGAGAGCTTCATCATCATCTACCCCAACCGACGATACCATCAAGACAAGTTCCTTCAAATTCTTCACATGCAGAGGCCGAGGCCACAAGTCCTTTGAGTGTACCAACAAGTGAACCATGATCCTCAATGACGATGGTACATACGACTCCATGAGTGAAGGAGAAACGGAAGCACTTGAGCAAGTCGCCATGCACCAGCAAGTGAACGATAAAGAGGAACAATTATTTTGTGATGAATATTCAAGTCCCGCCCTTGTTGTCCCCAAGGTCTTGACCCTTCAACATCACCAATAAGAAGACCAAAGATGCCACATATTCCATACCAAGGCCAACATCAATGGAAGGTCCGTCAAGGTCATCATCGATGGAGGGGGTTGTCATAACCTAGCAAGTGAAGAACTTTGCTCCAAGCTCCAATTGCACAAGATGAAGCACCCACATCCCTACAAAGTTCAATGGCTAAGCGACTCCGGCACTATTCAAGTCGAGCATAGAGTGCAAGTCTCCTTCAAAATCGGAGCTTATGAAGACACTTTGGAGTGTGATGTCGTTCCAATGACCGTTTGCCACCTTCTTCTTGGACGACCATGGCAATTTGATAGAGGTGTCATCCACAACGGCCCAACGAACCACTACATCTTCAAGATGAAAGGAAAAGAGTATGTACTTCGCCCTATGTCTCCAAGCCAAGTGAACTATAGCGACCCGACCTCAAACGGTCAAGTCTCTGTGCTTCAGTGTCATCCCTGGATCGGTAATGCTGACACACACAGTACTCGAAGGATTTATAATAGAGTAGCAATCACACACTTATTACATCGAATGTCTCAAAAGAGAACTTATTACAATAAATATGGCTTAAGGCCATCTAATACGATAACAACGGAAGGCTTGGAAGATAAAGTGAGTCCATCAACTCCAATGGCATAGCTGAGCTGCACGGCAACAACCTAACGAACCTTACTCCTCGTCTGGAAAGTCTGCAACATAATACGTTGCAGCCCGAAAACTGGTCAGCACATGGAATATGCTGGCAATATAACACAGTAGAGCAAGAACAGAATAATGCTATCACTACATGCATATTTGGCTGGTGGAAAAGCTCTATGGTTATAGTTTTGTGAAAAGCCAATTTTTCCCTACAACAAAGGAATAGATTTTATTTAACTATCATGGTAGTTGAAACATCACTGAGAAGGTTCCTCCAACTCAATCCCAATTAAAAGTAATTATCAACCCAATAATATTAAATTTGAGTGATGAGATACATATGATAATCCAAGTACTAGATACTCAAAATGTCCATAACCGGGGACACGGCTAATCATGATTAGTTTATACACTCTGCAAAGGTTTGCGCACTTTTCCCCACAAGACTCGATCTCCCCCGTTGGATTTCTCGCACTAGATGGTGTTTGAGCGAATGACCGAGGCACAGTCTTTCAGAAGCATTAACTCTCTACTCTGGATAGACCGTACCACCTACAACCCACTACATCTACTAGTCTACCTCTTCGAGAGCTTCACGCAACTTACTTAACTATGCCAGAGCCCATAATGGCTTGTGGCTGCACACGGAAGTTTCTAGCATGAAATATCTCAGTTCCCTTTGAGCCTGGGTGGCGGACCTTAGGATTATCACATGGGTCCTCCGGGATATCCTAGGACAACACTGGATTCTCCAGGTGCCCGACAAGCAATCCACCCAGATGTGTATTAAAGTTGCCACCTTATGTTGAACCATTAATTAACAATCTCACATCTGTCATGGATTCACTCACCCAAACCATGTCTACGAGCATAGCATAGCAATATAAGCAATACGTAGAAGTAACTCCCAAGGGTTTGATAATAACAAGGCAATATGTTCTACCTCATCAACTACTTCCCAAACCCACATGTTATATCACAACCTAATCATGCAATGTTTGAGGATTGGAACTAATGCATAAAAACTGGGTGATAAAGAGGTATGATCAAAGTGTTACTTGCCTTGCTGATGATCCGCAAAACCTAAAGACTCGTAGAAGCACGCTTCGCACTCTGGGTGTTCTATCGCAAACAAGCAATAGAATACATAAGCAATCAAGCAAAGAAGCATGGGTAAAACACGAATAAGAAGATCTAACCAGAAAGTTCAACTTAAAAACTCCGGTTTGCAAAAAGAATCAAATCAAACGGAGCAACGAAACTCAAATTGCAAAAGAAACAAGATCCGATTACTAATCTGGACTAAAGTCAAATTTTACAATTCCAAAATCTTGTTCAAGTTGGTTTAACGAAAAGAGGGCTTCGAGATGAAGATCTAGGTGCTTGAATCGCCTGGTTCCGATAAACGAGCGAAAAGATAAACTAAAACGAAAATTGGATCAGAAATCGCGATCGAAAATAATCGTGAAAAATCCAAGAAAAAGAAAAAACAGACGAACGGGCTAACGAACGAACGTTCGTTGTTTGCGACTAACGGACAAAAAACCGTTCGTTAAAACGAGCGTACGGACGAACGTCCGCTAAATAACTAAACCGAGAAAAATCGGCGAACCGATCTATTAAAAAAACCGAAACTAGGATTTACGAAATAAAACCGATCGGTTTTAAAAAAACCGGCGGCTACCTCGAACTCCGGCGGGCGGCGGCGCGGCGGCTCCGGCGGCGGTGGTCAGCGGCGACTGGCGGCGGCTCTAGGCGGCGGTCGCGCTAGGTTAGGGTTTGGGCGGCGGCGGGGCTGGTTGGGCTGCGGTGGGCTCGGCGGCGCGGCTTATAAAGAGGGGCTGGGAGGAGTCCGGGCCGGATACGGCCCGTAGGTCGGTTTCCTTTTTTTTAAATAATTCCGACGTGCAGAAAAAGAAAGAAAAGAAATACTAAACGGACTCCAAAAATCCCAAAATAAATTTTCCCCGTCCTCTAAAAATAGGCCGGACAAGGTGAACATTTATTTGGGCCTAAAATACAATTTTGAAAAACGCATTTTTTTCCTAATTCAAATAAAATAGCGATAAAAACTCCGAATCAAAATCTTATTCGATTTTAATATTAAATCTCCAATATTTCTTCATTTTGAGGAAGTAATTTTATCCTCTCTCTTTTATTATTATAAAAGAAATATTTGAAGATAAAATAATTAAAATTAAATGATCCTCTTTTTTTTCAAAATTTGAGAAAACTCAAATATGAAAATAACGAAATTCCCAACTCTCTCCGTGGGTCCTTGAGTTGCGCAGAATTTCTAGGATCTAGCCAAACGAATATGCAATAAAATATGATATGCATGAATGATCTATGTATAACATTCCAAATTGAAAATTTGGGATGTTACATGATCGCCGACAAGCAAGCCACCCATCATGGAGAGAATAGTGAGAGAGCGAACCACCAAAAAGAGAGTGAGCGCCACAAGCCCAAATTGAGTGCCTCCACGATGAGCAAAAATAAGAACCTAGTTCTATTTGCCACCAAACGTGAGATAAGAGAAGTGTGTGAGAACCCATTTAGTGTGATACACTACATCCTTTTGTGCAAGGACGAGGCACCAAAAGCTAACACCTCTCACACGCTACCTTTAGTGTTGTCTTCTCTTTTGTAGGAATTCCAGATGTTTTCCCCAACAAGCTACCTCTGGGACTACCTCCACTACGAGGCATCAAGCACCGCATCGACCTCATCCCCTGAGCACCTCTTCCAAACAAAGCTCCCTACCGAGTCAATCCCGAAGAAACCAAAGAAATACAAAGGCAAGTAAAACATCTCATAGACCATGGACATGTGCGTGAAAGTTTAAGTCCTCATGCCGTTCTGGTCATTCTTGTGCCAAAAAGAGACGTTAGCTTTCACATGTGTTCTGATTGTAGACCTATCAATGCTATCACCGTTCGCTATAGGTATCCCGTTCCATGCCTTGATGATATGCTTGATGAACTTAGCGGTGCCACTATTTTTTCCAAAATTGATCTTAAAAGTGGTTACTATAAATCCGCATACAAGAGGGTGATGAATGGAAGACTGCTTTCAAAACAAAGTTTTGTTTGTATGAGTGGTTAGTCATGCCTATGGGTTTATCGGAAGCACCTGGTACTTTTTTTGCGTCTTATGAATTATGTGTTTCGCACTTACATTGGTGAGTTTGTTGTGGTCTACTTTGATGATATCCTTGTTTATAGCAAATCTCTCAAAGATCATGTCACCCATGTTCGAACCATTTTGCAAACTCTTCGAAAAGAGCGTCTCTATGCTAACATGGAAAAGTGCCTTTTTGGCATTGATAAGCTCGTTTTCTTGGGTTTTGTTGTTTCCTCTAAGGGTGTTCATGTTGATGACTCTAAGATAAAGTTGGAGGTGCGTTAATGCAAGAGAAGCGCCCCATAGCTTACTTTAGTGAGAAACTTTTCAGAGCGCAACTCAATTACCCCATCTATGACAAAGAGTTATATGCTTTAGTGCGAGTTTTGCATGAATGGGCACATTATCTTCGCCCTCATGAATTTATCATTCATACTGATCATGAAACGCTTAAATACCTTAAGCGTCAAACCAAGTTGAACGAGCGTCATGCTAAATGGAGTGAATTCATTGAGTCTTTTCCTTATGTCATCATCTACATCAAAGGTAAGGAAAATGTTGTGGCGGACGCTCTTTCCCGCATATGCATGCTTGTTACTCAACTTGAATTGGATGTCATTGGCTTTGAGCACATAAAAGACTTGTATGCCCATGATCCAACTTTTGCTACTCCTTATGCCAAATGTTTGACGCATACATCTTGGGAATGATATTACATCAAAGATGGACATCTTATGAGAGCTAACAAACTTTGCATCCCCGAGTCTTCTCTAGCCCCCAACTTTATCCTCAACATCTCGACATTCATAGTCGTTTGCGAGGCCTTTCTCCGTATCCCGCCTCACTTTGGCCTATGGCTGAAGACTTTCAATGTAAAGCCGAAGGTGGTGAGAGGCTAAAAAGCAGAGTGCGGAGGCGCCATGGTGGGCAAGATGCCCAATGTTGCATGGCCCGAAGGCTCCTTTGTGGAGATGGTGAAGGGGTGGCAGTTGGGGTGGTTCTACATCACCGAGCCACGCGACACCAACTGGGCGGCGGCCCCCGAATTTTGATCCGGAGCTCCGCTGCGGCTTACCTCCTGGCAAGAGAAGGGCCTCGCCTGGGGCTCTTCGAGCGAGCTGACTGGGCTCCAAACATGCGTTCAGAACTTGATCACCAAGAGGATCAAACTCGTCAACGTGATCCAGGTTATGCTCATTCGCAGGATCCTTCTGTGCCAACGCCGGACTTGCTATCTGTGGGAGTTTGATCCGGCCAAGCACCAGACGCTA
Organism: Triticum urartu; assembly: GCF_056163025.1. Taxonomy (NCBI): domain Eukaryota; kingdom Viridiplantae; phylum Streptophyta; class Magnoliopsida; order Poales; family Poaceae; genus Triticum; species Triticum urartu. The sequence goes on from NC_141879.1 coordinate 358,486,428, forward strand.
CTAGATCCCTTCGGCACAACGCACAAAGATATCTGGAAAGAGCTCTTCAAGGCCTGCGAGACACCACCGCCTACAATCGAAGATCGTGGGCTCAGCTTAAAACGCCAGGCCAATTGGTAAGTTCTTTCATGTATTCAAGGTATAGCTTTTGCTGGCATATTTTGAGAAGGAGTCTAAGCCTTCCTATCAATTTTTAGGCCTAGGTCGACATAGAGGGCAGATTAATTGTCTAGCTCCACTACCCGAAGATGAGGAAACCCCTCTCCTAACGAAGATGCTATTTCCGGCGCCTTATGATGTGCCGGAGAAGAAGGCCAATGGAAGCAAGAGTGGCGTTCGCTGAAAGGGTGCTTCGGACATGTCGTCCGAAGACGAGACTGACTCTTCGGCCGCCGAAGACAACGGCGAGGAGGAGGAAGAAGGCGGCTTCCCCCCGGAGGGGGGAAAGAAGAAAAGAGAGGCCTCCATGAATCTGGAGGTGAAGGAGCCCAAGAGGGGGAAGGGCTCCCTTGCGGATAACTCCGCATGGGATGTGGAAAGCAGTCCGGAGCGAGCGCCCCGGACCAAGCCTCGGGCTGCCTTGTAAGTACCAAAACCCTATGCACCTCCCATTACCTATCCTTTCCACTTTATAATATTAATATGTTTAAACTACGCCATCACAGTCCGGCCCACGACGGCTCCCCACGATCCTCGACAAAGTGTTCGCTAGACTCAAAGGAGATGGCTAGCATGTCTCCGCCGTCCGCTCACTCTGCCTCACCCAAGGGTGATGACAAGGTGGCGTCCCAGAGGACCTTCCCAGACCAGGGGGAGGTTCCAAAAATTGTTAAGGTGGTGCCCCAGGATGACTCCTCGGCTGCCGGACAAATGGGGGAGAAATTCCCCATGGGGACTGGCAATGGGGGCCAAGTTCCCTTCGGCCCTCAGCTGGATACCATTCCGGAGACCTACACGGCTCCGGAGTCCAGCGAACGGCCTTCCCCGAAGGGAGGAGGTGTGCCTGTTCCACCGGTGACCTCTGTGCAACCAGAGGCACCGGATAATCTACTGGAAGCACTGTGAGGCGCCTCCATTGTGGATGAGCACCGTGTCCTTATGGGTACGGTGATCGAAAAGGTTCAGTCCGCCAAAAGCAGACTAACCGAAGCCTGCACTAGCCTTTTAACAGGCTTTCAGGTAATAATTATAGAAAAATATCACAATGTGGACAGTAGCCCCTGATGCTCTGTTCGGTGTCCGGAAAGGAAAGCCGAACAGGGGATCAAAATAATTTTCGCAGGAGTCTAACATAAGATGTCTATGTGAATAAGCAGGCTTCGCTGCTGGCTGCTGCCACTCATACTGCAGAGGTCTCTGGACTGAAGCAGAACCTGGAGCGGGCCGATGAATGCAGTAACATGTGTGTATATTTAGGAAGGATGAATGGTTCGTGCTGACTAAAGTGGAGGACAACAAAGGAATGCAGTAACATGTGTGTATATTTAGGAAGGATGAATGGTTCGTGCTGACTAAAGTGCCATGAACTTTATTAGGGGCCAAAACCGAGGTGGCGGCCCTCAAGAATGCATTAGCGAAGGCCGATGACAAAGCGGCCAAGGAACGCACCGCGCGCGAGAAGCACGAGGCCCGGGTCAGCGAGGTTCAGCAAGAGCTCCGAGACGCCGTCAAGAAGTACGAGTTCATGGAGCGTGATTCTAAGACGCAAGCGTCCAAACTTGCAAAGGCCCGCCAGAGCGCACAAGAGGCTCGAGCCGAAGCCCAGAGCGCCCTTCAGGAAATCCAGGCGGCCCGGAAGATTGCGATGGGTAAGGCTTTCATTATGCAAAGCAAGTCTATGAAGGAAGCCTTCCTTTTACTTACCCGAATTTGGAGCTCTCTAGGGGCGTTTACGGATTTTCCGCATAGCGTATCAGACGCTGCCGAGTTCTACTGAGCCGAGGAAGGGAGTTCTACCGAGAAGCTGTTCTGGTCTCAATATCTTGGACCCGAACATCTGGTGTCCTTCAGCGACCAGCTGAAACAGCTGGTCGAGCTGCACAAGGTGGTAGAGCTAGCCATGAAGGAGCTAATAGTCCGACTATGGCCTGCCACACCGATACCTAGCAGCTACTTCGGACTTGTGAAGCAGCTTGTTTATGCCTGCCCCCGGCTTGAGGTTATAAAGCGGTCGTTCTGTATCGAAGGTGCATGGATGGCCTTTGCCCACGTCAAAACGCACTGGGCGAAGATGGATGCCAAAAAGCTAATGACCGAGGTGCCGCCTGAGGGCAAGGAGCACCGCCTACCCGAGTTGTATTTTGATGGTGTCCTGGAGGGATCCCGCAGTGTTGCGGATCACTATGCGAAAGAAACTATCTTTGAATGAATGTATTCGAGGTCCCTCTACCTTGTACGATGAAACAAAGTGTTCATGCAATATAATGCTTGTGATGTTTTTAAATTTTTACTTCCTGTGCGGCCGTGTTGTATGAAATCTGAGGGTTAACCAGTCGTCGGCTTCTCCCCCCACGTAGGTAGTACGGGGGTGTTCGGGATGGAATCTAAACAATATTGATCCAATTAGATGGTCCTTGAAGGAGTTGTTTAGCGCAACGAACCAGGCAACCAGACTATGCGGCTGTAACGCCCTCACTTAGCCATAGGAGTGCGACAATAAAAACATGGACGCAACCCCTAGTATCCGAACTAGAGTGCTATAAGCGTCTGATCGGGAAATACCGATCCTTCGCGTAATGCGGAATAAATCTCCAACAATTTGCAACCTCCGAACAGCTGACCGGCTCTCGCCGCATCATGACAGTCAGTTTTCGGCTTTCTCTATTGAGGTGCTCCTTTGGATAAACCAAGGCAGAATCATACTAGTTCTCCCATTACTACCTTAGCCGATATAGTGGAACGTAAGGTAGCAAGAAGACGAGCTGGGCAACCCAACTATTGACCAAAGACATGATTCGGAGCCAATGCATATAATGCTAAATTCGGGGTGCCGAACTATACTTATAAAAAGTGTTCGGACTTTCGTTCCGAAATGTGGGGTGCTATGAAGCCCATGGCAAACACAAGCGTATCAAAGTGTACGGGTGCTACCTGATAGGGTTATCCACAGGGGAGCTGAAAAAGATAAAGAAAACAAAAAAGGAACACAGGTAAAAAGCTGGAGTCCTACCACTCAGCCGCAAACTGTTCTCATTGTAATTTAATTAGTACGTCAAGGCGCATTGATACAGGTAGTGCGATAATCAACAAGCTATTTGACATGCCGAAACCAAGGGAGAGCTGCATGTGGGTCCTGAAAAACAGGTAGAGTTTTCGTTAACGGAATCACCTAAAAAGTCCCCCATATGTCTGCATTTCTCGTCGTCTTGGTGTGTTTATCCTTCAAGAGGACCGATCACCCGACCACCAGATGGTACCTATGGGATTGAGACCTGAAAAGAAAACAAGTAAAAGTGAAAGTATGTGTCCATCTGATGTCGGTTGAGCCGTACTATGGACCACAAGCTAGCTATGCCGCCATCGATGCCCATGGGATTTTGAGTGCGTAGTTATGTACGCGCGGCACGAATTCCACCACTTGATCAGGGCTAAGACGGAGGCCAGATTGCTAGTTGAGCTCCTGACGAGTCGAGCTCTCCTACTACAGAGTAGTTCGGACCCTCTTAACAGTGTCCGTGGGCTCGGCAGCCGAATTAAGGTTCTACTTGAGAAGGCCGCTCTGTACTTCTGCTGCTAAGGTAGCTGTGTGCTCTTCTGTACGGAGGGAGCGTTCCATATTTCCATTGACCTTTATGATGCCACGTGGACTGGGCATCTTGAGCTTGAGATAAGCATAGTGTGGTACTGCGTTGAATCAAGCGAACGCAGCTCGTCCGAGCAGTGCGTGATAGCCGCTGCGGAAGGGGACGATATCGAAGATTAGCTCCTCACTTCGGAAGTTGTCTGGAGATCCGAAGACAACCTCTAGTGTGATTCAGCCCATACGGTGGGCCTCTACACCTGCTATGATTCCTTTGAAGGTCGTCCTGATGGGCTTAATCCGAGATGGGTTAATGCCCATTTTTCGCACTGTATCCTGATAGAGCAGATTGAGGCTGCTACCTCCGTCCATAAGGACGCGAGTCAGGTGGAACCCATCAATTATTGGGTCTAGGACCAGTGCGGCTGAGCCACCATGATGGATACTGGTCGGATGATCCTAACGATAAAAAATGATCGGGCATGACAACCATGGATTAAATTTTGGGGCGACTGGCTCTATCGCGTAGACGTCCCTGAGTGCACGCTTGCGCTCCCTCTTGGGGATGTGGGTAGCGTATATCATGTTCACCGTTTTGACCCGAGGGGGAAACTTCTTCTATCCCCCTGTGTTCGGTTGCTGGGGCTCCTCGTCATTGTCCTCGCTTTGCGATCCCTTTTCCCTGTTCTCGGCGTTTAATTTGCCAGCCTGTTTAAAAACCCAGCAATCTCTATTTGTATGATTGGGTGGCTTGTCTGGGGTGCCATGAATCTGGCACGGACGATCAAGTATGCGATCCAAGCTGGATGGGCCTGAATTGTTCTTTTGGAACGGCTTCTTCCGCTGACCGGACTTAGAGCCCCTGAATCCGGCATTGACTGTCGTGTCCTCGGTGTTATCACTGTTGTTTCGACGCTTGTATCTGTTGTGTCGAGACTTGTCTTTGCTAGTTTTGGCTTCAGGTGCCGGCGTCACTTGCATTGTTTTTGTTATGGGCCAACCAACTGTCCTCGCCTGCACAAAAGCGGGTCCTGAGTGTTGTGAGGGCTGCCATGGATTTTGGCTTTTCTTGGCCGAGGTGGCGAGCGAGCCATTCGTCGCGGATGCTGTGTTTGAAGGCTGCTAGGGCTTCGGCATCCGGACAATCAACAATTTGGTTCTTTTTAGTTAAGAACCTAGTCCGAAATTTCCTGGCGGACTCTCCGGGCTGTTGAACTATATGGTTTAAGTCATCAGCGTCCGGAGGTCGAACATATGTACCTTGGAAGTTATCGAGGAAGGCCTCTTCCAAGTCCTCCCAGCTGCCAATAGAATTTCTAGGCAGACTGTTGAGCCAGTGCCGAACTAGCCCCTTGAGTTTTAAAGGGAGGTATTTGATGGCGTGGAGGTCATTGTCGCGGGCCATATGAATGTGGAGAATGAAGTCTTCGATCCACACCACGGGGTCTGTGGTTCCATCATATGATTCTATATTCACGTGTTTGAACCCCTCTGGGAATTCATGATCCAGGAGCTCATCAATGAAGTAGTGAGGGTGTGCGGCCCCTCTATATTGGGTCGTATCGCGACGTAGCTCTGATGGAGTCCATCTGCGGTTTTTAGCGCACGCATGACTAAGTTTGTCATGTCTGAACAGGTGGCCGACGTCGCATGTTGAGGCGCATCCTCATGATCCATAAATTGATCTAGTATGTCCTACTTTATTGTTCAGTCTTTGCCGGAGGTCATATGTATGACCGTGGGCTAGTTTACCTCCACCTGTGCAATGAGGCGGGGCTGGCTGGTGTTAGGCGTGAGTTGCCATTTTGTCCCGAACACGTGGTGGTCGGTCAACCGCATTGTACGATGGAGGTATGTATTCCGGTGCCCCCTCGTCAAACTGAGGTAGCAATTTGCACTTTGGGTAGCTTTTGGTTGGGGCTTGAGGCCGTATTCTTTGGCTTCTAGGACATCGGTCCATTTATCATTGAGCAGATCTTGGTCAGCTTGAAGCTGCTGCTGCTTCTTCTTTAGGCTCCTTGCAGTGGCGATTAGCTGGCGCTTGAAGCGCTCCTGCTCAAGAGGTTCCTCAGGCACGATGAAATCGTCGGTGCCGAGGCTCACCTCATCCTCGGAGAGCCGAAGATAACTTCCGTCCTTTGAGTCTTCGTGCGTGGCCTGCTTACTAGGGCTAGCCTCCCCATCTTCCTGTTCATCTTGTTCATTAGTTGTTTCAACGGGGTCTTCGTTGTCTTCGGCACCTTCCGGAGTGTTATCTTCTCCCGTGCCGGTGTTGCTGTCTTTACTGCGGCGTGACTTAGAGCGGCGCCGCTGACGCCGGTGCTTGGATTGTATTTCGGAAGGTTTATCCTCAGCCGGATCTTCCTTGTCATCGCCGCTGTTCTCCTTTGGTGCCTCCACCATGTATACATTATACGAGGAAGTGGCCGTCCAGCGTCCGGTGAACAACGGGTTCTGGGCCTCTTCTTCTACGGCATCGTCATCCATACTGTTGATGTCCTCAGAGTCGTAATCAAGTGTGTCGATCAAATCCTTGACCGTGGCTATGAGGTGGGTGGCGGATGGGAAGCAAAATTCTCCACTGCCAGCCCCTAGTTTGAACCGGATATAGTTCGGCTGTAGGTCCTCTGCCAAGGATAGGTTTTTAACTAGTTTAGCACATCGCCCAAAGGCGAGTGCTGGAAGATATCTATGGTGCTAAACTCGAAGATTGCTAAACGATCAAGTTCGGCGTCCGCGGGCTCATGTGGTTCGGAACTTACAGCCGGAGACGAGTCCAGAGTTCTGGTGACAAAGACGTCGTGAGAGGTTAAGTCTAAGTGTGACTCCAACGCCATGGAATCTGTGGCTTTCGTGGTGGGGTTGATCCTCCCGTCCTCGCATGGCGCAGTCTGCTCCAGCTCTAAGGCCAGAGCGGTTACAGGGGCGATCTTCTGGATGCGGTCTGATGACAGATTTAGGTCATGATCATCGGGGTGACTGGGGGTGGCAGCCGCGGTCTCGAATCCGGCGAAGATCAAGTCTCCACGGGTGTCCGCAACATAGTTCAAGCTCCCAAATCTGACCTGACGGCCAGGTTCGTAGCGATCGAGCTGCTCTAGGTGGCTGATGACCCACAAGTATAGGGGATCTATCGTAGTCCTTTCGATAAGTAAGAGCGTCGAACCCAATGAGGAGCAGAATGAAATGATAAGCGGTTTCCAGCAAGGTATTCTCTGCAAGTACTGAAATAAGTGGTAACATATAGTTTTGTGATAAGATAATTTGTAACGAGCAACAAGTAACAAAAGTAAATAAAGTGCAGCAAGGTGGCCCAATCCTTTTTGTAGCAAAGGACAAGCCTGGACAAACTCTTATATAGATAAAAGCGCTCCCGAGGACACATGGGAATATTGTCAAGCTAGTTTTCATCACGTTCATATGATTCGCATTCGGTACTTTGATAATTTGGTATGTGGGTGGACCGGTGCTTGGGTACTGCCCTTACTTGGACAAGCATCCCACTTATGATTAACCTCTATTGCAAGCATCCGCAACTACAACAAAAGTATTAAGGTAAACCTAACCATAGCAAGAAACATATGGATCCAAATCAGCCCCTTACGAAGCAACGCATAAACTAGGGTTTAAGCTTCTTTCACTCTAGCAACCCATCATCTACTTATTACTCCCCAATGCCTTCCTCTAGGCCCAAATAATAGTGAAGTGTCATGTAGTCGACGTTCACATAACACCACTAGAGGAGAGACAACATACATCTCATCAAAATATCAAACGAATACCAAATTCACATGACTACTAATAGCAAGACTTCTCCCATGTCCTCAGGAACAAAAGTAACTACTCACAAATCATTAACATGTTCATAACCTGAGGGGTATTAATATGCATATAGGATCTGAACATATGATCTTCCACCAATTAAACCAACTAGCATCAACTACAAAGAGTAATTAACACTACTAGCAACCTACTAGCACCAATCCCAGACTTGGAGACAAGAATTGGATACAAGAGATGAACTAGGGTTTTGAGATGAGATGGTCCTGATGAAGATGTTGATGGAGATTGCCCTCTCCCGATGAGAGGAGCATTGGTGATGACGCTGGCGATGCTTTCCCCCTCTGTGAGGGACGTTTCCCCGACAGAACAGCTCCGCCAGAGCCCTAGATTGGTTCCGCCAAGGTTCCGCCTCGTGGCAGCGGAGTTTCGTCCGAGAAGATGGCTTATGATTTTTTTTCCCATCGAAAGACTCCATATAGCAGAAGATGGTCATTGGAGGGCCACCAGGGGGCCCACGAGGTAGGGGGCGTGCCCAGGGGGGTAGGGCGCGCCCCCGCCCTCGTGGGTAGGGTGTGCCCCCCCTGGTGAAGTTCTTTCTCTCAATATTTTTTATATATTTGGAAAACATCTTCCATGAAGTTTCAGGACTTTTGGAGTTGTGCAGAATAGGTCTCTAATATTTGCTCCTTTTCCAGCCCAGAATCCCAGCTGTCGGCATTCTCCCTCTTTATGTAAACCTTGTGAAATAAGAGAGAATAAGCATAAGTATTGTGACATAATGTGTAATAACAACCCATAATGCAATAAATATTTATATAAAAGCATGATGCAAAATGGACGTATCAACTCCCCCAAGCTTAGACCTCGCTTGTCCTCAAGCGAAAAGCCGAAATCGAAAAATATGTCCACATGTTTAGAGATAGAGGTGTCAATAAAAATAAAATACGGACATGAGGGCATCATGATCATTCTTAGAACAGCAACTCATATAATTCTTTGTCATATAATCTCTAATGCTAGAGTAATAATTCAATCACAATGTCAAGTATGAACCGAAAACTTCATTGAAAACTAACAAACTACAATCTCAGTCATTGAAACAATTGCAATTTATCATAACACAGGAAAGAGTCAATGTATAAGAGCTTTTCAGCAAGTCCACATACTCAACTATCATATAATCTTTCACAATTGCTGACACTCACACAATACTTATGGGTATGGAGTTTTAATCAGACACAGAGAAAGATAGGGGCTTATAGTTTGCCTCCCAACGTTTCACCTCAAGGATGATGTCAACAGTAATAGTTCATGAAAACTCACATCCAATTAGCCATATATACCAGGATCTTTCCAACATATTGTGCTTGCCAAAGGATAAAGTGTAAAAAGGAAGGGTGAAAATCACCATGACTCCTATGCAATGTAGGAGATAAAAGTAAAAGATAGGCTCTTCGCAGAGGGAAGCAGAGGTTGTCATGCGCTTTTATGGTTGGATGCACAAAATCTTAATGCAAAAGAACGTCACTTTATATTGCCACTTGTGATATGGACCTTTATTATGCAGTCTGTCGCTTTTATTACTTCCATATCACACGATCGTATAAAGCTTATTTCCTCCACACCAATCAATCATACATATTTAGAGAGCAATTTTTATTTCTTGCACCGGTGACAACTTACTTGATCGATCTTACTCAATCCATAGGTAGATATGGTGGACTCTTATGGAAAGACTGGTTTGAGGGTATTTGGAAGCACAAGTAGTATCTCTAGTTGGTGCAATGAATTTGGCTAGCATGAGGGGGAAAGGCAAGCTCATCATGTTGGAAGATCCAAGACAATATAATTCATCTCAGATGTAAGAAAACATAACCCATTACGTTGTCTTTCTTGTCCAAAGTCAACTCTTTAGCATGTCATATTTTAATGAGTGCTCACAATCATAAAAGATGTCCAAGATAGTATATTTATATATGAAGACCTCTATTTCTTTATTACTTCCTATTAATTGCAACGATGACTAAACTGTGTTTGTCAACCCTCAACAACTTTTATTCATCATACTCTTTCTATATGAGCTCAATACTCTCCATAAGACTCACATGATCTCTTTGTTTCTTTTTATTTCTTTCTCTTTTCTTTTATTCACTTAGGATCATGGCAAAATAATCAAGCCCTTGACTCAACACTAATCTTTATTATATAGCTCATGGTCTCGATTACATAGAAGGATAATAAAGCAAAACTCACGACTAGATCATACTAAGAACTTTTATTCTACTAGATCAAGATATTACCAAAAGGATCGAACTAAGAAAAACGGTAAATATAAAAGTGATGGTGATATGATACCGGGGCACTCCCCCAAGCTTGGCAGTTGCCAAGTGGAGTGCCCATACCAGATACTCAATTCTTCTTTGTTGGTGGAGACGGTGGTGATTTTGTTGATGGCGTAGGCTTCTCCCTTAATTTGTGTTTGAGGACAGAATTTTGGTCCCTTAGGTCCTCGATCTCCTGCTCCAAGCTCAGTATCTTTTTGCATAGTTCCTGTTTGTTCTCCTGCAAGAGGCAAAAAGGGATAAACTCGACCTTAGGTTTCTTTACCCTATCTGGGAGGCTTGACTTTTTGAACTCCACCTGCATGTCCCCAGGTTGAGGTAGTGGGACTTCATCTTCATCTGAGCTCGTCTCCTCCTTTCCCTTGGGTTCATAGTCCTCTTCTTCTTCCGTAGTCCAACCGCAATGCTCCACATCCCCATAAACCTTAGGATCTACAAGGTAATCAACCATGTAGCTTTCTCCTTCCGAATCCTGGGACGACATGTTGCTCTGGCTGCAGCAGGATAGCTCAAAACAAAGACAAGAGATATTTGCGTGATACGGGAGTCAAAACCCCCGGGAGATTATATAATGAGTTTTTACCGACCAAAATATGTGTCGTGTATGAAAACGGAGTCCGGAGAGCACACGAGGTGCCCACGAGGTAGGGGGCGCGCCCAGTAGGGTAGGGCGCGCCCTCCACCCTCGTGGAGCCCTCGTGTCCTTCCCGGACTGCTGCTTATTTTTCTATTTTTCTAAATATTCCATAATGGAGAAATATTACCTTAAAAACTGTTTTGGAGCCGGTTTACTTACCATACCACATACCTATTCCTTTTCGGAGTCTAAAACGTTCCGGAAAGTGTCCCTTATGTATTCCTCCGGGGTTACGGTTTCAATAACATTGGTTTCAACATTTATGGGATTACCTGAGATATAGTGTTTGATTCTTTGAGCGTTCACCACCTTCGGATTTGTGCCTTCGAAGTTTTTGATTTTTATGGCACCGGAACGGTAGACCTCCTCGATAACGTAAGGACCTTCCCATTTAGACAGAAGTTTTCCTGCAAAAGATCTTAAACGAGAGTTGTGTAGCAATACATAATCACCTACATTAAACTCACGCTTTTGTTTCCTTTTGTCATGCCATCTTTTAACTTTTTCTTTAAACAACTTGGCATTTTCGTAGGCATGGGTTCTCCATTCATCAAGTGAGGTAATATCAAATGACCTCTTCTCACCGGCAAGTTTAAAATCATAATTAAGTTCTTTAATAGCCCAATAAGCCTTGTGTTCTAGTTCGAGAGGTAAGTGACATGCTTTTCCATAGACCATTTTATACGGAGACATACCCGTAGGATTTTTATATGCAGTTCTATAGGCCCATAATGCATCATCAAGTTTCTTGGACAAATTCTTTCTAGACCTATTAGCAGTCTTTTGCAAAATTAATTTGAGTTCTCTATTACTCAATTCTACTTGACCACTGACTGAGGGTGATAAGGTGATGCAATTCTATGATTAACATCATATTTAGCAAGCATTTTACGGAAAGCACCATGAATAAAATGTGGACCACCATCAGTCATTAAATATCTAAGGACTCCAAATCTTGGAAAAATAACTTCTTTAAGCATCTTAAAAGAAGTGTTATGATCAGCACTACTAGTTGGAATAGCTTCTACCCACTTAGTAACATAATCAACAGCAACTAAAATATGTGTATAACCATTAGAGGAAGGAAAGGGTCCCATATAGTCAAATCCCCAAACATCAAATGGTTCAATAACAAGTGAATAATTCATAGGCATTTCTTGACGTCTACTAATATTACCAATTCTTTGACATTCATCACAAAATAAGACAAACTTACGGGCATCCTTGAAGAGAGTAGGCCAATAAAAACCAGATTGCAGTACCTTATGTGCATTTCTATCTCCAGCATGGTGTCCTCCATAAGCTTCAGAGTGACACTTGCGTAGGATCTGTTCCTATTCATGCTCAGGTACACAACGTCTAATAACACCATCTACTCCTTCTTTATAAAGATGTGGGTCATCCCAAAAGTAATGCCTCAAATCATAGAAGAACTTTTTCTTTTGCTGGTATGCGAAACTAGGTGGTATAAATTTAGCAACAATGTAATTAGCATAATCAGCATACCATGGAGTAGTATGAGAAGCATTTATGACATTTAATTGCTCATCAGGAAAGCTATCATCAATAGGTAGTGGGTCATCAAGCACAGTTTCTAACCTAGACAAGTTGTCTGCAACGAGGTTCTCAGCTCCTTTTCTATCAACAATATGCAAATCAAATTCTTATAGCAAGAGAACGCATCTAATAAGTCTAGGCTTAGCATCTTTCTTTTCCATAAGATATTTAATAGCAGCATGATCAGTGTGAATAGTTACTTTAGAATCAACAATATAAGGTCTAAACTTAACACAAGCAAATACAACTGCTAAGAATTCTTTTTCAGTAGTAGCATAATTTCTCTGAGCATTGTCTAGAGTTTTACTAGCATATTGAATAACATTTAGTTTCTTATCAACTCTTTGTCCTAGAACAGCACCTACAGCATAATCACTAGCATCACACATAATTTCAAAGGGTAAATTCCAATCAGGTGGCTGAACAATAGGTGCAGAGATCAATGCTTTCTTAAGTATTTCAAATGCTTCTACACAATCATCATCAAAGACAAATGGTATATCTTTTTGAAACAAATTAGTCAGAGGCCGAGAGATTTTCGAGAAGTCCTTAGTGAACCTACTATAAAAACCGGCATGACCAAGGAAACTTCTTAAAACTTTGATGTCCTTGGGACATGGCATCTTTTCAATAGCATCAACCTTGGCTTTATCAACTTCAATACCTCTTTCAGAAACTTTATGCCCCAAGACAATACCTTCATTAACCATAAAGTGGCACTTTTCCCAATTCAAGACAAGATTAGTTTCTTCTCATCTCTGCAAAACTCGATCAAGGTTGCTTAAGCAATCATCAAAATAAGATCCATAGACGGAAAAGTCGTCCATGAAAACCTCACAAATCTTTTCACAAAAGTCAGAGAATATAGCCATCATGCATCCTTGAAAGGTAGCAGGTGCATTACATAAACCAAAAGTCATACATCTATAAGCAAAAGTACCAAAAGGGCATGTAAAAGTAGTCTTTGATTGATCTTTGGCTGACACAGGTATTTGAGAGAAACCAGAATAACCATCTAGAAAGCAAAAATGTGTATGTTTGGACAATCTTTCTAGCATTTGATCGATAGAAGGTAAGGGGTAATGATCCTTTTTAGTAGCCTTATTTAATTTGCGGAAATCAATTACCATCCTATAACGTGTAATAATTCTTTGAGGAATCAATTCATCTTTATCATTAGGAACAACAGTAATACCTCCCTTCTTAGGGACACAATGGACAGGGCTTACCCATTGACTATCAGCAACGGGATAAATTATACCTGCCTCAAGGAGCTTTAGTATCTCCTTTGTTACCACTTCTTTCATTTTAGGATTCAGCCGGCATTGATGGTCACGAAATGGTTTAACATCTTCTTCCAAATTAATTTTATGTTGACATAGAGTGGGACTAATGCCCTTAAGATCATCAAGAGTATACCCAATAGCAGCGCGGTGCTTCTTCAGAGTTTTCAATAATCTCTCTTCCTCATGCTCTGAAATGTTAGCACTAATAATAATAGGATATATCTTTTTCTCATCAAGATAAGCATATTTAAGAGTATCAGGTAACGGTTTAAGCTCAAACACGAGATCACCCTTGGGTGGAGGAGGATCCCCTAGGATTTCAACAGGTAAATTGTTTTTCAGAATAGGTTCCTGTTTAAAGAATACTTCATCTAATTCCCTTCTTTCATTCATAAACATATCATTTTCATGGTCTAGCAAGTATTGTTCTAAAGGATCACTAGGAGGTACGAGAATAGAAGCTAGACCAATAATTTCATCCTTACTAGGTAATTCTTCTTCTTGGTGTTGTCTACTAAATTTAGAAAAATTAAATTCATGAGTCATATCATCTAAACCGATAGTAACAACATCTCTTTTGCAATCTATGGTAGCATTAACAGTGTTCAAGAAGGGTCTACCAAATATAATGGGACAAAAGCTATCTTGTGGGGAACCAAGAACAAGAAAATCACCAGGATATTTAGTTTTCCCACACAAGACTTCAACATCTCTAACAATTCCCATCGCTGAAATAGTATCTCTATTGGCAAGTTTAATTGTAACATCAATTTCTTCTAACTCAACAGGTGCAATATCATGCATAATTTATCTATAAAGGCTAACAGGTATTGCACTAGCACTAGCACCCATATCACATAAGCCATGATAACAATGATCTCCTATTTTAACAGAAATAACAGGCATGCCTACCACAGGTCTAGGTTTATCTTTATCACAAGGTTTAGCAATTCTAGCAGTTTCATCACAGAAATAAATAACATGCCCATCTATATTATCATACAAGAGATCTTTAACAATAGCAATATTAGGTTCAACTTTAACTTGCTCAGGAGGTGTATATGTTTTAATATTGCTTTTACAACCTACAGTTGAAGCTTTAGCATGATCCTTTATCCTAACAGGGAAAGGTGGTTTCTCAACATAAGAAGTAGGAACAATAGGTTCATTATAAGTGATAGTCTTTTCTTCAACTTTAATAGGTGCAGCTACTTTTACTTCTACGGGAGGATGATATTTAAACCACTTCTCCTTGGGGAGATCAACATAGGCCACAAAAGATTCACAGAAAGAAGCTACTATCTCAGAGTCAAGTCCATATTTAGTGCTAAATTTACGAAAAATATCGGTATCCATAAAAGATTTAACACAATCAAAACTAAGTGTCATACTGACTCCTTACCATTGTCGAGGTCCCAATCTTCAGAGTTGCGTTTAATTCTGTCCAATAAATCCCATTTGAATTCAATAGTCTTCATCATAAAAGAGCCAGCACAAGAAGTATCAAGCATGGTGCGATTGTTACCAGAAAACCAAGCATAAATTTTTTGAATAATCATTTCTCTTGAGAGCTCATGATTGGGGCATGAATATAACATTGATTTAAGCCTCCCCCAAGCTTGAGCGATGCTTTCTCCTTTGCGAGGCCAAAAATTATATATGTAATTGCGATCACGATGAATAAGATGCATATGATAAAACTTCTGATGAAATTCCAATTTCAATCGTTTGTAATTCCAAGACCTCATATCATCACATAGCCTATACCATGTCGATGCATCTCCCCTCAAAGATAAAGGGAAGACCTTCTTCTTAAAAACATCTCCGGGTACACCTGCAAGCTTAAATAATCCACAAACTTCATCCACATATATCAGATGTTCATCAGGATGTTTTGTTCCATCTCCTAAAAAAGGATTAGCTAGCAGTTTTTCTATCATACCCGAAGGAACTTCAAAGCAAGCATTTTCATTTTCATTTTCATTTTCAGTAGGTTTAGTAGGTTGAGGAGCGACTCTTTGCTCTACTGGTCGGGGTGAAGATACCCCGAACAAGCCCCTCAGAGGATTACTTTCCATGGTAATAAGTGACAATAAATTTCAGCACACTATATAAATTGTTCCTTACCAAATTGCACCTACCAAAGGCGCTTCACTCCCCGGCAACAGCGCCAGAAAAGAGTCTTGATGACCCACAAGTATAGGGGATCTATGGTAATCCTTTCGATAAGTAAGAGTGTCGAACCCAACGAGGAGCAGAAGGAAATGATAAGCGGTTTCCAGCAAGGTATTCTCTGCAAGTACTGAAATAAGTGGTAACAGATAGTTTTGTGATAAGATAATTTGTAACGAGCAACAAGTAACAAAGTAAATAAAGTGCAGCAAGGTGGCCCAATCCTTTTTGTAGCAAAGGACAAGCCGGAACAAACTCTTATAATAGGAAAAGTGCTCCCGAGGACACATGGGAATATTGTCAAGCTAGTTTTCATCACGTTCATATGATTCGTGTTCGGTACTTCGATAATGTGGTATGTGGGTGGACCGGTGCTTGGGTACTGCCCATACTTGGACAAGCATGCCCCTTATGATTAACCTCTATTGCAAGCATCCGCAACTACAACAAAAGTATTAAGGTAAACCTAACCATAGCAAGAAACATATGGATCCAAATCAGCCCCTTACGAAGCAACGCATAAACTAGGGTTTAAGCTTCTTTCACTCTAGCAACCCATCATCTACTTATTACTCCCCAATGCCTTCATCTAGGCCCAAATAATGGTGAAGTGTCATGTAGTCGATGTTCACATAAGACCACTAGAGGAGAGACAACATACATCTCATCAAAATATCGAACGAATACCAAATTCACATGACTACTAATAGCAAGACTTCTCCCATGTCCTTAGGAACAAAAGTAACTACTCACAAAGCATAAACATGTTCATAATCAGAGGGGTATTAATATGCATATAGGATCTAAACATATGATCTTCCACCAATTAATCCAACTAGCATCAACTACAAAGAGTAATTAACACTACTAGCAACCTACTAGCACCAATCCCGGACTTGGAGACAAGAATTGGATACAAGAGATGAACTAGGGTTTTGAGATGAGATGGTGCTGATGAAGATGTTGATGGAGATTGCCCTCGTTCAATGAGAGGAGCGTTGGTCATGATGATGGCGATGATTTCCTCCTCCGGGAGGGAGGTTTCCCCGGCAGAATAGCTCCGCCAGAGCCCTAGATTGGTTCCGCCAAGGTTCCGCCTTGTGGCGGCGGAGTTTCGTCCGAGAAGATGGCTTATGATTTTTTTCCATCGAAAGACTCCATATAGCAGAACATGGTCACCGGAGGGCCACCAGGGGGCCCACGAGGTAGGGGCCGCGCCTAGGGGGGTAGGGCACGCCCACCCTCGTGGGCAGGGTGTGGCCCCCCTGGTGAAGTTCTTGCTCTCATTATTTTATATATATTTGGAAAACATCTTCCGTGAAGTTTTAGGACTTTTAGAGTTGTGCAGAATAGGTCTCTAATATTTGCTCCTTTTCCAGCCCAGAATCCCAGCTGCCGGCATTCTCCCTCTTTATGTAAACCTTGTGAAATAAGAGAGAATAAGCATAATTATTGTGACATAATGTGTAATAACAGCCCATAATGCAATAAATATTGATATAAAAGCATGATGTAAAATGGACGTACCACACGAGTTGGCCCGCAGTGGGAAGCCGCCGAACACGAAGATCTGTCCAGGGAGGAAAATTTCTCCTTCGACAACATCTCTATCGATGATTGAAGGGGCCATCGAACCTTTTGGCGACATCACAGTGGAACTCTCAATGAAAGCACCAATGTCGGTGTCAAAACCGGCGGATCTCGGGTAGGGGGTACCGAACTATGCGTCTAAGGTCGATGGTAACAGGAGACAAGGGACACGATGTTTACCTAGGTTCAGGCCCTCTCTACGGAGGTAATACCCTATGTCCTCCTTCATTGATATTGATGTGTATGAGTATTACATGAGTTGATCTACCTCGAGATCGTAATGGCTAAACCCTAGAGGTCTAGCTTGTATGGCTATGATAATGAATTCTCCCTCCCTTCGGACTAAGTCCTCCTGTTTATATAAGCACCGGGAGGATCTAGGGTTACACAAGGTCGGTTACAAAGGAAAGGAATCTACATATCCGGTCGCCAAGCTTGCCTTCCACGCCAAGGAGAGTCCCATCCGGACACGGGTGCAGTCTTCGGTCTTCGTATCTTCACAACCCATCAATCCGGCCCATGGCTAACAGGCCGGACGCCCGAGGACCCCTTAGTCCAGGACTCCCTCACCCCTCTCTTTCCTTCTCTCTCTCCCTCTCCTTCCTTCTTCTCCTAATTCGACTAGGAAAGGGGGAAACCTACTCCTACTAGGAGTAGGAATCCTCCCTTTGGGCGCGCCCCTTGAGGCCGGCCCTCCTCCTCCTCCCATCCTTTATATACGGGTGAGGGGGCACCCCATAGACACACAAGTTGATTTCTTTGCTGTGTGTGGTGCCCTCCTCCACAGATTTCCACCTCGGTCATATTGTCATAGTGCTTAGGCGAAGCCTGCGTCAGTAACTTCCTCATCACCATTAACACGCCTTCGTGCTGACGAAACTCTCCCTCGGCCTCAGCTGGATCTAGAGTTCGAGGGACGTCACCGAGCTGAACGTGTGCAGATCGCGGAGGTGCCATGCGTTCGGTACTTGATCGGTTGGATTGCGAAGACGTTCGACTACATCAACCGCGTTATTCAATGCTTCTGCTTTTGGTCTACGAGGGTACGTAGACATATGCATCTCCTAGATAGATCTTGCGTGATCATAGGAAATGTTTTGAAATACCGCGTTCCCCAACATTGACCTGGCCGGTTGGTTGGCTATTGATTAAGAGTTCCGTTGCTGGCTCCCGCTCTTACACACGACCCCAGCCGGTGGGGGTTGGATGAAAAGGACCCCGACCATGTGTAGGTAGTTCCCGCTGGATGAATAGGACTCTGAGGAGGCCGCCACACCCCAGCTGGTTGGGGGGTGGATGAACAGGACCCTATTGAGGCTAGATGAACAGTAGCTGGTGAGGCTAGAGGAAGTCGACTGTGGATGAATAGTAGTTGGTAGAGGTTCGAGGAAGTCGATGGTGGATGAATAGTAGCCCGTCGAGTCCTGTTTTGCGATACGCCATACCCCTCCCTATGTATAGGACCCTGTTTGGACCATCGGCAGTTGGCAAGACGTTTGTTTCCTTCATTTTGCGGTATGCTAGGTCCCTCCCGATCAACAAGACCCCATTTCGACCATAGGAGGTTGAATAATAGTCTGTTTCCTTCGTTTTGCGTTATGCCACACCCCTCCCGATCATCCGGACCCCATTTTGACCGTAGGGGATTGAAGAGAACTCCGTTTCCTCTGTTTTGTAGTTTGCCAGACCCCAAATCAATGAATAGGACCCCATATCGGTTGTTCCATGCAAGTCGCTTGGCTCCCGATGAACATGCCATGTTTCGACGGAGTCGCTTGGCTCCTAGTGAATAAGATGTTGTTTCCTCCATTCCCACCTAGTCGGTTGGCTACCGATGAACATGACGCCGTTGCTGTATGCGTTTGAGACCACACCCATATGTACGTATGTGGTCGTACTTTTTGCAGCGTGACTCTACGTACGTGTACACGATTTAGATGAGACTGCCCGAACTGCTACTCAGGGGCTCTACTACAATATGTGCCGCTCCTTACTCGGTCACGGTTCATCGTTGCAGAGAGACCGATTGATTAGTACACATTCACCACCACACAGACAATGCTATGTATGCTTCGACTGGGTGGGTCAAAGCTATAAGGGAGGATAATGAGGCACTTCGTTGGATGCGAAGATATAGCTGGTGAGTCCGAACTGTCAGGGGGAGGAATCATATTTTTTCCCGTAATAAGGAGGGACTTCCTTGCATGCGAAGATGTAGCTAGTGGGTCCCAGCTGTCAGCCTCTCCATGTACAGTCCTCCTCTGATGGTTGTCATTCATTGACCACGTTGACGACGCCATACCAAGAGCACCTAGATGGTGGATGATGGCCAGGCCTAGGAAGGGAACGACCCAGAGCTGAGGAAGACATGATAGTGGTTGCCCACGTGGAGGGGAGTACGAGGGTTTACTGGTTCCACTACGGTGTGAGGCTACCATCGCCGGAGAATAACATGAGGTGTGGGTGAGTAGAGGGATAGCATGGCGAGTGGTGGGAGTAGGGTGGGGCGGTGAGGCTTGCGTGGCAGCACAACTAGACATGGGAGGCAGGAGCAAGCTATCTCTCCGGCGCTCGTTTGGGCGGCTGGACAAAGAAGATCAAATATTGAAGAAGCAGTGAGGCCGTTGGATTAATATCCAACGATCACTGCTGCTAGAATCATTTGTTGATTAAGTTGACAAAGCCTTGCGTATGCATCAACTTATTAGGCCCACAAGTCAGCCTCCAAATCTGTCTGGTCCCAACTAGTAGGGGGAGGAATCATTTTTCTTCCGCATAATAAGGAGGCACTTCCTTGTGTGCGAAGATGTAGCTAGTGGGTCCTAGCTATCGGTTGGAGGAAACTTTGTTCTGTGTAATAAGGAGGCACTTCCTTGCATGCGAAGATTATAGCTGGTGGGTCCAACCTATTACGGGAAGGAATCATTTATTCCCGCGTAATAAGGAGGCACTTGCTTGGGTGCAAAGATGTAGCTGGTGGTTCCCAGCTGTCAGGCTCTCCACACACTCCATGTTAACTCTCATGGTTGACCACCCATTCATGAGCACACAATGGCAATGGACGATGGCGAGGTCTAGGATGGGAAAGATCTAGAGTCGTGGAAGATGGGGCACTAGTGTCGACGTACGACAGTCTTTAGGACCACCAAGGCCCTTGGTTGTTCGGCTATGAGAGTCACAATAAACAAAGAGTAAATCCAACAATCAAGCACACAAGGTTTACCCAGGTTCAGGCCATCGTGTGGTGTAAAACCCTACTCCTGCTCTAGTGGAATTATATGTGGAAATATTCCCAAGTTATAAGAGACCACAAGCTTCTGGCAAGGTGCTCGGAAGTGCAGCTACGTAGTGCAAATAGGCAGGGTGTCGACCTTTGTAAAGGTTGCCATGCGCCTCCTTTTATAGATGAAAAGGGTCACCATAGTGGCAAAGTGGTAATTATGGAGGCAAATAGTGGCTACATTACTATCATACCTAACTCTGATGGATTAGGACAAAAGCAATAAATGCTCCCTTAGGTGTCAAGTTGAGGAAGAATGCCGGTGAGGGAGTCCTGGATTAGGGGGTGTTCGGGTAGCCGGACTATACCTTCAGCCGGACTCCAGGACTATGAAGATACAAGATTGAAGACTTCGTCCCATGTCCGGATGGGACTTTCCTTGGCGTGGAAGGCAAGCTTGGCGATGCGGATATTCAAGATCTCCTATCATTGTAACCGACTCTATGTAACCCTAACCCTATCCGGTGTCTATATAAACCGGAGGGTTGTAGTCCGTAGGCAATCAACTCCATATACAACCATCATACCATAGGCTAGCTTCTAGGGTTTAGCCTCCTTGATCTCGTGGTAGATCTACTCTTGTACTACCTATATAATCAATATTAATCAAGCAGGACGTAGGGTTTTACCTCCATCAAGAGGGCCCGAACCTGGGTAAAACATCGTGTTCCCTGCCTCCTGTTACCATCCGGCCTAGACGCACAGTTCGGACCCACTACCCGAGATCCGCCGGTTTTGACACCGACATTGGTGCTTTCATTGATAGTTCCTCTGTGTCGTCGCCTTTAGGCCCGATGGCTCCTTTGATCATCAACAACGATACGGTCCAGGGTGAGACTTTTCTCCCCGGACAGATCTTCGTCTTCGGTGGCTTCGCTCTGTAGGCCAATTCGCTCGGCCACCTGGAGCAGATCGAAAGCTACGCCCCTGGCCATCAAGTCAGGTTTGGAAGCTTAAACTACACGGCTAACATCCGCGGAGACTTGATCTTCGACGGGTTGAAGCCACGGCCAAGCGCGCCGCACTATCTCGAGGGGCATGACCTAGCTCTACCTCCGGACAGTGTCCTGGAGGCCGCACACGCATCGGTTCCGACCCCTAACTCAGAGCCTATTGCGCCAATCGAGGATGAGCGGTTGGACGTCACCTCGGGGGCTTCGATCTCAAAGGCGATCGAGCCGAACGCTAGCCCCGCACTCTGCATGATCTGTGACTCCGAGGATCCGGACTCCTTTCCGAACTCCGAACCCCCCGCGCCCCTGCCGATCGAATCCGATTGGGCGCCGATAATAGAGTTCACCGCCGCAGACATCTTTCACCATTCGCCTTGTGACGATATCCTGAACTCTCTCAAGTCTCTCTCCTTATCAGGAGAGCCCTGGCAGAACTACGGTCAGCGAGGATGGGATATGGACGATGAAGAAATTCAAAGCCCACCCACCAGCCACTTGGTAGGCACTGTCGACAATTTAAACGACGTGCTCAACTTCGACTACGGAGACATCGACAGCATGGATGACGATGCAGGAGATACCGACGAACCAACGCCCATAGGGCATTGGACAGCCACCTCATCTCACGATGTGTACATGGTGGATACCCCTAAAGGAAGCGACAACGAGGAAAAAGGGGATGGGACAGGAGATTGACCCCCCGAAAAGCAATCAAAGCGTCGGCGTAAACACCGACCCAAGCCCCGCCTCGACAAAAACCCAGCCATAGAGCAGGACAAGCCGGTAGACGACGAGCAGGCCTTAGAGAAACCGTCCGAACAGGGCAACACAGATAGAGAAACCGAACATCCCTCCTCCGGCGAAAATGGCATTCCGGACGACCTCACGCCGAATAGACCTATGGAGCAGAAGAATCTCCACGAGAGGCTCGTTGCAACTGCACGCAGCCTAAAAAAGCAGAAGCGGAAACTAAAAACAACGAAAGATGCACTCCGGATTAGATGGAGCAAAGTAATCAATACCACAGATAAGTACGGCGACAGTCGCCGCACTAAAAGCTATCCGAAAAGAAAGCTACTGCCTGAATTCGACGAAGAGGCCCTAGAGCCCTCGCATTCAAAAAATGAAAAAGCCACACGGTCGGATAGACGACCCCATAAAGCGGCAAGCGGCGCCACACCTAAATCGGCATGCGACCCACTTAAGGACTCGCATCATGGCCCAGTCAGGTCCATTTATGGGCCAAGAAAGCAAGCTCTCGTAAGCAACGCTATGAAGCCATCATCAGAATCTGGCACACCCAAATACAGGGGCGCCGCACACCCCCTATGTTTCACCGATGAGGTCCTGGACTATGAATTCCCAGAGGGATTCAAACCCATAAACATAGAGGCATATGATGGAACAACAGACCCTGGAGTTTGGATCGAGGATTATATCCTCCACATACACATGGCTAGAGGAGATGATCTCCACGCCATAAAATATCTACCCCTTAAGCTTAAAGGGCCAGCCCGGCATTGGCTTAAAAGCCTTCCCAAAAACACAATTGGAAGCTGGGAAGAGCTCGAGGATGCTTTCCGAGCAAACTTTCAAGGGACCTATGTCCGCCCTCCGGATGCAGACGATCTTAGTCACATAACTCAACAACCCGGAGAATCAGCTCGGCAGTTCTGGAATAGATCACTAAAAAGAATCAGATAGTCGATTGTCCGGACGCCGAAGCCTTAGCAGCTTTCAGGCATAACGTCCGGTATGAATGGCTCGCCAGACACCTCGGCCAAGAAAAGCCAAGAACAATGGCCGCACTAACAAGCCTCATGACCCGCTTTTGTGCAGGGGAGGACAGCTGGTTGGCAAGGTGCAGCCCCAGCAACCCAAGTACATCCGAAACTAGGGATGGAAACGGAAAACCGCGACGCAACAAGGACCGTCACTGGACTAAGGATAAAAGTCCGAAGAGCACGGCAGTCAATGCCGGATTCAAAGGCTCACGACAAAATCAGGAAAAACCGCCCCCAAGGATAACAGGGACGATCCATCCAACCTAAATAAAGTCTTGGACAGGATATGTCAGATACACAGTACTCCCGGGAAGCCTGCTAACCATACCCACAGAGACTGTTGGGTTTTCAAACAATCCGGCAGACTCAATGCCGAACACAAGGGGCTCGACACACCAAGCGAAGACGAGGACGAACCCCAAAAGCAGAGCACCAGGAAACAAAAGAACTTCCCACAAGAAGTAAAAACAGTGAACTCACTTCACATAACAAAACGTGTGGCGCCCGTAAAGGTACGCACCACACGGCCCATCCCCAAAGGGTCCTGCCACTGGTTGTCAAAACCGATCATCTTCGATCAGCTAGATTATTCTAGGAATATCAAGAATATAGGCTGGACTGCCTTGATACTCGATCCAATAATTGGCGGACTCCAGTTTTCAAATGTCCTTATGGACGGCGGCAGTGGACTAAACCTGATATATCAGGATACAATCCAGCACATGGGGATAAACCCAGCAAGAATCCGCCGCAGCAAAACCTCCTCTCAAGGGGTAATACCTGGTCCGGACACCCATTGTATGGGTTTTCTCCGGCTCGAAGTCATATTCGGCTTTGCCAATAACCTCCGCCACGAAAAGCTGACCTTCGATATCGTCCCGTTCTCAAGTCGCTATGAAGCACTACTGGGACGCGAAGCTTTCGCTCACTTTAACGCAATACCGCATTATGCATCTCTTACGCTTAAGATGCCCGGTCCACGAGGCATCATCTCTTTGAAGGGGAAGCACTAAAGTGTGCCTCCCCAAGCGGAGGACTGTGCGGCCGCTTTGACAGCCCCACAGCAAAATGGACTCACTGGCCAAAAAAAACTTCGAAATAGGTCATTCAAGACCACGAACGCGGATAGACGAGTTCGGTGCAAAATCATCATTGATGCAGGCCTAGAAGCCATATACCCCCGCACTAGGGGCTCCACGCATATACAATAAGAGACAATAAATCTCAATCTTATATATCTTACTTTATACTTTGCTTATTTTAAACTTTTTCGGCACGACCCGTTTTCAACTCAGTTCCTCTCTTTTACAAATGATCATCGTGCGGCGCCCGTCCAGGATACGGCACAACGGAGACACAGGCGCAGACGTGCAGTAGGGACCCGTCCTAAAGGATTCTTTTCAGATTAAGACCCCGTGTAAACCTTTTTTACTGTCTCTTGTTGCTACACATCCCCTGGTTTTTTTCTTTCTGATATAATCAAGGAGGAGGCTGGCGTCTTGGCATGTGGCCATGTCAGAATTTTTGCACGTACCTGGACACTAGGGGCTTTTTTTTAACAAAGAGTGTTGTTTCGCCCGCACTCATAAAGACCGAACACCTTAGGGAGTGTTCGGCGTCGCGAGTTTTGGCATTATATGCATCAGCTCCGAATCATGTCTTTGGTCAAATCTTGGGTTGCCCGGCTCCTGAGTTCGGCTACCTTACGTTCCGCTCTATCGGCTAAGGTAGCACCTGGAGAACTACTGTGATTGTGCCCCGGTTCGGTCGGGCGAGCACCTCAGTAGAGAAAGCCGAAAACTGACTGTCATGATGTAGCGTGAGACTGGTCAGCCACTCGATGACCTATCGGAATCTATCGGATTCCTCCTCTTTAATGAAGGGCCGCTTCCCGGTCAGGCACATACGCGCCCCGAACTCGGACGAGCGCAGTTGCCACCAAGGGGCTACCTAAATAGTCTCACTGTCAAACTCCTATGGCTAAGTGAAAGTGTTAAAGCATTATAGTCCGGTTGCCTGGCCCGCTGCGCTATCACCTCCTTTGTAGGACCAAGACGTTGGGTTAAGTGTGAAAATGCGTCTTCTGCGAGCACCCCCGCACTATGTGCATGGGGGCTGAAGCCAACGACTACCATCTTTCAGATTATATATATATCTTAAAACGGCCGCACAGGAGGTGTTCCCAATACTTGGAGGCACAAGTATAAAAAAGGCCACTACAGTTTATCAAAATATTACTTTATAATTACATATGCTATCATAACATAGCATCTTTCGGGCACTGCATCTCTATTACACGAGCGCCTTCAAGAACTTCCTGAAAATAGTGCTCGGAGGGTACTCGGATTTTGTCCGAATCTCGGGACGCAACAACGATGGTCTCCATCTCTGCCCAGTATGTCTTAACACGGGCAAGAGCCATCCTAGCACCCTCTATGCATGCTGACCTCTTCATTGCATTTATACGCGGCACCGCGTCAAGGAATTGCTGCACCAAGCTGAAATAACTCTTCGGCTCCGATCTCCCCGGCCACAGGTGACCCATGACGTACTTCATGGCGAGTCCAGACAACCTATTCAGTTCGGCCCATTGAGCCAAACGATCATCCACTGCCAGTGGACGCTCTGGATTGTGAAACTGTGACCAGAAAAGCTTTTCCACTTCGCGATCTTTCTGATCTCGAAAGTGTTCGGTCGCATCAGCAGCACTCGCTGCCAAGTCCAGATAGGTATCCTCCACACTCCACATCCGGTCCAACGGAGCAAACTTCGGATCACAAAATTTCCTTCACAGCATAAAGGGCTTTCCAGCCGCAATCTGTTCGGCCTGACGCAGCTCCTCCTTCGCAGCTCTCATCGCAGAGCGCGCATCCTTGGCATTGGCAACGGCCTTCTCTAAGTCCGTCTGTTTTGCCTGGTCTTCTTTTTCAAGAAGTCTGCAACGGTCTGTAGCGCTTTTTAACTTTTCGGCCATCTCGGCCATCTCTTCTTTGCTTCGGCAATGAGCAGCCTGTTCGGCTCTTAGCTCTTCAAGGGCTTTCCTGGTGGCCGCATCACTTTCGCTGGCTTGTTCTTTAGCTCGGGCAAGTTCTGCCCTAAGACTCTCCACAGCGGCCGCACCATCTGCGTCAAGCACACACATCGTAAGACACAGGCATAAAACTGTTCTTACCTGATGCCGTCCCAGGAATTACATACCTTGAGCCTCATCAAGCCGCTTATCGACAAGCGTGATGTCGGCATCTGCCACGTCCAGTTGCCGCTTTAGTTCGGCAAAATCGTCAGTTCGGCTCGATTCCGGACACCCTGCCGCCTACATTCAAAGGAGACATCTTAGACCTGGGATTATGATCCTCCGTGTGCCGTCATTTCTTGACGACGCGCAGAGTCTCAGGGGCTACTATCTACACAAGGCGCATCTTATTCATGCGCAACTGACAAAAGTATACATTATCTAATGTACCTCGAAACCCGTCAGTAAACTTTTGACGGCCTCATACAATCCGCTCTCTACGGATGAAATCCTTTCAATTACCGTGCCCATCAATGCGCGGTGCTCCTCTGAGATAGAAGCTCGCCCCAGCAGAATCTTTAGCTCCTTCGGCCGAGCACCAGACGATGCCGGGCTCGTCCCATGACCTCTTTCAAAGGCCGGACGCGGAGAACCTCAGGGGGCCGCATAGCCACCTTCCGCCCCTGCCAGATTTGGAGAAACCCTCCGCGACGACACCTCAGGGTCGCCCGCCTCACTAGGCGGCACGGCAGGGGGAGGCGTCCCGCTCTCCATCATCTCCAGAAGGAGATCCCCCGAAGACGAGCTCTGCTGAGAAGGGCTGAGGTCCGAGCTACAAGATAAAAGTTTGGTTAATCTTCTCAGATATAAATCAAGGACTTCCCTCATCCCTCAAAAGGAAAATCTTTTCTCGACTTACGGCTCGCTGGAGGGCTGATCCCCTTGAGGGCGTAGTCCGGCCGAGGAACTCCCCGGCGTCGGACTCTCTGACGAGGATTTTCTCCCCCGTTTCGAGGCCATGGTTTCCGGGTCGTCAGAGGCGGCTCTCTTATTCCCCTTAGGAGAGGAATTGTCGGCTCCTCCCTTTGGAGAAGCCTCCTTCGAGGAGGCCATAGCTTCCTTGTCCTCTCCCTCCAAAGGCATTATCTCCAGCATCCTGACTAGCACGGGATCCGGCCTGGTTTCAGGAAGGGGAGCCGGACACCTGATCAGCTTCGCCTTCGCTATCCACTCCTGGTTAAAAGGACGGCTCTTTTAGGGGCAAGTTTATGACAATTATACGGATAGGAGGTCCGGGCACAAGGTTGCTTACTTGAGTATCCGAGTGATTGCAGCTTAGGCCTGCGTCCTCGGTTAAATCCGGACACATCTCTTGTGATCCGAAGAACAGTCTATACATCTCCGCGGGCGTTGCGCCCATAAATTTCTGGAGAGCTCGCGGTCCCTCTAGATTAAACTCCCACAGGCGAAGGGGGCAACGTTTGCCGGGCAATATTCGGCGAATCAACATGACCTGCGTCACCTTGACCAAGCTGAGGTCTCCTTCAAAGAGATCCTTAATTCGGCCCTGTAACAGGGGCATGTCTTTGGGCAAACCCCAATCTAACCCTCTGTTAACCCATGACGCAAGCCGTGGTGGGGGACCCGAGCGAAAGGCAGGAAGCGCCACCCACTTGGCGCTCCGGGGAGCAGTGATATAAAACCACTCTCGTTGCCACAAGCCTAGCTCCTCTTGAAAAGAGCCCTCGGGCCATGGAGCATCAGCATTTTTGCTTATAACAGCGCCTCCGCACTCTGCGTGCCGTCCCTTGATCATCTTCGGCTCCACTTTGAAAGTCTTGAGCCATAATCCGAAGTGAGGGGTAACACGGAGGAATGCTTCGCATACAACGATAAACGAGGAGATATGGAGGATGGACTCCGGAGCTAAGTCGTGGAATTCCAGCCCGTAATAAAACAGTAGTCCCCTCACAAAGGGGTCCATCAGGAAGCCTAACCCGCGAAGGAAGTGAGACACAAACACTACGCTCTCACCGGGCTAGGGACTGGGGATAGCCTGCCTTTGAGCAGGCAACCTGTGCGAAATTTCGGCGGTCAAGAACTTAGCCTCTCTCAACTTTAGCACGTCCTCCTCCGTGACGGAGGAGGGCATCCATCGGCCTTGAAGGTCGGAACCGGACATTGTCGAAGGTCCGAGGCGCCCGGAATCTGGAGCCTAGGGTGTTGGAACTTGAGGCGACGGGCGAACTTGTTTTGGGATTGGAGAAAAGGAGTAAGGCCCTGGTCTCTTTATAAGAGGTTGAATACCAGGAGCCCTCCCCGTAACCGTTTGGGACTCGCCTTTAATCGAGAAAACATGCTAACGGGCACGATTGGGTTACCCACGTCTGTATTGATGAGAATCCCGTAAAAGGGGGGCACACGATCTCTGCTTTGACAAGACGTGCCAAGGAAACCACCTCGCAAAACACACTGAGGTGGAAAAGTGAAAACGATTCGAGTGAAGGACTTGGCTGTAGTGTGATGACGCACTGCGGATTACGTCAGCAGATTTGATTTGTGTTAATATTATTCTCTCTATGGCAATATGTGGAAGCTTATTTTGTAGAGCCGGACACTACTCTTGGTGTTTACAATCTTCTATGAAGGACTTGGAGGAGGAACCCGCCTTGCAATGCCGAAGACAATTTGCGCGCCGGACTCGTCGTCATTGAATCCTGGTTCAGGGGCTACTGAGGGAGTCCTGGATTAGGGGGTGTTCGGGTAGCCGGACTATACCTTCAGCTGGACTCCAGGACTATGAAGATACAAGATTGAAGACTTCGTCCCGTGTCCGGATGGGACTTTCCTTGGCGTGGAAGGCAAGCTTGGCGATGCGGATATTCAAGATCTCCTATCATTGTAACCAACTCTATGTAACCCTAACCCTATCCGCTGTCTGTATAAACTGGAGGGTTGTAGTCCGTAGGCAATCAACTCAATATACAACCATCATACCATAGGCTAGCTTCTAGGGTTTAGCCTCCTTGATCTCGTGGTAGATCTACTCTTGTACTACCTATATCATCAATATTAATCAAGCAGGACGTAGGGTTTTACCTCCATCAAGAGGGCCCGAACCTGGGTAAAACATCGTGTTCCCTGCCTCCTGTTACCATCCGGCCTAGACGCACAGTTCGGGACCCACTACCCGAGATCCGCCGGTTTTGACACCGACAGCCGGCAAGGTAGTCCATCTCCACCTATACTGCTTGCCCAGCTACCTTATATTCTATCGACACACCCCCGGGTGTCAATAAATTTGTTCGTCAGCCCTAGTGTCGCCATGTGTCCCAACATGCTTCACCTAATCACCTGCCCGCTTGACACTGGTTGGCCAGTCTGTGACCATGGCCATAGTGGAGTGGTGGGGCAGAGCTTGGTGGTCCGGAGGCTTGCTTTTCCGGATCCTTGTCGGCTCAAAGGCTGCCGACTTATAACTTGTCGGCGTCTTGAATCTTGATCTTTAGTACTTCTCTATGACCTGCTCTCGACATATGTAAAACTGGGGTATTACTAGCCCGATAAGAAGAGCCTTGACCACGAAGGTAAAGATATCTCCTTCGTCTGGAAGATGCACTGGGAGACCCTAATGGACCTGCCGGGCTATAACAAGGGTTATCAGGAGACGTCAAAGAGTCGGGTATACATCGCGCGGAGCCTCCCCAGGAAGGTGCTTTGATTAGTCATCAACCCGCTGGAAGGGATGGTTTGCGATTCGTTGAAGACCACCCATGTGCTTGTACTCAAAAATACTGCTGCAAGCATACAGAAGACTACTAAGGTAGAATGACTAGTCATCATATGTGAGGTCTCCGCAAGGACCCTTGCAGCTCAAGCCACCCACAACGACTACAGTAAGATTCACCTACTGCCGATGGCCGCTATAGTGATGGTACTTCGCCACCGCCTGATGAATGCTGAAGAGGGCAGGTAAGTGTCCGGGGGTATCTCACTGCCCTGCAAGTACATCATCATCATTCATGCAAGCATGCCATGGGTGACCATGCCTCCGTGGTATAGGCTACCCAAGTCTACTCTAAATGTATATTCATCCAATCGGTGCCTCCGGCAAGGCCTCCCTAGAAACTAAATAGGCGAGGCGAAAGCATCACAAGGGGTCAATCTTTTGGACAACACAAGCAGTAGAGACCTACCTCTTTTACCTTGTAAGAGACTCATTGTAGCTCGATACCATTGGAATACAGAACAAAGCAGGAGTAGGGTATTACACTAAGAAGGTGGCCCGAACCTGGGTAGTTCTCTATATTCATTCGTAGTTCATCCACCATATTTGCTCATGACTTAGGTTTGTTGGACATGTTCAGTGCCTGACCGAGCTCTCAAAGAGCTGTTGCTCACAACTCATATGTAGGTTCTCAAAAACAGACATTTGGCGTGCAAGTTAGGGGACTAAGACGTTTCCAGCAGCCTAGGTCCACTTCCCTCGTTTCTCCAAGCGTGTGCATCATCAGACGTTTCACTGAAGATGGTGTGAGGAAGGATCCCTCGTCTGGTGGCACACACCCAAGCGCATCGACCTGTGCAAGGTCTCTTCCCGCCGTGCCATGGCAGCGTGCCGCCCACATGGAAGGTGCATGGTCGTAGAGGTGCTGTGGGGGGGGGGAGTCCCACGCCTGAGGAACCACGGTCCCTTGAGCCCCACGCAGACGTATCTCTTGCACCTCCGGCAGAAGGTCAGAAAACAGCTCATGAGCTATGTTGCTGGCTTTTGTCGGCTCCACGCGCGGACCAGTGGCATTCCTCAGGCTGTCGTCATTGCGGCTTTCTTTGAGAATGTCCACAACCCTGGAGTGCATGTGGAGCTCGCGGTGCCGGCAGTGACATCCCTGCTGGGCCTCTATCTCGTCGCATGCTAGTGTGTTCGGTCCATGGAGGGCGGCATCCTTCCTGGGTCGCATCACTTCCGTCACACCAAGACAGTTCTCCCATGAGCAGTTGTTCTTGTGAATGGGATCGAGAAGGCCACTTCATTGGAGGGACCCGCTTGTAACACCCACAATGCGGCTATATCTCCCACATGTCAGGGCACGACTTAGAGGCATAGCCGCATGGTAGGCATGTCGCAAGAGGGGTAATCTTTACACATCCCATGTACTGAATAAGAAAGGGATAAAGAGTTGGCTTACAATCGCCACTTCACACAATACATAAATAATCCATCCATCATCCAAGGTACAAACAAAGGTCCGACAACCAAAATAAATAAATACAACCCCAAATGCTAGATCCCTGATCGTCCCAACTGGGCTTCACTACTGATCAACAAGAAACGAAACAAAACAATGGAAAGATCTTCATCGAGCTCCCACTTGAGCTGGTTTGCGTCACCTGCACTGTCATCATTGGCACCTGCAACTGTTTGGAAGTATCTATGAGTCACGAGGACTCAGCAATCTCACACCCGCGCGATCAAGACTATTTAAGCTTAAGGGTAGGAAAGGGTAGTGAGGTGGAGCTGCAACAAGCACTAAGCATGTATGGTGGCTAACTTACGCAAATAAGAGCGAGAAGAGAAGCAACACAACGGTCATGAACTAGAAGTGATCCTAAAACTACTTACGTTCAAGCATAACACAAGAACCATGTTCACTTCCTGGACTCCGCCGGAAAGAGACCATCACGGCTACACACGCGGTTGATTCATTTTAATTAAGTTAAGTGTCAAGTTCTCTACAACCGGATATTAACAAATTCCCATCTGCCACATAACCGCGGGCACGACTTTCGAAAGTTCAAACCCTGCAGGGGTGTCCCAACTTAGCCCATCACAAGCTCTCACGGTCAACGAAGGATATTCCTTCTCCTGGGAAGACCCAATCAGTCTCGGAATCCCGGTTACAAGACATTTCGACAATGGTAAAACAAGACCAGCAAAGCCACCCGATGTGCCGACAATCTCGATAGGAGTCGCACGTATCTCGTTCTCAGGGCAACACCAGATGAGACAAGCTACGAGTAAAACCAGACCTCGAGTTTCCCCGAGATGGCCCCACAGGCGGCTTGGTTCGGACCAACATTTAGAGAAGCACTGGCCCGGGGGGGGGGGGGGTTAAAATAAAGATGACCCTCGGGAGCGTGACTCCCAAGGGAAAAGTAGGTGGTGGTGAGGCAAATGGTAAAACCAAGATTGGGGCTTGCTCGAGGAGTTTTATTCAAAGCGAACTGTCAAGGGGTTCCCATAACACCCAACCGCGTAAGGAACGCAAAATCAAGGAACATAACACCAGTATGACGGAAACTAGGCCGGCAAGAGTGGAAGAAAACACCAGGCATAAGGCCGAGCCTTCCACCCTTTACCAAGTATATAGATGCATGAAAGTAAGTAAGAGATAATAATGATATCCCAACAATATCCATGTTCCAACAAGGAACAAACTTCATCTTCACCTACAACTAACAACGCTATAAGTGGGGCTGACCAAAAGAGGTAACATAGCCAAACAACGGTTTGCTAGGAAAGGTGGGTTAGAGGCTTGACATGGCATTATGGGAGGCATGATATAGCAAGTGGTAGGTAGTGCGACATAGCAATAGAACAAACAACTAGCAAGCAAAGATAGAAGTGATTTCGAGGGTATGGTCATCTTGCCTGAGATCCCGCAAGGAAGAAGAACGAGTCCATGAAGACGACAAACGAATGTAGTCGAACGGATCCTCACAACTCCGGAACGAAACCGAAGCTAACGAGAGAAGCTACCCGGAAAGAAGCAGGCAACATAGTAAACAACCATCACATAAGCATGGCATGATGCACAAACGAGTATGATGCATGTCCGGTTTAAAGAGGCATGGCATGGAAAAGTGCACAAACAACGCTACAAGTTAAGTGTAGCTCAATATGCAACGAGTTGCATATTGACGGAACACCACACCAAATATTTAGTTCTCTCTTGGTTATGTACCCAACAATATTAAATGTTATTAAACATGGCAACAGGTGAAGCATAATTAAACTAACTATTTAGGCAAGTTTAAATGAGGCCGGAAATATCAAACAACAATTCTGGTAAATCCTCATGTGCATTAGCAATTTAATGCAATACCAATTTTAAACATTTTAAATGTTATTATCATGATGCGGATGACATGTGCAAGTTATGCAACACGCAACAGAGAATAACTGGAGGACATCTGGCGCAACAGTCTCGGTGCGTCACAACACTCCACCACTACGAGAGGATCTCATCCCGAGATCTAGGATGGCACTGAAGAGAAACGGAAGAGGAAGAGAAGAGGTAAACTAAGTTGCTTCTTGGACAAACGAGTGAAACCATGAACCTTGAGAGGTTGAACAAATTGAAAGAAAGAATCCAACAAAGATGAACAAAGTTGAAACACTCCATTAGAAAAGAGGAACAAGGAACATTACTAGAACCTTATGGGTTGAAAGGCATAAGAAAATGGTGCAATGGACAAGAAGTACATGCAAGCACTCTGGTAAAAACGAGATGTACAAGGAACGCTAAAGATCAATTACGACAACACTCCGGTTGGAAAAGGAAGGAAATGAACATGAACTTTACAAGATGAGATGATACTTGATGAAATCAACAACAAACTCCCTCCGGAACTATTGAAAGAATGGCACAAGGGGTAAGAAAGATTTCAGGCAGCACTCCGGTTGAGAAGGGAGGCAAAACTTGATAGGATGAGATAACTTGAATGGAGAACACGACATTCTGGTTGAATGGATAAGCAAAGGAAAGAACATGATCTTAGACAAAAATGGGATGATGGGTTGAAGAGTGCAACATCACAATGCCTCCGGAAGAAAAAATAGAAGGTAGATCATTGGAATATAAGAATGGAGAAGAAAAATCCAACTTCTGCCACAACTGACCTTGGAGAGCACCCTTCCAAGAAAGTTAAAACAAAATTGTTGGAAAACCAACAACGAAACTAATAAGCTTGTAGTGGGCTTATGGAAAACATCTCAAAATTATGAGGTAAAATTCTACCACTAATGAAAACAATAGATTGGATTGATATCAACAAAGAGACTAGAAACTTATTTCACCGGCAGGATAAATGAAGAACTTGGGTCATTTATAAGCACCATAAAAAGCAAAAATCCTTAGGGAAAGCTTTAGGTGAAATATAACCCAAGATAATTCCAATGAAGAGATTGATGGGTTGAGAAGAGCTCATGCTCGAAGAAATTGATGGGTTTAACTATCTCATTCTTGACAACTGTTGAATCATGACATACGAAGGGAAATTGTCAAAAGTGACATAACGCCATCTCAAAAGATAAGGTAGAAAGAATTGCACTTCGGAATGCAAGATGAAGAATACTTGAGCTCCTCTGAAAAGAATCATGATGAACACTTCGAGAAGGAATTAAATCCTTGATGAACCATTATGTAGAGCCTCCATGAAGAACTCTGGTAATAAAAGGATGATCAAAAGAAGTGAAGGATGAAAATAATAAGATTGAAGCCTTGCAATGACTAGATGGAGCTTTGTGACGAGATAATGCGGAAAATTTGGCACTCCAGAAAAGAAAAGATGAAGCATCTCGGACCGAGAATGTGATATGATGAAAAACTCCGGAAAGAAGAAATTAGATCACTTGGATGAAACAATAATAAGAATTACGTTATGCGCATCTTTCACCAATTTAAATTGATGACAAGCAGCAGATTTGGCATACTACTTATTGTCGTAGAAATGATTAAGATAGATACGGTGCAAACTTAAGAAGGACTTCAACGAACCACCAGTAGGATTGAAACAGCGAATAAATTGATATGAAAACAAAGGAAGAGAAATCTTGCCCGAACCACCGTAAGAATTCAAAAATAAAGTGCCAAAGACACAATTCACCGGGAAGAATTAGAAAATGAATAAAGATACTTGACAGAATTTAGATACATGAGAACGAAGAGACCATGAACTGATTAGAGGATATTTGAACGATGCACCGGTAAGATTTCGAGAACGAGAGCTGGAAGCTAAGGATGAGTAACATTCAAAAATGATGGCCTTTGGATGATCGAGAAAGGAAGCAACTCCTGAAATGCGTCAGATGGGTGGAAAGAATTCTCACAACTAGAACTGATTTGAGATGATAGCATCAAGCTAGAACCATGCATCTTTGGAAGAATGAGTAAGGATTTAAGAGGAACTCCTCTTTGGTGTTCAAAATCCGAGAATGACGACGAGAAACACCACCAAGAATTGTTTAGACACTCCGGGAGAATCAAAAGCGAAGAGGTTGATCGAACGATGAAAAGAATTTGACAGATCTTGGAGAAATACATATGACTGATGACAATTCATACTTACATCATACTTTGAAAGGAATTGGAAAATAACTCCGGAAAATTAGAAGAGTCAGGTAAGATCCTGGGAAAAGACCTGTGGGTTAGGGCCCACTCAAAAGATACACAGTTGAACGATTTAAAAGAGAGATTGCGCTAGTTGAATTAAATGGCTTGAATGAGATAACCTCCTCAAAAGAACTTGAGCGAATTGAGAATGGAAACTTGAATCTTCTGAGATATCTTCAGCACTCTAGAACAAATGAATGGCGAGAAGTGGATGATTAAGAGGTGCATCGGCATGAGAAAACATTTGAAACGAGGAAAAGATATGATCGACAAGGCTTGAATTGAATCCATCGGGGAAGAAAAATAATGAAGAATGATAAACTTGTAGAGCATCTTCATGAGAATCACCGGGTAAGAACATTGGTTGAAAAGAATGAAGAGACTTCACATGAATAAAATGGATACTTGATTAAGAAATCTGAATCCTTGAAGAAAAAGGGTGGGAGGGCGGGAAAAACAAAAACAACTTGGGATGAATGAAACAAACACCATTGAGAATACTTAGAGTTGATCTTGTGAATCTTGAAAATGATCGGATCCACTTGAAGAGAAACACGCTGGTTGAAAAGGATTGACATCACAATCTCGATTATCATGAAGGATTAGTATTCACATAGAAATGTGAGAACACCGCTTAGGAAAAATATGGAATCAACACTTGACTCCAAAGCAACTCGAATACCACAAACCAAAACAAAACAAAGGATTGGCTTGCAAAATAAGCTGGAAACAAACAGATGATAGACCCCATATCGTATCATGTGTTTGTTGGAAAGATACCCTACGATATACTTGAATTCCCACTTATAAACTCCCGAAACTTTCCAATTATGCAATCAGGTGTTGGGGATACAGGGGAAGCATAATATCTCATCCAAACTAACAATTCCTACATCCAGCTGTATCCATCCTTCAACACATAACCAAGAAACCTTCGGAAATCATGTACCTCAACCTTTGAAAAGCATCTATTATATGAGTTATGGCAATACTCCCGAACTCCCGCCCCAGTACTGGGTGGCGCCAAGGTTATCTCACCAACAACTGCATAAAAGAGATTTTCAATGTCGGCGAAACTCAGGTATTGTAGAACTACAACGATAAAATTGTGACGACAACACCTCGGAGCTCAACTCCCCGAGACAGTGCCACAACCCCTAAATGTCAGGAGGCACTAAGAACAATGTTCTCATCACAAGACTACCGTAAAGATACTAAGATACCCGCGTGATCCTAAAAATATTTTCATGAAATTTGAGGAGAGAAGAGTCAAAACTTCTACGTCAGGAGGCCTCACCAGAGTGACGAAGGGACTGAGTAGTAAATAGAATCCTACTCTCCGATATATATAATCCTAAGACTCAAAACATTTTGTTCTAAACTCAACAACGTTAGAGATTCGATCAAGCAGGGGGCTCCTAAGTCGGGGATGGCTCTGATACCAACTTGTAACACCCACAATGCAGCTATATCTCCCACGTGTCGGGGCATGACTTAGAGGCATAGCTGCATGGTAGGCATGTCGCAAGAGGGGTAATCTTTACACATCCCATGTACTGAATAAGAAAGGGATAAAGAGTTGGCTTACAATCGCCACTTCACACAATACATAAATAATCCATCCATCATCCAAGGTACAAACAAAGGTCAGACTACGGAACCAAAATAAAGAAAGACAACCCCAAATGCTAGATCCCCAATCATCCCAACTGGGCTCCACTACTGATCAACAGGAAACGAAACAAAACAATGCAAAGATCTTCATCGAGATCCCACTTGAGCTGGTTTGCGTCACCTGCACTGTCATCATTGGCACCTGCAACTGTTTGTAAGTATCTGTGAGTCATGAGGACCCAGCAATATCACACCCGCGTGATCAAGACTATTTAAGCTTAAGGGTAGGAAAGGGTAGTGAGGTGGATCTACAACAAGCACTAAGCATGTATGGTGGCTAACTTATGCAAATAAGAGCGAGAAGAGAAGCAACACAACGGTCGTGAACTAGAAGTGATCAAGAAGTGATCCTGAAACTACTTACGTCCAAGCATAACACAAGAACCGTGTTCACTTCCTGGACTCCGCCGGAAAGAGACCATCACA
This sequence comes from Triticum urartu, assembly GCF_056163025.1. NCBI lineage: Eukaryota > Viridiplantae > Streptophyta > Magnoliopsida > Poales > Poaceae > Triticum > Triticum urartu. Next base: position 358,524,059 of record NC_141879.1, read on the forward strand.
GCTACACACGCGGTTGATTCATTTTAATTAAGTTAAGTGTCAAGTTCTCTACAACCGGATATTAACAAAGTCCCATCTGCCACATAACCGCGGGCACGACTTTCGAAAGTTCAAACCCTGCAGGGGTGTCCCAACTTAGCCCATCACAAGCTCTCACGGTCAACAAATGATATTCCTTCTCCCGGGAAGACCCGATCAGTCTCGGAATCCCAGTTACAAGACATTTCGACAATGGTAAAACAAGACCAGCAAAGCCACCCGATGTGCCGACAATCCTGAAAGGAGTCGCACGTATCTCGTTCTCAGGGCAACACCGGATGATACAAGCTACGAGTAAAACCAGACCTCGAGTTTCCCCGAGGTGGCCCCGCAGGCGGCTTGGTTCCGACCAACACTTAGAGAAGCACTGGCCCGGGGGGTGTTAAAATAAAGATGACCCTCGGGAGCGTCACTCCCAAGGGAAAAGTAGGTGGTGGTGAGGCAAATGGTAAAACCAAGGTTGGGCCTTGCTGGAGGAGTTTTATTCAAAGCGAACTGTCAAGGGGTTCCCATAACACCCAATCGCGTAAGGAACGCAAAATCAAGGAACATAACACCGGTATGACGGAAACTAGGGCGGCAAGAGTGGAACAAAACACCTAGCATAAGGCCGAGCCTTCCACCCTTTACCAAGTATATAGATGCATTAAAGTAAATAAGAGATAATAATGATATCCCAACAATATCCATGTTCCAACAAGGAACAAACTTCATCTTCACCTGCAACTAACAACACTATAAGAGGGGCTGAGCAAAAGCGGTAACATAGCCAAACAATAGTTTGCTAGGAAAGGTGGGTTAGAGGCTTGACATGGAATTATGGGAGGCATGAAATAGCAAGTGGTAGGTAGCGCGACATAGCAATAGAACGAACAACTAGCAAGCAAACATAGAAGTGATTTCGAGGGTATGGTCATCTTCCCTGAGATCCCGCAAGGAAGAAGAACGAGTCCATGAAGAAGACAAACGGACGTAGTCAAACGGATCCTCACAACTCCGGAATGGAACCAAAGCTAACGACAGAAGCTACCCAGAAAGAAGCAAGCAGCATAGTAAACAACCATCACATAAGCATGGCATGATGCACAAACGAGTATGATGCATGTCCGATTTAAAGAGGCATGGCATGGCAAAGTGCACAAACAACGCTACAAGTTAAGTGGAGCTCAATATGCAACGAGTTGCATATTGACGGAACACCACATCAAATATTTAGTTCTCTCTCGGTTATGTACCCAACAATATTAAATGTTATTAAACATGGCAAGAGGTGAAGCATAATTAAACTAACTATTTAAGAAAGTTTAAATGAGGCCGGAAACATCAAACAACGATTCCGGTAAATCCTCATGTGCATTAGCAATTTAATGCAACAACAATTTTAAACATTTTAAATGTTATTATCATGATGCAGATGACATGTGCAAGTTATGCAACATGCAAGCGAATGACTAGGCAACAACAATGAATAACTAGAAGACATCTGGCGCAACAGTCTCGGGGCGTCACACCGCTGCCTCGAGCACTTCTGCTCAGGTCACCCTAGTTGTCGCCCCGGCAGGACCAACCATGGTGGCTCCTCATATGGAGCTGAAGAAGGCTTCATTCACCTTCAAGGTTACCTTCGGCGGGGACGCCTCCCATAGCTTATCCATCAAGGCAGACTTCTCCATCGCATAGGCTGAGGGCGATACCAGATCTCCTAGAGAGTGGCGACATGCGGATTCACTAGATGACATGCCACCAGGAGATCACTAATTGCGGGGTACCCAATTACCCATGCCAAGATCAGATCAGAACTCACTGTTTTGTGTCTAAAAAGGTAAGTACTCTACCAAGTCATGTACTCGGGTTCTCCCTCGTCTAAAGGAGCATCATGGCATGCCCTAGCTATGTACCAATGTGGCTTTGTTCCCTTTCCCCGCACCTGTACGCTTCATGTGTAATCACCAAGTCAGGAAAAGGGGCACAAGCATCCCAGCGCCCTCACGCTTAAGTTGTTTCTTTCCCGTATTCCTACAACGTGTAATCAGTCCTGGTCGTGAAACGAGGGTTTCATAGGAAATTTCACCATGTGACCCATTCTCGGGAATGCTTTGTCCTCTCGAGATGCAAAACATACATGCTGCATTATGGACCCGCTCCAATGTACCTGCATCGCATTGTTCTTGTCATTGATGGCAGTTACTCTGGCTACATGGGATCATACTGATTATGCTACAGGTTTTTGGAAGAACGATGGATGAACACACTTAGTAAAAGATATAAAGGATTCCAGCGAAAGACCCTTCAAGTTCTTACATACGAAGACAAGCGTACTTAACAAAACCTATCATACTACTATGCAGCTCTACTACTCAGCCTTCTCACAAGACAATAGACCTCGCGTAAAGCCTCATGGTGCTTGCCAATCTCCGGCAGCATGCCACCAAAACACACTTGGATGCCGTCTTGCTGTTTGTGCTCTCGGGCTGCCCGATGAGTCATCTGATCGGTCTCCAAGGAAAGATTGTCCCTCACTACTTGGAGTTCCTCCATCGTCCTACGGAGCCACGAGCAAATTAAGTTGCCCATTCTCCCTCTCATGTCGTGTCAGCACATCATGGGAACATGAACAGATGTCATCCAAGATGGCGTCCTACTCTGCCAGCGCTTCATCATTTGCCATCAGCTCACCTTCCTTAGTGGTGATGCGGAGCATCCCAAGGTCATCCCCACGGACCTATCTACATCTCCCACGACACCACTTGGACCTATGACAAGAGCCCGTGTGAGAGCTATCGAAAACAAGGTTAACTCTCTCCTTGTTGAACTTCCCATTGACCCACTTGAGGCATGGCTACTACCTCAAACGCAGATGCTTTGTGTGCTTAGGTACCAAGGAGCCAAACAAGGAGAAGTTATGGAGCAAGATGTACATCAAGAGCATGAAGAGGATCCGCCCAGCCTAGAACGAGCAGCACTACCGCCCACACCAAGCGGCACTACCGCCCAACATCCGCCCTACTACCGCTTACCGCTCAACGTCCACGCAAGCTCCTTTGATCAGGCGGAACGAGTCTGGTACTACCGCTCAACATCCGTGCAATCCCCTGTGATCGAGCGGAATGAGCCGATACTACCGCCCGCACCAAGCGGTACTACCGCCTTGCCTGTGCGTAGTCGGGCCTTTGGCCTTGTATCCCTCTCCCACTTACCCCTTCATGGCTTAGACTATAAGTGGATCACCTCCACCTTCTTTCTAGGGTTAGCGTTGTGTTAGCTCATATGTCAGATAGAGCTTCGCTCATCCATCCGGATCTATTCCACCGCGAGGGACCGACACCTCTTCGGAGAAGATCCTCTTTGGATTCAAGACCCCTTTTAGCGAAGATCATCAAGACCTCCTTTGGAGAAGAACCGGTTACCCTATGTATCTTCCTTTGTTGGATTCGAATCATGTATCTCTTTGTGTTCTTAGGATCTAACATACGTGTGATCGTTCTTGTTGGTTTGAGTGATTCTCTCGTGTTTCCCCTCATGTTTCCCCCTCGTGTTCTTCATGTTCTCCATAGGATCCCTCCATTTCATGAAAGATCGGGTGTCGGTGTCAAAACCGGCGGATCTCGGGTAGGGGGTCCCGAACTGTGCGTCTAGGCCGGATGGTAACAGGAGGTAGGGGACACAATGTTTTACACAGGTTTGGGCCTTCTTGATGGAGGTAAAACCCTACGTCCTGCTTGATTAATATTGATGATATGGGTAGTACAAGAGTAGATCTACCACGAGATCAGAGAGGCTAAACCCTAGAAGCTAGCCTATGGTATGATTGTTGTTATCCTACGGACTAAAAACCCTTCGGTTTATATAGACACCGGAGAGGGTTAGGGTTACACAAGGTCAGTTACAAAGGAGGAGATATCCATATACATATTGCCTAGCTTGCCTTCCACGCCAAGTAGAGTCCCATCCGGACACGAGACGAAGTCCTCAATCTTGTATCTTCATAGTCCAACAGTCTGACTAAAGGATATAGTCCGGCTGTCCGGAGACCCCCTAATCCAGGACTCCCTCAGTAGCCCCCGAACCAGGCTTCAATGACGATGAGTCTGGCGCGCAGTATTGTCTTCGGCATTGCAAGGCGGGTTCCTCTCCGAATTCTATGTACCTGTCGAAATAATGTCCGGTTTCTTGCGAATGTTGCACTCCTTGGCTTCCACGCCCAATAATGGCCACTTTCCACGTGAACGAATGTGAAGAGCCAGGGTGTTTTCACATTTACCCCCCTAGCTGTGTGAATGAGCCGCCTATTTAAAAAGACAAGGATTCATATCCAAATCACACCATCCTCCCATGGCGAGCCTTCATCGGAGCGCGCCCGACAGAGATCCATTCCATCATGGCCGGTCGACGCAGCTCCTCCTCTCGCACCCCTAGCTCCAAGCCTGGAGATTGGGAGAGATGTTCCGTCCGCACAACAAATTAGTGATGCTTCAGTCCAAGGGATTTCTTCCCCCAGCGTGCATGGTCCCGGTTCGAGCCGGGCTCGCCACCTATAATGGCGGAGAGCAAGCGGAGAGCCTTCAAAATCCCTCCAAGGGAGAGCGGGTATTCCTTGTCCCTTATTTAGTAAGCGGGCTCGGATTTCCAATTCACCCGTTTCTCCGGGGGCTCCTGGAGTTCTACGGCCTCCAGTTGCGCAATCTTACGCCTGCCTCCCTGCTGCATATCGCGGGATTCGTAGCCCTTTGCGAGTTGTTTTTGGGCTGTGAGGCTCATTTCGCTCTGTGGAAGAAGCTGTTCTGCCTTGTGCCCCATTCTCAAAAGGGGTCAATATATCAACTGGGCGGAGCCGAAGTGTGGCGTATTGCCGGGACCGGATACCTTTCCAGGACCCCAAAGAAGACGTCCGAAGACTGGCCTTCAGAATGGTTTTATATAGAAGGCGTCCCCCTCCCGGATCCTATTCGGATCGGCCTTCCTGAGTTCGACAATGCCCCTTTGAAGAAGCGCCGGAGCTGGCGTCCACGGAGCTCCCCGGAGGAAGATGACAGGGACATTCTTTACCTAATGAGCTGGATAAGTTTTTTAGCTCGATCCGGATTGACCATGATCAAGGTCATGGCCACATGCATCATGCGAGGGGTGCAGCCGCTTCAGTATAGAGGCCACCCCATGTGGGATTTCAACGGGGAGGATGACGCCACCCGCCACGGCCGCAAAGGGCCGGGATCGGCTGCTAATCTAATAAAGATCTTATCCACTTTGTACAAGGGAGAAGAGGAGGAATTCCTTCGTGTCAACCCGCAGGGCGGATTTTCTATGTACAATCCTCCGAGCTGGGTAAGCGGAGACTTTTTATCGCCCATCCATTTTGTATTCCCGTAGTTAAGTATTCATTCTAGCGATTTCATCGCAGGAGCTGCGCTAGGCTGTAAAGGAGATAAACAGCCCTCCTCCACAATCCGAGGACCCTGGACGGTCCCTTGACCCGGCCTCCCAGGAGGATCCGGACATATCTGTGGAGCTGATCGATGGGGTATTTTACCAAGAGAGTAATGACAATGCTTTGGTGGCCATTACGGCCGATTACCCTGGGCTAGTTCCAGCCTCACAGGTGACTGAGACCGAAGTCCCAGCAGTTCAAAAAGGGATCCGTCCTTGCGCTTTTTTGATTGCCGTATAACAGCCGTGTTTTGCAAGGGAGGTCCTCGGGGCAGAAGGCCGAGCCTGTGGCAACTAGCCAACAAGGGGCCGCGAGGCCAGGCGGGCTGAAAAGACCCGCAGTCCAGATTGAGACACCAGCGCAGCGGTACGGTGTGCCGTCTTTATTGTAAGCCATTATTCAGAGGCATACTAACGCCCATGCCTTCTTTCAGGAAAAAGATCACTCGCCGGACTATACTCAGAGAGGCTACCAATCGCGCCTCCACCAGCCAGGCTCCAAGACCGGATTCGGAGGCAGGAACGAATACGAGGCGTGTGCCGGGTGCTCCTCCAACAGAGGATGTGGACAAACTGTCCACCACCAATTCCGAGGTGGAAAGTGCCATGAACCACAGGCATCGCCGGACTGTTCTTCGTGACGCTTGTTTCTCCCAAGAGGCATTGGATGCCTTCAACTTGGGAGACGCGCACCTCCGTGCCGCTCAAAATGGTCTAGCCAGAGCCACGGAGCAGTATGTAAAAGACATACGGGTGAGAAAATTTTATGATTATATATATCAGTAGCCCCTGAGACTTGAAACAGTTAGGATAACTGATTTAAGGATCATTTGTTATGCAGGTTCTTACAGAAAAGAATACTCAACTGTCCCAGGAGCTGGAAGAGTGCAAAGCCCAACTTTAGGCCGCACTAGCCACAGCAGGGGAGCCCAAAGAGACCCCCTCTGGTAACATATATTTTGAATGATAAGTATCATATAGAATGCGGCGTATATGCAGATCTGACGATAAAATTGCAGATAACGCTGGAGTAAATCCGGATAAGCAACAGCTCATACGCCAGCTGAAGGCCGGTGAGAGCATGCTTACGAGGGTGAGGCAGGAGAAAAATGATCTCCTAGATGCCAACACCAAGCTGGGCATGGAACTACAAGATGTTCGTGCCCAACTGTCAGACTCTGCTAAGGAAAATCGGCGGCTTCGACGCGGCATATTTAGTAAGTGCTTGAACGAACTTTGAAAAAGAGTTCGGGGAGGAAGCTGGCTGACAGAGTTATGTCTGTAGGTATGCTAACATGTCGTCCTGCCGAGGAAATGCCCGGTTCAACGGGTGACCTTCTTCCCGAGCTCTCACAGCTGCACGAACGAGTTCGGCAGGTGATGCAAGGCGTCGCTCAGGCCTTGTGGCCATCCTTCTCCATACCCGAAGGCCTTGGAGAGCTTGCAGAAAAGCTAAAGGGAGCGCGACGGTGCTTCTAATTATGGAAGATATCGGCCTGCCGTCAGGGCGCCAGGGAAGCCTGGGCGATGGTGAAGACACGGTACACGAAGGCTGACCCGAACCACATGGCCGAAGTCGGACCTGTGGGGCCCGATGGGAAGGAGATCCCTGTGAGCTTAGTGTATGGCCAAGTAGAATTGGCCGCAAAGTATTCCCAACATGATTGTAGACTAGACAGCCTGTTGGATGGTATTGAAGAGGAATTGAACCAGTCAAATTGACTATGTAATTTTAAAGTGACATGTATAATGCCTTCTAGCCGGATTGTAGATTGTTTGTCATGGCAGACCTTTTCGCTTCAACCTTGGGACACGACAGTCCGAAGTGTATCCGAATACCCTCTCGGTTATGTAAGAACCAGGGCATGCGTGGAGACCAGGCGTAGGGGTCATTAGTGCTTTATCAGACAAGTGCCCAACTAGTTATGTTATATTACACGGGTAGTAAGAAACATCTTCCAGGGAGAATAGTTCCGTTAAGGGTTACTTTCCCTGGGTAAGCATGCCCTAAAGTGCATGTCCGGACTGCGATAAGAAGCGCAGAAAAATCATCTAGGGGCAGATATGAATAATAAAAGTCATCTTTTGTTCACCGACCGAATATTCCCTTAAGAATGCTAGCTTTTGGCTTCACCCAGTCTGAGGTACACGTCCGGCTGACCCGGCGGTAACAATCGCAGAGGTGCTCCCCTTATGCCCTAGCCAAATTAACGGGAACGTAGGGCATAAATACAAGAGCCAGGGAACCCAGCTTGGCCAAAACTTAAGTCATATCGATGCATATAATGGTGAAAAAAGGTACATGCGGAAGTATAACACATGTGTTGGGCGTGAGGCCCAGGAAAATAACTTAAGCTTCTGTGAAAGAAGCCCCCAGGTATGAAGAGTGCGGCTAGCGCATCTGTAATGTATGAGTGAGGCACAAGGTGACCCTTGAAGGCCTAGAGAAATAAAAGAAAGAAAGGGAAACAAGACAGATGATGCATATGCAGAAAATGGACAAAGGGAGGGGACTAACATAGAGTCCGATGCTAAGCATAGAATCTTCGAAGCCTGGCTGCGTTCCATGGGTTCGTCTTGAGTCGACTAGTCGATGCATCCCGTAGTCGGTACGCTCCACCAGTCAGAACTTGGTCGATAATGAAGGGACCTTCCCATTTGGGCTCGAGCTTGTTCTTTTTCTTATCTGGCAGCCGTAGAACTAGTTCGCCAATGTTATAAGTTTTGGCCCGTACTTCTCTGCTTTGGTATCTGCGAGCCTGTTGCTGGTAAAATGCGGAACAGGCTTTGGCTACGTCGCGCTCTTCCTCCAAGGTGTTCAGACTGTCCTGCCGATCGATCTCGGCTTCTCTTTCTTCGTACATGCGCACTTGAGGTGAGTCATGAATTATGTCATAGGGCAGGACTGCCTCTGCGCCGTACACCATAAAAATGGTGTATATCCGGTACTACGATTCGACGTGGTCCGCAGCCCCCAAAGTACGGAGTCGAGTTCCTCTACCCAGTGCGTGTCAGACTCCGTTAAGGAGCGCACTAATCTGGGTTTAATGCCGCTCATTATAAGACCATTTGCTCGTTCGACTTGACCGTTGGTTTGTGGCTGATAGACTGAAGCATAATCGAGCTTGATGCCCATTTTGCTGCACCAGAGTTTTACCTCGTCGGCCATGAAGTTCGTGCCGTTATCTGTGATGATGCTGTGGGGGACGCCGTAACGGTGTACAACCCCGGATATGAAATCTATCACCGGTCCGGATTCGGCTGTTTTAACCGGTTTAGCCTCTATCCATTTGGTGAATTTATCCACCATGACCAATAAGTATTTTTTCTTGTGGGTTCCCCCTTTAAGGGGTCCAACCATGTCAAGCCCCCAGACCGCGAAGGGCCATGTAATGGGGATTGTTTGGAGGGCGGTGGGTGGCATGTGGCTTTGATTTGCAAAGAGCTGGCAACCGGCGCAAAGTTGGACCAAGTCCTGTGCATCTGCCCGGGCCGTTGGCCAATAGAATCCTGTACGGAAGGCCTTGCTTACAAGAGCTCGGGCTGTGGCGTGATGACCGCCGAGTCCGGCGGGAATTTCTGCCAAAAGGTTCTGCCCTTCCTCTTCGGAGATGCACCTTTGAAGGACTCCGGTAGCGCTTTTTTGTACAATTCTCCCTCATGGACCCTGTAGGCCTTGGATCGCCGCACTATGCAGCATGCCTCATTTTGGTCCTCCGGAAGTTCCTGTCTAGTTAGGTAGGCCAGGAATGGTTCTGTCCACGGGGCAACAATGGCCATTATTTGATGGGATGAATGTGTTATTTCGGTGGCGGAGCCTCCGATTGTGTCAGAGAGTTCGGTATCGGGTATTTTGGCCGGGTCAGGACTGTTGTTACCGGTGTCCCCTTCCCATGCTATGGATGGCTTGAAGAGCCGTTCCAGAAATATGTTGGGAGGGACCGCGTCGCGTTTTGCGCCGATGCGGGCGAGGATATCCGCCGCCTGATTGTTTTGCCGAGCCACATGGTGAAATTCGAGCCCCTCGAACCGAGCTGACATTTTTAGGACGACATTGCGATAAGCTGCCATTTTCGGATCCTTGGCATCGAAGTCTCCATTTATCTGGGATATCGCGAGGTTCGAATCCCAGCGCACCTCTAGGCGTTGAATGCCCATGGATACTGCCATCCGGAGACCATGTAGAAGGGCCTCATATTTGGCTGCGTTGTTGGAGTCCGTATACATTATCTGTAGTAGGTATTGAACGGTATCTCCTGTTGGGGACGTCAAAACGACACCAGCCCCCAGACCAGCCAACATTTTGGAGTCGTCGAAGTGCATGATCCTGTTTGAATATGTGTCGTACTCTTTAGGGAGTTCGGCTTCCGTCCACTCAGCGACGAAGTCAGCCAAAACTTGCGATTTAATAGCTCGCCGTGGCTTGTAAGTTATGTCGAATGGGAGGAGCTCAATGGCCCATTTGGCAATCCGGCCCGTCGCATCGCGGATGTTTATAATATGGTTAAGTGGTACTTCCGAGGCTACCATTATCGAACACTCTTGAAAGTAGTGTCGCAGCTTCCGGGATGCCATAAATACCACGTACGCTATCTTTTGATAATGCGGGTACCGTGATTTGCATGGAGTAAGGACAGTGGACACATAGTAAACCGGCTTTTGAAGGGGGAATTTGTGTCCGTCCACTTCTCGCTCGACGACGAGCACTGCGCTTACTACTTGATGAGTTGCCACAATGTATAATAGCATTGCTTCGCCAATGTTTGGCGCGGCCAGGACTGGGTTTGTTGCCAATATGGCTTTTATTTCGTTGAGTCCGGCCGAGGCAATATCCGTCCACTCAAAGTGTTCGATGCGCCGGAGGAGGCGATAAAGGGGTAATGCCTTTTCTCCCAAGCGGGAGATAAAGCGGCTTAGAGCCGCCACGCATCCAGTCAATTTTTGTATTTGTTTGAGGTCTGTTGGGGGTAGGCAACTGTGACAACGCTCGGATTTTGGCCGGATTAGCTTCAATACCTCTACTAGAGACAATGAATCCCAGGAGCTTTCCAGCTGGTACGCCGAAAACGCATTTTTCTGGATTGAGCTTGATGTCATATGTTCAGAGGTTGTCGAATGTGAGCCTCAAGTCGTCTACTAGAGTTTCGACATGCTTGGTTTTAACGACCACGTCATCCACGTATGCCTCCATTGTTTTGCCGATTTGGTTTGCCAGACATGTCTGAATCATGCGCTGATATGTTGCGCCGGCGTTTTTGAGCCCGAAGGGCATTGCGTTGAAGCAGAATGGGCCGTATGGTGTGATGAATGCCGTTGCGGCTTGGTCTGGCTCCGCCATTTTAATTTGATGGTTGCTGGAGTATGCGTCGTGGAAACACAATGAATCGTGTCCTGCGGTAGCATCGATGATTTGATCGATGCGGGGAGGGGGAAGGGATCCTTTGGGCAGGCCTTGTTAAGGTCCTTAAAATCGACGCACAAGCGCCAGGATTTGTCCTTCTTTGGTACCATCACTAGGTTTCTAGCCAGTCCGGATGTTTTATGTCTCTGATGAATCCGGCCTCCAATAGTTTGGCTAGTTCCTCTCCCATGGCTTGTCTCTTAGGCTCGGAGAAACGTCGAAGAGCCTGCTTGACTAGCTTGAATCCTTTTAGGATATTTAGGCTGTGCTCAGCCAGCCTGCGTGGGATTCCTGGCTTGTCTGAAGGGTGCCAGGCAAAAATGTCCCAGTTCTCGCGTAGGAACTCTCGCAGTGCGGAGTCGACATCAGGGTTTAATTGTGCCCCGATGGAAGCTGTTTTTGTAGGGTCCGTTGGATGGACTTGGAATTTGACTATTTCGTCCGCCGGTTTAAAGGAGGTGGACTTGGATCTTTTATCGAGTATCACATCGTCCCTATTCACCGTGGAGCGCAGCGCAGTTAGTTCCTCGGCCGCTAGGGCTTCGGATAGTGCCTCGAGGGCCAGTGCGGCTGTCTTATTTTCGGCGCAGAGTGCTATGTCCGGATCACTAGCAAGAGTGATGATTCCGTTGGTCCTGGGTATTTTGAGCTTCATGTACCCGTAATGGGGTATGGCTTGGAAGATTGTAAACGCCTCCCGCACTAGTAGAGCATGGTATCCGCTGCTGAACGGGGCCAATTGGAATGTAATTTCTTTGGACCTGTAATTATCCGGCGTGCCGAATACCACATCTAGTGTGATTTTCCCAGCACAGCATGCTTCCCGACTGGGGATGATTCCTCTAAATGTTGTGCTACTTTGCTCAATGCGGCTCCAGTCTATTTCCATCTTTTGAAGAGTTTCCTCGTAGATGAGGTTTAATCCGCTGCCGCCGTCCATAAGTACCTTGGTGAGTCGAAAGCCGTCCATGATTGGACTGAGGACCAGTGCGGCTGGTGCTCGGGCTATTCAGAATTTGGGTTCGTCACTGGCATTGAAGGTAATAGCCGTGTCACTCCAAGGATTTATTTCTGCTATGTGGCAGATTTCGGCCATGCTGCAGAGTGTTCGCTTGCGTCCATTATTTGACACGAAGGTCTCAAAGACCGTTAACACCGTATTGCTGTCCACGGGATGGTGCTCTGTGGTTTTTGGGAGGAGTAGATCCTCACCACTTCTGGCCACCTGCCGGAGTATCCAACATGCTCTAAGGCTGTGCGTTGGTATTGCATCCGCTGTACTATGAATTTTGCAGGGTCCGTTGTGCCATCCCTCCAGTACGGTTCCTTGCCCCGTAGAGGGCTTTTGCTTTTTGGTAGTTAACCCAGGTGTATTGTGATAATGCACCCTTTTATTTCGGACTGGGTTTGTATTCAGGGCCGGATTATCCCAAAATTTTATTTCGGTTTTCCAGGCGCTTTCCATCGCACAGTACTTTCGTACTATGGACACCAAGTCGGCAAAGCGTGTAATTTTGCAGTGACATATGGCACTAAGGATACCCTTGTCCGTGCAATTATTGCAGAAGAATGAAATTGCGTCTTCCTCGCGGCAGTCCTTTATCCTGTTCATGACCAGGAGGAATCTGGCCCAGTAATGGTGTACTGTTTCTTCGGGCTCTTGCCTAATTTGGGATAGAACGCGTATGTTTGGGTGGGTGGGTGGAATTGAATCTGAATCCTTACCCAATCTGAGACTCAGGGGCCAAGGAGTTTCCAAACTCGAAAGTTTGGATTCTTGGATGTTTGCCGATAAATCTAGCCCACTGCCTGATTCTAGGTTCAGGCCTTGAGTGACGTCCTCCCCTCCGCGGGTATCCGGCTTGGAGGGATCGGGAATCCGGACATAGCTAGAAGGGTTGCCGCATTGTTCCTCCACCACTGCAACGTGATGGGTGACCTGGGGAGAGTTGATCTCTCTCAGATCGGGTTTAGGCCCAATCTGATCATAGTCTGTAGCGACTCCCAGGGCGGCAATACGATCCAAGAGCTTGTCCAGGGAAGAGAGCTCCATTGGATCTAACTACTCGGCGAGTTCCAAGTTGACGTGAAGATTGCTTTCGATGACCCGAGAAGTCATCGTCGGCGCAGCGGCCGAACAGGCGGTCATAAGAAAACCACCTAGCCGGAGAGTTTGGCCGATAGCCAAAGCTCCCTCCACAATAGTGCCGTCTTTAAAGACGGGATGAGACATCCTTCCTGGTGGCGACGGCACAGCGGAACTCTCAATGAAAGCACCAATGTCGGTGTCAAAACTGGCGGATCTCGGGTAGGGGGTCCCGAACTGTGCGTCTAGGCCGGATGGTAACAGGAGGCAGGGGACACGATGTTTTACCCAGGTTTGGGCCCTCTTGATGGAGGTAAAACCCTATGTCCTGCTTGATTAATATTGATGATATGGGTAGTACAAGAGTAGATGTACCACGAGATCAGAGAGGCTAAACCCTAGAAGCCAGCCTATGGTATGATTGTTGTTGTCCTATGGACTAAAAACCCTTCGGTTTATATAGACACCGAAGAGGGTTAGGGTTACAGAAGGTCAGTTACAAAGGAGGAGATATCCATATATGTATTGCCTAACTTGCCTTCCACGCCAAGTAGAGTCCCATCCGGACATGAGACCAAGTCCTCAATCTTGTATCTTCATAGTCCAACAGTCCGGCTAAAGGATATAGTCCGGCTGTCTGGAGACCCCCTAATCCAGGACTCCCTCATCGGGTCCCTAGGGTTTTCTACCCTACATCATCTTGGTATCATGAGCCACGTTGATCACGGATTTGGGGCCCCTACCCTTTGTTTTCTAGCTTGATTTTGTCATGTTCTTCCCCAATTTCGAAAATCCCCACCAAAAATAGCCCCAATTTTTTTGTGATTTGTTGGTGTGATGAAGTTTTGTTGGATTTGATCCATGGATTTGCTTTGTTACTAGTGGATCTAGCTTCTCCTCAAGTTTCCCCACCTTCCGTCCATGAAATCTCTCATATTTTGCCCCCAAAATCATCCATTTCCGCCCCAACATCCATCCCGATCCAGATCTGTGAATTTTCCCGATACAAGCGGTACTACCGCTAAACCACCCCAAGCAGTACTACCGCCGACCTCGAGCGGTACTACCGCCCCTCCCAGATTCAGCATTCCAAGTTTCACCGTTTTGACGATAACTTTCACATCCGGAGTCCGATTTTGACGTTCTTTAGCTCGTTGAGTAGCTATTGACATCCCCATCCATCTAGATAGGTTCCAACACCATTTGACTCCATCAAATTTTCGGAACTTTGGCATCTTTACCTAGGGCCACCACCACATCATCCGCTATACCACCATCGACTTCTGCAACTTAACCCATTTTGATTCCCATAACATTTATGGTTGCTTGAGTTGTGATTTGAGTCTCCTAAGGTGTTTCGGCTACTTAGGGATGGTTGCTTCTTCTTCAACCACCACCACCACTACCACCATTTGACTTTGGTTTTGAGAATTGAGTTGTGTCTCATCGTTTCCTAGGGTGTTTCGGCTAACTAGGAACGGTTCGACATCGACATCACCGCCGCTCATATTCGCCATGGACTCGTCATCAACGACGACCCATTCACCATTTTGACACCGTCATCCGTTCTTGCTTACAAACAACCAACCTCAACGGTAACCTCCATATCATCTTGGTATCGTGATATCTCATCATTGTACATTCTTGCCATTGCATTGATAACCCCATAGACCATTTTTTTGCATACCTTTCCTATCGAGACTAGCCTTTGTGTATTGCCGGCAATGTTACTTGTGCACATTAGTGATCATACTTCCCATAGCATTCATACCATACCATCGTGGTGCATATCTTGGTATCATCTCTTGTGTCACAAGGCTGTCATAAGCATACACAATTGCTATCTTGGTTCGTGAAGTTTTGCATGACAAAAGTGCTCACAAGAAAAAGAGCCATCCAAGCTTTTAAGCAAAGAGGAAAGATAAGAAAAGAGCTTATAAGAAAGAACCATAGCATCATAACATTAAGATTGTCATAGTATATCATCTTGGATCATATCGCCGGAATACCATACATATAGCATACCTGGCATAGAAGTCGTTGCATTTTTGCTTAGTAGGGTGTGCACAAGTTCGTATCTGCCTATTGTGCAATCGTGCTAGTGTCTCTCTAGTGTTGTGCGACAAGAGCATTTTCATGGATTCCACATTTTGGCTCATTCCTTGGTTGCACGACCCCACTTATCTATTTGCGTGTGTGTTTCCGTGTACCCTATCTTGCTATTGGTCTACTTGTTGCATTTGAAAATTTGTGAATCTTTTCCAACACTATTGAGGCTCACTAACAATTGCATCAAATTTTGTGCCACCATCCTAACGGAGCTCCACTATAAGCTTTTACTTGTGTAGGTGTGAGAAACCGACAAGAATTGGTACCAATTGTGCTATTTCCTTATTCCACATTTGAGTGATCATTGATCCATCTTCAACATCGATCAAGGTACATTTGGTATAAGTTCTTCTCTTTCGCCCACTCACATATTTGCTTGGAATGATGGATAGGCCAAGTACTTCTACCAACCCACTCTTCATTGAGCAAGACGACGACATGTCTGCCTACATCACAAAGAGCCACCTCTTTGGTGCACAACGAGCTTTGCATCAAGAGCAACAAGCAATGAACGAACGCATCAACAACCTCGCCATGGACTTGCGACTCTCCGATCAACGTACAAGAGACTACTTGACAACAAGCTCGACAAACACAAACAAGAGAATGATGCAAGAATGGACGAGGTTCGTGCTTTGTTGGTAAACCGCTCTTCTACAACTTTGTCCTACTCAAGACGGAGCCGCTCAAGTCGACACTCCGACGACACCATCTCCGGCTAAAGTACTCCAACATCGAACACTCTTCGACGAGCCGCTCGCCCAGACCGTCAAGCAAATTGCAATCCTCTACACGACTACGATTCTCAAGAGCAAGTTCGCGCACAAGAACATCGACACCGTCAAAACCAAGCTACTTTCACGCAAGCACAAGAATGGAAACATGAACGTCAAAAAGAAGAGGAAGAGCGAGCGCGACAACACCAAGATGCACAAGATGCCGAGGAACAACAACAACGAGAAGATCAAGCACTTGAGGTGAAACGTGCCCTCCGAGATTGAAGTCGATTCGTAGCCACACGCAACCGGCAAGCTCGTGAGCAACAAGAAGTGCTTCGCGATGAAGTTCAATAACGAATATATCAAGATCGCGTGCATCGTCAAGTTCCTCAAGCTCCTCCACAAGCTCGACAAGCTCCTCCACATGCTCGACAAGAACACCAAGTTCACCAAGAGAATGAAGACAATGGAAATCCTCCAAGACAAGAGCAACATGAGGAAGACAACCCCCCATGTCAAGGACGTCATCATCCCCGACCCCAACATAATGAAGAGCAATGCTATGGCAAGCTAAAGTTCACCATGCCCAAGTTTTTCGGAAACAATGATCCCGAAGAGTACCTTTCATGGGCATTGAAGGTTGACAACATCTTTTGTTCGCATAACTATGAGGAAGGGAAGAAGATCGCGATGGCATCCCTTGAGTTCCAGGACTATGTCCTCATTTGGTGGGAACAAGTCATTGAGCGCCATGAGGCAAGAGGGGAACCACCCATCACAACTTGGGTGCAAATGAAGGATGTCATGAGAGCACGTTTTGTGCCAACATACTACAACCACGACATCTTCAAGAAACTCCAACTCCTCATGAAAGGAACAAAGAGCGTTGAAGAATACTACAAAGAAATGGAGATTGCCATGATAAGAGCCGATGTCATGGAAGATGATGAGCAAACTATGGCACATTTCTTGAATGGACTCAATCATCCTATCAAGAAGATCGGCAACTTCCAACCATACTCGAACCTCATCGAGCTAGTGCATCAAGCTACCAAGGCGGACCGACAAGTGCAAGATGACTTCAAGTATGCCAAGTACTCTTCCAAGAGCTACATCTTCTCCAATACCCAAGCTTCAACGACTCCTACACCTTCTACCTCAACTAAGCCTTCTACAAGCAATGGCGACAAGTCAAGCTACAAGAAAACTATGACCACCTCAAGTCGTCCTCCTGCTACAAGCAACTTCAAGCAAAGAGCTTCATCATCATCTACCCAAACCGACGAGGCCATCAAGACAAGTTCCTTCAAATGCTTCACATGCGGCGGCCAAGGCCACAAGTCCTTTGAGTGTACCAACAAGCGCACCATGATCTTCAACGATGATGGTACATATGACTCCACGAGTGAAGGTGAAATGGAAGCCCTTGAGCAAGTGGCCATGCATCGACAAGTGAACGAAGATGAAGATGATCAAGTCTATTGTGACGAATATCTGAGCCCCGCTCTTTTTGTCTCCAAGGTCTTGACGCTTCAACATCAACAAGACGAAGACCAAAGATGTCATATCTTCCACACCAAGGCCGGCATCAATGGAAGGTCCGTGAAGATCATCATCGATGGAGGGAGTTGCCATAACTTTGCAAGTGAAGAACTATGCTCCAAGATCCAATTGGTCAAGATGAAGCACCCACATCCCTACAAAGTTCAATGGCTAAGCGACTCCGGCACTATCCAAGTCGAGCACATGGTCCAAGTCTCCTTCAAAATCAGAGCATACAAAGACACTTTGCAGTGTGATGTTGTTCCTATGTCTGTTTGCCACCTACTTCTTGGACGGCCATGGCAATTTTACCGAGGTGTCATCCACAATGGGCGGACCAATCACTATAGCTTCAAAATGAAGGGCAAGGAGTATGTGCTACGCCCTATGTCTCCAAGCGAAGTGATCACTGACAAGCAAGCCACCCATCATGGAGATAATAGTGAGAGAGCGAACCACCAAAAGGAGAGTGAGCACCACAATACCAAACCGAGTGCCTCCACGATGAGAGACAAGAAAAACCTAGTCCTATTTTCCACCAAAAGGGAGATAAGAGAAGTGTGTGAGAACCCATCAAGTGTCATGCACTATGTCATTGTATGCAAGGACGAGGCACCAAAAGCTAACACCTCTCAGAATCTACCTTTAGTGTTATCTTCTCTATTGCAGGAATTCCAAGATGTATTCGTCGATGAGCTACCTCCGGTCTACCTCCACTATGAGGCCATGGAACATCGAATCACCTCGTCCCCGGAGCACCCCTTCCTAACAAGGCCTCGTACCACGTCAACCCCGAAGAAACTAATGAGATCCAACGACAAGTACAACAACTCATCAACAACGGCCATGTACGTGAAAGCTTAAGCACTTGTGTCATTCCAGTTATCCTAGTACCAAATCAAGATGGTAGTTTTCGCATGTGCTTCGATTATAGACCCATCAATGCTATCAACGTTTGATATAGGCATCCCATACCTCACCTTGATGATATGCTAGATGAGCTTAGCGATGCCACCATTTTCTCAAAAAATCATCTTAAAAGTGGCTATTATCAAATCCACATACAAGAATGTGATGAATGGAAAACCGCTTTCAAAACTAAATTTGGCTTGTACGAGTGGTTAGTTATGCCTATGGATTTATCGGAAGCTCCCGGTACTTTCATGCGTCTTATGAATTTTGTGCTTCGCCCTTACATTGGCGTGTTTGTTGTTGTCTACTTTGACGACATACTTGTTTTTAGCAAATCCATCAAAGACCATGTAAAGCATGTTAGGGCTGTTTAGCAAACTCTTCGCAAGGAACGTCTTGATGCCAACATGAAAAAGTGCACTTTTGGAGTTGACAAGCTTGTTTTCTTGGGTTTCGTTGTTTCCTCAAAGGGTCTCCATGTAGATGAATCTAAGATCAATGCTATTAAAACTTGGCCCCAACCAACCAACTTGTAACAAGTGCGTAGTTTTCTTGGTTTAGCCGGTTTCTATCGCAGATTTGTGAAGGATTTTAGCACCATTGCTTCACCTTTGCATGCTTTGAGTAAGAAAATGCACCATTTGTTTGGGGACCATCCCAAGACACCGCATTTAATGAGCTTAAGAATCTGCTTACTCATGCTCCCGTGCTTGCATTACCCAACTTTGACAAACCTTTTGAAGTTCATTGCGATGCTAGTGGTAATGGCATAGGAGGTGTGTTAACACAAGAGAGGCGACCCATATCATACCTTAGTGAGAAACTTTCTGGAGTGCGACTCAATTATCCAATATATGACAAAGAGCTATATGCTTTAGTGCGAGTTTTGCGTGAATGGGAACATTACCTTCGCCCTCATGAATTTATCATCCATCCCGATCATGAAACGCTCAAGAATCTTAAGGGACAAACTCAGTTGAACAAGCGGCATGCTAAATAGAGTGAATTCATTGAGTCATTTCCTTATGTCATCCAGTATATCAAAGGCAAGGGAAATGCTGTGGTGGATGCGCTTTCCCGCAAATGCATGCTTGTTACTAAACTTGAACTGAATGTCATTGGCTTTGAGCACAGAAAAGACTTGTATGCGCACGATCCTACTTTTTCTATTCCTTATGCCAAATGTTTGACGCACACATCTTGGGAACGCCATTACATCAAAGATGACTATCTTATGAGAGCTAACAAACTTTGCATTCCCGAGTCTTCTCTTCGTTTGTTACTTTTGCAAGAATCTCATGGAGGACGACTAATGGGACACTTTAGACATGACAAGACATTTGCTACGCTCTCCAAGAACTATTTTTGTCCCAAGATGTTCCACGACGTCTCACGCTTCACCACCCGATGTTCTACATGTCATAAAGCTAAGTCCAAAGCTCAATCTCATGGTCTGTATACACCACTTCCAATCCCATACCACCCATGGGAAGATATTAGTATGGATTTTGTGCTTGGTTTTCCTAGGACTAGAAATGGAAAGGATTTCGTGTTTGTTGTTGTGGACCGATTCTCTAAAATGGCCCATTTCATCCCTTGCAACAAGATAGACGATGCTTCACATGTTGCCAATCTTTTTTGTAGTGAAACATTGCGCCTACATGGAGTGCCAAAGACGATTGTCTCGAACCACGACGTCAAGTTCTTGACTTACTTTTGGAAGACCTTATGCACCAAGCTCGGAATCAAGCTTCTATTCTCCAGGGCATACCATGCACAAACCGACGGCCGAACGGAAGTGACGAACCGAATGCTCTCCACTGTACTATGCGTGTTGATCAAAAGGAACATCAAGGAATGGGAGGAGTGCCTATCCATCGCCGAGTACGCCTACCCCAGTCAAGTGTGCAAAATGATCTACACTTGTATGGGTTGTCGGTCACATATACTAGGTGGGTTCATCATGGTGAAGTTGCGAACGTCAATGTTACTGATTATGTGGAAACAACAGATCACCGTCTTGATCTGCCTGATGCTTAGGTGGAAGAGGAGGAGGAGGTGGTGGTGGAGGAGCCAGTGAGTTTGACCAACATTGAAACAATGCTACAAAATGCTCGTGCATTTTGTGAACTTTCACCTGCAGAAGAAAAACGATGGGCCCGCATGTTGCAACAATGCAATGTGGCTGTCACCCCAGGAAGTAAGTTGTCAGTGTTCTCAGCTATGGTCACCTTTATTCAGGTGAAGACATCTGAGCGAATGACCAACAAATCATTGGATGCGATGTTGGCTGCTTTCCGCAAATCTTTGCTAGATTCGTTTGAGCTGCCACACACCTACAATAAAATGAAGAATTTCCTTCGTGCTGTTGGAATTGGATATGATATGATCCATGTTTGTAAGAATAATTGTGTTCTATTGCAGAAGGATTATGCCAACTTAAGTGAATGCCTAAATTGCAAATCATCAAGATGGAAAGATGGCGATGCTGTGAAGAGGATTCCTCATAATGTTCTGGGACATTTTCCAATTATACCAAGATTGCAGAGGTTGTTTCATGATGCTGAAACAAGAGTGGATGTACTGTGGCACTCTAGGAACCAGGAGTACAGAGATCAGAATTTAATGAGCCATCCATCTCATGGTAGTGACTGGAAAAGCTTCAATCATAAACACAAAAAGTTTCCTGTTGACCTGAGAAACATTAGACTTGGCTTAGCTTCAGATGGATTTAACTCATTTGGCCACCAGAGCGCCACATATAGCATGTGGCCACTGCTTGTTATCCCTTACAACATGCCTCCAAATGTTTGCACCAAAGAATCAAACTACATGATGGGCTTTCTCATCCCAGGTCCAAAAAGTCCTGGAAAGGATTTTGATTTATTCATTGAGCCTCTTGTGGAGGAACTTCAACAGCTATGGAGGGGTGTTCTCACTCAAAACCTATATACCAGCCCACCAGCTGATTTCTTTCTGCGTGCTGTTATAATTTGGTGCATCCATGATTATCCGGCTTTGGGCACTATGTCAGGGCGAACGACACATGGTTACAATGCATGTGTTCACTGTGACAGGAATCCACTGTCATACACAATACTTAGCAAGATCTGTTACATTGAACACCGCCGTTTCCTTGCCAAGGACAAGCTGCGTCCTACAAAATACTGAACATATGTGTTCAATGCAAAGCATGAAAACCGTGATGCGCCAAAGAGGCTCACCGCCGATGAGTTGCAAGTGGAATTGGAGAAGATCGGGAAAATTACACGAGGAAACCATCCTGATAATGGTAACGGGAAAAGGAAGCGTGGCAGAGCAGAAGATAGATTATTGTTTACTCGCAGGTCCACTTTGTGGGACTTGGAGTATTGGAAAGATTTGGATCTGCGGCATAATCTTGATGTGATGCACATCGAGAAAAATATATGTGACAACATCATCGGCACACTTCTTAATATGGAAGGCAAGACGAAAGATACCTTAAAATCTAGGATTTATTTGACACACCTGTGTTTCAGACAGGATTTGCAGGTGCAAGACGAAGGTAAACCATGGGATATGGCACCAGCTGTGTATGTCTTGGACAAGATACAAAGAAAAGAATTCTGTGAGTTCCTGTCACATGTGAGATTCCCACATGGATTTTCTTCCAACCCTGAAAGGAGAGTCAGTGCTAATGGAAACAAGGTACAAGGGTTGAAAACTCATGACTGCCACGTCCTACTTCGAAGGGTTTTACCTGTTATCCTTAGAGGATTGGGCCGCCCTGACTTATACAGAGCAGTTGCAGAGTTGGGACAATTCTTTAGGGAACTTTGCAGTAGAAATATCAAGATAGATGCTTTGGAGTGTCTTAGAGACAAGATACCAACTATCTTATGCGACCTTGAGAAGATATATCCTCCAGCCTTCTTTGATGTGATGGTGCATTTGGCTGTTCATCTACCTGATGAGGCACTACTTAGAGGTCCAGTACAGTATGGATGGATGTACCCTATTGAAAGGTGGCTAGGAACTTTCAAGGGCTATGTTAGGAATAGAGCTAGACCCAAGGGTTCCATTGTAGAGGCCTACATTGCTACAGAAGTGTTGGCATTCTGGTCAAAATACATTGAAACAACTGATCAACTTAGCAAGGAGGTGGGTGAAGACAATCCCGGGCTCAATGTTTTCGATTGTTCTGTACGAGTTACAGGGAAGAGTCGACAAGACGACAAACCTAAATATTTGGACAAAATGGTTTGGTGTGTATTGAATAACTGTCCTAGGATACTACGATATATAAATTAAGTGCTAAGTACTGCATCTTATACATTGTAATCTACTAAACTTGCAGCACATTCTTATATATTTAGATGCTTGACGCGATCACTATGTTGTGCAGCATTTACAAAAAGGAGTTACTGCCGCAAAATCCAAGAATCATTGACAAACTGGTTATGGTAGGATTTGCGAAATGGTTTAAGAGCCATGTAAGCTTTTGAATTGCACTGTCAGTTTTTTTAATATATTGAGTACATAAGATGATCATCTTGTCTATTTTCTAACCATAGGTTAAGAAGATGTGGGAGGATGGACATGTAGTTGATGATGCCCTTTACGCACTAGCAATGGGTCCTCGAACTCAGGTAATACATTATGAATCTTGCGTTGTTGGAGTGTGTGCTACAACACCCTTGCACACGATGAAGGCAGGAAGACACAAAACAGTGCCATCATGAACATGGATACGTACGGCAGAGAGACAACTGAACTATATGCTAACATAACAGACATTTTTCAGTTGCAGTATATCTCTAGTTTTGTGGTTCATCGGTGTGTGGTTCTTTGTGCTATCATTGGTATAACCTATTTTCCAGGATCACAAAACCCAGAGCTGATGATTATTTAAAATCCATCAATGTCAAGGCGGCGTACCAGACCAATGAGCCTTTTCTTGGCAAATCAAGCAACACAGATATTTTTCTTGGAAGACACATTTGCACATAGCGATAACTAGAGAGTATTGCAAAGATTTGAGTAGAGGAATTCGTTTAATGAAGTTGCACAACAAGATGATGATTACACTGCTCCTGATGTACAAGATTCCAAAGATGTTCCTAATATCTTTGAGAACCATCACATCAATGACGTCGGTGAAAAGATAGCCTGTCGGGCTGTGGACATACAAGAGTTGATAAAAAAGAAGCCAACGTTCGAGGACATTGAGGATGAAGAAGAAGATGACACTCTAGGGAATTATGATTCAGACTGATACACATGGCGAAGATGTTGATGTTGCTGGTGCGGATGATGATTAGATTGCTTTTGTCGTATTTTCCTGTTAGAAGACATTTTTTATCTACTATGTGATACTGTGTTTGCTATGACAACTGAAACCTGATCAACTTGTTGTTTAGTATTTTGCTGTGAGAACATCACTTATTATGTATGTTGATTTGTGTTTGGTGATTGTATGACGACTAAAATATGATGACATTGTTGTTTAGTTGTACTCATATTTGGCTGTGAAACTTGAATTTGACGATATAGTTTGCTGTTGGAATGCAATTTGCTAATAAATTATTTAGCAGAGGCCATTTTGCTAATAAGCTGACCCGATAGAGCCTCTACTAAATAATTTATTAGCAAAAGGGCCTCTGTTATTTATTTATTGATGAGCAAAAGGGAATACCCCCTGATTTCCATTAATAGAAATCATTAGATGTTCACAACACTACGCCCAACCTGTTAAATAGGTTTCATTCATTACTAGTTTCAGCAAAGTGCTCATGTCATAGCCACTGAATACATCATGAGTGCTACATACACTGCAAATAAAGAGATAATCATCCAATAGAGCACGTCGATTTTGCCCATTATCTTCACAAGCTCTTTCATCTCCTCATTGCTGTCAAGGCCGTTCAGCAGCTGTTGCTTGGCCATGATCAGAGGAACTGCATCTTTAACCTTCTGCTCTACATCTTCCTCTTCTACCATTCCTTTAGTTACTTGTCCAACACCCCAACCTGCTAGTATTGGGATTCCTCGGCTAACCAAATAATCAGCGTAGGTGCATTCCCCCACATCAGCAACTTCCCAGAAATACAAATCACATGAATCTTCCCTTTTCTGCATGAATCAAATTGGAAGATCATCAACCAAACTATTAAAAAAATCAGCAAGTTAAAGCAGCAGAACAACACTTAAACATATTTTTACCCCATGATTTGGGCATTTGTAGAAGACGCGACGGATGACTCTGCACGATTTATAACAGTGGCACCACACTAACGGCAGCGGGTTGCGATGAGCAACCAGTTGCGGTACGTGTGCCGGCGGGGGTGTGATGAGACCCACAGGCGATGGTATGGGTGGCGGCTTGGCGTATATCTAGTTGTTTCCTACTGAAGAGTAGGGGATGAGCAGCCAGCAGACATGGTTGGTGCGGCCAGAGCTTCTGATGCTAGACAGAGTACTAGAGAAGAGGATAAGTGAACGTTGCATATGTCAGTTTCATTACTTGCAAAGTAGCATAGCACCATATATAGCCATAGTCTAGGTTTGGATTCGAACCAGCTATAGGAGCACGTCTCTATTTTTTCTAAAACTCAGCAACGTCTCTTTACTAGTACAATAGCTTGTTCTGTACACCTTCTCAAGTCTTTGATTTTCTTTCTTTTTTTGTGAGGAAGGAGGAAAAAATTGAGAGTTCCTGGGACTCAAACCCAAGACCTCTCGGTTGAAAACCAAGGGTGCTAGTCACTTATGTGGCGAACGTTCCATTGGAGAAGGACGATAGACAAACACATTTTCCTCGCAGTTTTAGTTGCGACGCAAGATCAAACGGTTGCAGTTTCAGGAACGTTATCAGGCGAACGAGCCGAGTTTTTATTTTCTTCCTATATATACAAAAGTATGCTACTCGGTGTCGGCTTAGTCAACAAACGATTGTGCCAACCTTGACCGTTGGATTGACATTCAATGTCTGTCGTGTTTCTTCAGTCTCTTCTTCCTCCAGCCGCCAAAGCCAAACCAGCGTCAACTAGACCGCCTTCTCCCGCCTCCCATGACTGGTTGTGCTGCCGCACACGCATCGTGGCCACATCGCACCCTAAAATTGCGCATCTTCCCCGACTCCTGTTCGTTCCCGTCCAGGCCTCACCATCGTCCTCCACCTTGGTTCGCTCGCCGCGGCACCGCCCTCCGGTGTTGTCAACATGGTCAACAACCGAGAGGAATAAGGAGATGACTCTACATGGTGAGGATGGCAATATTTTTTGAGGATCCGGTGAGGATGATAGTAGGGACCCAGCAGCGCGCAGTAATTTTTTTTCGGGGTAGAGAAGGGTATCAACTGGGTTGTGCGGGAGTTGTGGCCCATCTAGCCCAGGCTTTTATTTCATATGTTTACCACATGACCAACCCAGTTTTTTTTCCTTTCTAAAAAAGGCTAGCCAAACTATTTTTTTCAGAATAACCAACATAGGCCTACTTGCTTTTCTACGCCCTGCTGGGCCGGAAATTTTTCAAGACGAGGAGGGATGCATTCGGGCTTGCCCAGAAAATGGGCTATAAGTAATAAGAAATGGGCTATAAGTAATAATAAATGGGTTGTAAAATGAAAAAATACAACAAACAAGCAATTAGTCGGTCCACGGCCGCACATAAGGAAATGCCTCCTTATTACGCGAAAAATAATGATTCCTCCACCTGACAGCTGGGACCCACCAGAAGGGCGTCTGTATTTCGCGAAAAAAACGTTCCCCCCGCTGTCAGCTCGGACCCACCAGCTATATCTTCGCACGCAAGGAAGTGCCTCCTTATTACGCACAAAAAATGAATACTCCCCCTGCTAGCTGGGACCCACCGTAGTGGGAGGCTGACTCGTGGGCCTACTAAGTTGACGGGGACGGATGGCTTTGTCAACTTAGTCAATATGAACGATTCTAGCTCCAGTGATCATACGATGTCCATCCAACGACCGTAGTGCTTCTTAAACCTTGGTCTTCTTGCTCCAGCCACCTAAACCAGTGCTGGTTGTGTCGCATGCTCCTGCCTCCCGTGGTCGGCTGTGCTGCCGTAGAGGCCTCACCACCCGCTACTACTCCCACCACTGGCCAGGCCATCCCTCTACTCACCCACACCCCTTGTTATTCTGTGGCAAAGGCAACCTCACACCGCAGCCGAACCAGTGAAACCTCATACTCCTCTCCGCATGGGCATCCACAGCCGATCTTCCCCGGCTCCGAGTCGTCCCCTTCCAAGGCCTCATCGTCATCCACCGCCTTGGTGCTCTCGGCGCGGCATGGTCAATGTGATCAAGGAATGACTTCCATCGGAAGAGTACTGTACGTGGAGAGGCTGACAGCTGGGTCCATGGCCGCAGCATGGAAGTTCCTCCTTATTACGCGCATAATAGTTATTCCTCCACCTGACAACATGGACCCACCGGACGGGCCACTATATTTCATGAAAAAACTTTTTCCTCCTGACTGCTGGGACCCACCAGCTACATCTTTGCATGCAAGGAAGTACCTCCTTATCCTCCCTGACAGTTGGGACCCACCTAAACGAAGAGTACGTAGCGTTGTCATTCTGGTCGCGAACGTGTACATACATACTGGTCAATCTGTCTGTCTGCAGGTTGCAGCGATGAACCGTGGCCGAGTAAGGAAGGGCATGTGTCGTAGTAGAAGTGCGCACGTAGCATGTCATGCAGTCTCGTTAATATCGTGTACACGTACGTACAACTAGGGTACAACAAAGTAAATACGGCCACGTATGTACATACGGGAGGGGTATCGAATGCCTACTCGCGCATACGTATGGCTAGGGCTCGTGTACATGGAGAGGCAGTGACGGCGTCCTATTCATCAGCAGCCAGTCGGCTGGGTTGGAACGGAGAAACTACGTCGTCGTGTTCATCGGGAGGCAACGGAACGCGTGCTGTTCATTGCGACCAACCGGCTTGGACAAAACAGCCGATCAAAACGAGGCTAGGCGTACCACAGAACGGAGGAAACGACCTTGTGTTCGACCACCTACAGTCGAAACGGGATCCTGTTCACCGGGAGGGGTGTGGCATACCGCAAAATGGAGGAAACGGACTTCTCTTCGACCTCCTATGGTCAAAAGGAGTTCCTGTTGATTGGGAGGGGTGTGGCATACCGCAAAATGGAGGAAACGAACTTGTGTTGGAGCACTACGGTCGAAATGGGGGTCTTGTTCATCAGAAGGGGTGTGGCGTACCACAAAACAGGACTCCACGGGCTACTATTCATCTCCACCATCGACTGCCTCCATGGGCTACTGTTCATCCATCGTCGACCTCCTCCAGCCTCCACTGCGACTATTCATCCACGGCGTCTCCCTCCTACCTCCACCAGCTATTATTCATCTATGGGCTCTTGTTCATCCATCCTCCCCCGCTCCCCCACCGACTACTGTTCAACCAGCCCTCTCCTCGTGGTCCTATGCAACCACCCCTCCACGGGCAACTATTCATCCAGCCCTCCAGCGGCTACTGTTCAACCAGCCCTCCACGGGGTACTCTTCATCCAACCCTCAACGAGGTCCTATTCATCCACCCCCAACCGGCTCGGTCGGGGTCCTGTTCATCCAGCGGCAACTGCATTTACTACCACGGGGTCCGGTTCATCCAACCCCGCCGGGAACTGTTCATTCAACCCCCCAACAACACTCACAGTTCATCAAGAGGTAGCAGGTTCGATTGGGTTCAGTTAGCAGCAGTAGTGAAGGAATCGCTCGATTGGGTTCAGTTAACAGCCAGGGGTCGATCGATCGCTCAGGTTCAGTAACGCGTAGCCTGCAATGCAATCGCTCGGGTTCAGTAGGTGAACGCCTCGCTTGGGTTCTGTTAGAGCCCAACGCCTCACACCCACGCGCATACGTTTACGAGGGAAACACGCATCGCTCGGCCCCGACCTCCCACCGTAACCGGGAACTCCCCGATATTTTCCTCGCCCTCGCTTCTACCCTGGTTTTTTCGTCATGGACGGCCCAAAGAATGTCATGCAGCTGTGTCTCCAGCCCGCCCAGGATGAAAAGCCCATTTCTATCATGATTTTTTGTCATAGAAGTAGGAGCCCACCACATCTATGATGATACCGGGTTTTGTCACAATTATCGTCATAGAAGTGTCATAAGGATGATAGAAAACAATTCATTCGGCCCAAAATGTCATGAATGTGTCTTTTTTGTAGTGCCCGAAGAAGATAAAGGCTATCACTTCGCTTTCTAAGCTGGCATGTGTCAATGTCGTTCAGTGTGTGGCGGTTCGCATTGCTACTTTAAGCCGGTTCACAAGTCGCCTGGGAGAGAAGGCAATTCCTTTATATCAGATGATGAAGAAGGCAGATCACTTTGTCTGGAGTGATGCTGCCAATGAGGCATTTGAAGCGCTCAAAAAACAATTAGCTGAGCCACCCATCCTCGCCATTCCCATTTAAAAAGTGCCTTTGCTCATGTATGTAGCTTCTAATAAAAAATCAGTCAGCATAGCAGTTGTTGTGGAGCACAAGGAGGCATGTAAAGAATACCCGGTGCAGCGTCCGGCTTATTATCTGAGTGAGGTCTTGACTGAGTCTGAACAACGATATCCACATTAGCAGAAAACTGGTGTTTGAGGTGTTCATGGCAAGCCACAAATTGAAGCATTATTTTCTTGGACATCCTATTACTATGGTCAGCTCTGCTCCTTTAGGAGATATTATTCAAAATAGTGAAGCCACATGCCGGGTTGCTAAGTGGACAATCGAACTTGGACCTCATAATTTGAAGTATATGCTAAGAAAATCCATCAAATATCAAGCTTTGGTGGATTTCATAAATGATTGGACAGAGTTGCAAACACATGAGGAGAAGCCTAACAACACATATTGGACCATCCACTTTGATGGGTCCAGCAGTTCGATGGGTCGGGGGCTAGAGTTATTTTGACTTCCCCACGAGGTGACAAATTCTGTATGTTTTAAGATTAATGTTTCCTTGTAATAACAATGCAGCTGCATATTAGGCTTTGTATGTCTAAGGAAATGAATTTAAGCCGGGTCAGGTGCCTGGACGGCTCAGACCTCGTGGCCCAACAAGTCTCGGGAAAGTGGGACTCTAAATATCCGCTCATGGCGGCTTATCGCCGGGCGGTTGATAATATTGCTAGTAACTTTAAAGGCTATCAAGTGGATCACCTTGATAGACAGAAAAACAACGCAGCTGATGCACTGTCTCGGCTTGGGTCTCAATGTAAGCCGGTGCCCCCTAATATATTCCTCGATGTGTTACACAATCCTTCGGTCAAGTTACCGTCTAAACAAGACCTTGCTATCCCTGACCTAGAGGCGCAGTTGGTGGCGGATCTTCATGCTGTTCCTGACTGGACGTTGCCTTATTTGGCTTATATAACTCGGGGTGTGTTACCCGAGGATGAAACTTTAGAACGACAAATCACCACGAGTTCTAAGTCTATGACTATTATCAACGGCAAGTTACACCGAGGTAGTGTGATAGGCTTGTTCCAATGCTGTGTTTCTCCCGAGGAGGGCCGTGAAATTTTACGAGAGATTCATGAAGGCGGTTGTGGTCATCATGTCTGCTCAAAATCTCTAGTGGCTAAAGCTTTTCATCATGGGTTTTACTGGTTAATGGCTCATGCTGATGCAGAGGATTTGTTAGCAAGTGTGATGGGTGTTAGAAATTCTCCAGACAAGCTCGTGTGTCGGCTCAGGAATTGCGGATGATCCCAATAACTTGGCCTTTTGCGGTCTAGGGGCTTGATATCATTGGACCGGTCAAGACGTCTAAGGATAAGAAGACCCACCTTTTGGTGGCGGTTGAAAAGTTTACTAGGTGGGTTGAGGCAGAGCCACACTACAAAAAAAAAGACACATCCGTGACATTTTGGGGTGAACAAATTTTTTCTGTGATGCTTATGACAGTTCAATGATGATAATTGTGACAAAACCCGGTATCATCATAGATGTGGCAGGGTCCTACTTCTATGACAAAAAATCATGATAGAAAATGGGCTTTTCATCCTGGGCGAGCCGGAGACGCAGCTGCATGACATTCGTTGGGACGTCCATGACGAAAAAACCGTGGTAGAAGCGACGGCGAGGAAAATATCAGGGAGTTCCCGGTTACGGTGGGTGGTCGGGCCCGAGTGATGCACGGAGGTTTGCACGTTTCTCTCGTACACGTATGCGTATGTGTGCAAGGTGTTATGCTCTAACTGAACCCGAGTGAGGCGTTCGCCTACTGAACCCGAGCGATTGCACTGTAGGCTACGCGTTACTGAACCCGAGCGATCGATCCCTGCCTGTTAACAGAACCCGATCGAGCGATTCCTTTGCTACTGCTGCTAACTAAAGTCGATCGAACCTGCTACCTCTTGATGAACTGTGAGCATTGTTGGGGGGGTTGGATGAACAGTTCCCAGTGGGGGTTGGATGAACAGGACCCCGTGGTAGTAGAGGCCATTGCCGCTGGATGAATAGGACCCCGATCGAGCCGGTTGGGGCTGGATGAACAGGACCCCGTGGAGGGCTGGATGAAGAGGACCCCGTGGAGGGCTGGTTGAATAGTAGCTGGTAGAGGGCTGGATGAATAGTACCCCGTGGAGGGTGGTTGAACAGGACCACGTGGAGAGGGCTGGTTGAACAGTAGTCGGTGGGGGAGCGGTGGAGGCTGGATGAACAAGAGCCCGTAGATGAACAGTAGCTAGTGGAGGCAGGAGGGAGATGCCATGGATGAACAGTCACAAATGGAGGCTGGAAGAGGTCGACGATGGATGAACAGTAGCCCGTGGAGGCAGTCGACGGTGGAGATGAATAGTAGCCCATGGAGTCCTATTTTGCGGTACGCCACACCCCTCCCGATGAACAAGACCCCCGTTTCGACCGTAGCCCTCCAACACAAGTCTGTTTCCTCCGTTTTGCGGTATGCCACACTCCTCCCGATCAACAGGACCCCGTTTCTACCATAGGAGGTCGAAGAGAAGTTCATTTCCTCCATTTTGCGGTACGCCACACCCCTCCCGGTGAACAGGATTCCGTTTCGACCGTAGGCGGTCGAACACAAGGCTGTTTCCTCCGTTCTGCGGTACGCCTAGCCTCATTTTGATCGGCTGTTCCGTCCAAGCTGATCGAACCTGCTGCCTCTTGATGAACAGTGAGTGTTGTTGGGGGTTGGATGAACAGTTCCTGGTGGGGGGTTGGATGAACAGGACCCGGTGGTAGTAGAGGTCGTTGCCGCTGGATGAATAGGTCCCCGATCAAGCCGGTTGGGGCTGGATGAACAGGACCTCATGGAGGGCTAGGGCTGGATGAACAGGACCTCATGGAGGGCTGGGGCTAGATGAACAGGACCCCGATCAAGCCGGTTGAGGGTGGATGAACAGGACCCCGTGGAGGGCTGGATGAATAGGACCCCGTGGAGGGCTGGATGAATAGTAGCCCGTGGAGGGGTGGTTGAACAGGACTCCATGGAGAGGTCTAGTTGAACAGTAGCCGGTGGACGAGTGGTGGAGGCTAGATGAATAGGAGCGTGTGGATGAACAGTCGCAGGTGGAGGCTGGAGGAGGTCGACGGTGGATGAACAGTAGCCCGTGGAGGCTGGAGAAGGTTGACGGTGGAGATGAACAATATCCCATTGAGTCCCGTTTTGCGGTACACCACACCCCTCCTGATGAACAGGACCCTTGTTTCGACCATAGCACTCCAACACAAGTGTGTTTCCTTCGTTTTGCGGTACGCCACACCCCTCCCGATCAACAGGACCCCGTTTCGACCGTAGGCACTCAAACACAAGTCCATTTCCTCGTTTTGCGGTATGACAGACCCCTCCCGATGGACAGGATCCTGTTTTGACAGTGGCCGGTCGAAAACAAGGCCGTTTCCTCCATTCTGCGGTACGCCAGGCCTCGTTTCGATCGGTTGTTCTGTCCAAGCCGGTTGGCTCCCGATGAACACGATGACGCAGTTTCTCTGTTCTAACCCAGCCATGTACACGAGCCCAGGTCGTACGTATGCGCAAGTAGGTGTTCGAGACCCCGCCTGTATGTACGTACGTGGCCATATTGACTTTCATGCACCCTCGCTGTATGTACGTGTACACGATATTAACGGGACTGCGTGACATGCTACGTGCGCGCCTCTACTACGACACGTGCACGCCTATACTACGACACGTGCCCTTCCTTACTCGGCACGGTTCATCGCTGTAGCCTGTAGACAGACCGATCGTATGTACGTACACGTTCGTGACCAGAATGACAATGCTACGCACGCTTCGACCTGGTGGGTCCTAGCTGTCAGGGAGGATAAGGAGGCACTTGCATGCGAAGATGTAGCTGGTGGGTCCTAGCAGTTAGCGGGGAGTTATTTTTTTCGCGAAATACGATCGCCCGTCCGGTTGGTCCCTGCTATCAGGTGGAGGAATCATTATTTCCGGCGTAATAAAGAGGAACTTCCTTGCTGCGGCCGTGGACCCAGCGGTCAGCCTCTCCACGTACAGTACTCTTCCGATGGAAGTTGTTCCTTAACCACATTGACCACGCCGCGCCGAGAGCACCAAGGCGGTGGACAATGGTGAGGCATAGGAATGGGACGACGCGGAGCCGGGGAAGACGCGGCAGTGGATACCCACGCAGAGAGGAGTACGAGGGTTCACTGGTTTGGCTGCGGTGTGAGGCTGTCGTCGCTGCAGAATAACAGGGGGTATGGGTGAGTAGAGGAAGGCCTGGCCAGCAGTGTGAGTAGTAGGGGCGGCGAGGCCTCCGCGGCAGCACAGCCGGCCACGGGAGGCAGGAGCACACGGCACGACCGGCGCTAGTTTGTGTGGCTGGAGCAAGAAGACCAGAGGTTGAAGAAGCACTGCGACCATTGGATAGACATTGTACGGTCACTAGAGCTAGAATCGTTCATATTGACTAAGTTGACAAAGCACTCCATCCGTGTCAACTTAGTAGGCCCACAAGTCAGCCTCCAACTATGGTGGGTCCCAGCTAGTAGGGGGAGTATTCATTTTTGTGTGTGTAATATGGAGGCTCTTCCTTGCGTGCGAAGATATAGCTGGTGGGTCCGACCTGTTAGCGGGGGGGGGATGTTTTTTTGCCCATAATAAGAATGCACTTCCTTGCGTGCGAAGATATGTAGCTGGTGGGTCCCAGGTGTCAGGGGGAGAAAATATTATTTTTAGGGTAAAAAGGATGTAGTTGCGTGCATGCGTCCATGGGCGTGATGCGCCCCACTGTCAGCCTCTCATGTACAGTCATCTTCCGATGACTCTCATTTGTTGACCACGTTGACCACATTGTGCAGAGTGCACCAAGCCGGTGTACGACGGTGAGGCCCTAGACTGGAACGCCCCGGAGATGGGGAAGACGCGGCAGTGGAGTCGCAGACGGAGTGGAGTGGGAAACTTGACTGGTTCGGGTGTGGGGTGGGCCCACACTCGGCAGAGAATAATAGGAGGTGCGGAGGAGTGGAGGGATGGCATAGCCGTCGGTGGGGTAGCGTTTCGCTACAAGGCACGCAAAACAGTGCCGCTGGACGCCGGAGGTTAGAGCAGGCGGTCCCAGCAGCGCTGGGGAAAGAAGACAAGAGATTGAAGAAGAATGTCGGTTGTTGGATGTAAATCCAATGCATTGCTTAGGGTTCAACCTTTGTATTTTTATTTTTTGAGAAAGTGCTTAGGCTTCGACCTACTGGCCCACATGTCAGGCAGTCCATTTGTTTTTAGTCCATTTGTTGGGCTGGGAGAAATAATGATGTAGCGCCTATGCAGCCTGTTTATATATTATGGTATAATTTAAAGCCCATTTGCATTTCTCTCGAAATCTGCCGACTTGTTGAGCTAGGTGAAAATATCATGTTGGGCTAGACGGAAAAATGTTATAAAACATAAAAACATAAACACATGATTACACGTCTATTACTACATTGGTCAATAAAATCTTTGCAAGCTTATGTACACGCAATCACCAGGAGTTAACTTGCCAAGTTATATATGAACAATTATTATAATTATTATTTTGTAAGAACTTCAAAAATTACTAGGAGAAAACTCAGATTACTTCAAAAAATAAAGTGGGAGAAAATTCAGATATAAGATTAATGGAAACAAAAATAAAGGAAGTGGGAAGGTCTATAAAATGGTTGGACGAACGACAGGTTTAACGGAACCTTATGTTGTTTCTATTATACATATTTAATAAAATAAGACATAAATGTATATATGAATACTATTATAGAAGGGAAAACATATGTTTCATTTTGCATTCTTATAGAAAAATAGAACTGAGCTGTGTGTCGTCTTGAAAAAACAAACATAACTTGGGCTGCTGATGTTATATACAAGCTAGGCTGGGAGGCCCAAAGGCCACTTGATACCTGCTGGATCCAAAAAAGTTAAACACGTCGTGGGCTTGCATGTTAAACAACAAAACCTAGGCCATGGACCTGGTGGGCCCAGGACTATCAGCCTCTTGATGAAAAGTCGTCTCCTAATTCCTCTTATTTTGCTGACCATGTTGGGAACGAAGACGGCGGCGCCGCGGCGAGGGCACCAAGGCGGAGGACGACGTCGAGACCTTGGACCGAACATACCGGACCGGGGGAAGACGTGGGCCTCGTCCCGCATGCATACCTGGGCGACGACGATCCGCTCGTCCTTGTCAGGAGACAGAACAAGGTGTATTCCTACGACCTTGTGCTTTCTCGTTCTGTAGGTACTGCTTGAACTCGGCGAGCCAGAGCTTCACCGAGTCCAGATCGCTGGTGTACATCACATTCAACTTGGTGCAGCCATGGGACTGAACGGTGAACTCAAAGGTGAACTCCTTCCTGAAGTCCATATCCAGCAAGCTCACCCCTCAGATCGCCATTGGAGTCTGTTCAAGTGAACGAGTGCGTAGGAGGCGACAATAGTTCATTTTTTAGCTCTTGGGGAACTGGATTCAACAGTAAACTGAGTGTGTACAGGTGACAATAGTTACTACCCCTCCCTCGCCCGCTGCACGCCCGGCAGAACATGAACCCTGAGCGCATTCAAACGCCTCCATTAAGAAACCTATTTCGGCCACACGTCGGTTCACGAGCGGGTCTGTATTGGTACTGTAATAACAAGTGCTAGTGGTCACTTTACTTAAATTTAAATACCTTTAATTAAAATTTATTCTTAAAACAAGCAATGCATTGGCTCATTCTATCAGTGCCACAGGATCAACATGCACAACAATTAGAATTATTATTCTTAGGACGCACACGGTCAACACATTTGTCGCACTTTTACACAGATAATACTACCAAGTTTAAAATGTTTGTTAAGGTTGTTGTCCTCTGCATCATCATCCGTGTTTCCCAGCTTGCAAGATTCAGAACCAACAAATAAGATTCAAATAATAAGTACAACAAAGATGCCTACACATCTCATTGATTCCCAGCTTGCAAGATTCAGATCCAACAAATAAGATTCAAATAATAAGTACAACAAAGATGCCTACACATCTCATTGATTCCCAGATTGCAAGATTCAGAACCAACCCATTAGAGCCTTTTGATAAAGTGAATATCGGGATTAAGTCCATCTTGGCTAGCTGTGTCATACAACCCAAGAACTTGGCGAATGCTCTTGACCATCACAACATCTGTAGTTGGGTATTCCTGTTTTCACAACATAGAAATAAAGAGCATGATTACTATAATAGTGGCCCTCCTTGAACTCAATCTGTAGCTCCACTCGATGATTCAATCCATGCCACTTTTTCTGTAGTTCACCTGAAATGAAGCAAAGATTGCATCATTCAGCTAGCAAGAAGTACTTGCTCTCGTGAGCTGGCAGGTTCTTCTGTAGTAGTTGCCCAAAAATGGAGCAATATTAAGGTTGGCAATCCTGCTCATGTAAGGTGCAACTATAATTTTCTTATCCTTTTGTGCAGTTCCACTAAATTAAAGTGACATTGTGGTGACAGTGACGGATCATCTTGCAAAGGCTAATAAAATGTGGAATGAGATTACCAGTAAAATTTTATGGAGATATTGGAAACTCCAATCACCATTTTGTGCAGTTCCACCAAAATTGAGAGAAGTTGCCCACGTGACATTTTAGTTGAACTCCACAAGACACTCATTCCAAAAAAGGAGTTTTGTGTAGTTCACCAAAAGGTCCCAATAGCAACAAGGTGAAATGGATATCCCTATCTACACAAAAAGATAGAAAGTAAACAGTTGCTGGTCAATAAGAAGATACGAAACATACACGAAATGAAAAGAAGCATCTTAATTATGTTCATGGCAATCACGCAAGGATAGTAGAAATTTTAAAACATCAGCAATGCTTCATGTTACTGGAAGCATTACGATCAGCAATGACATTCGTCAAATATGGGATTACTTTAATGGTGGCATTGCTTGTTTACCAGATACAGTAAATCAACATCAGCTAAAGAGTTGGTTTAAGGGCACGGGACCATGGGGACACCAAGACACTCAATAGTGTAAAGAAGCAACTTACTTATCATACTGGGGAAAACAACAGGAGTACCATTTGTAACACAGTTTAATTGCATCATATCACTGGAGGCATTAGATTAACAATAATACTTGTTAGACATGTTCTTAAGGTAACAGTGTGATCGCTTCATTTTACATGCGCCCTTACATTAACAACAGCAAAAAGTTGGTATAAGGACATGCGACAGTGGACACATCAGCACAATGTAAATACGAGGCATAAAGTAGTAATGTCGACTTTGTTCATGCTCTGTGAGGGCAACAAATCTAATCCTAGAGACCTTTTACTATGTGAGGGCAGCAAATCTAATCCTGGAGACCTGTTACTATGTGAGGGCAGGAAATCTAATCCTGCAGACCTTTTACTATGTGATGGCAGCAAATCTAATCCTAGAGACCTTTTACTATGTGAGGGAAGCAAATCTAATCCTGGACATACTCTGTTGACTTGCCCACCAGCCGCCACTTTCTATCCGTTTTTCAACTAATAATAGATCTGTTCCTTATCCAGTTTGTACCCTTTTCCCTTTATTTCCCTTTATTTCCCTTTTCAACCAAGAGACCGGTTGGGACCCGCCGGCAGCTGTGGGTTTCCTCCCTCGACGCCGATGAATGCGTGAACGATGCACCTAGTCCTCTACACACTCCGTCCGAAGGGATCCGGACGGATCTGTGACTAGTGGTGAGCAGAGAGAAAATGTTGCTACCGCTGTCTTGTTTAGATCTGGAGAGGATGATAGAATGAAGAGAGCAACCCTAGTAAAGCACGCGCTCAGGCCCCTGCCTATATATATAGTGGAGTGATTATCTTTTACTCTCCACATCAAGCGCTTCAATTTGTGTACATGGCATTAAAGAAAATAAACTTTGTATTTAACATGACTAACTGTACGACTCGTACTTACTAGTACTCCCCGACCCTCCATTCATTAAACAATCCCACGGGTGAATAATACAGTACTAGTATTTATATAGAACGAACAAGCTTGAACTATTTTGGCTTTGAGATATCGATGGTACATTTTGACCACATTGCATCAATGGACTCGGTACTTTGAAGTAACTTATATGTATAAACACATGCACGGTTTACATTCCGAATCGCTAGCTAGAGCTTGAACTGTATTTGTTTACATGTAGTACCACATTTTTTCTTTTGGTTTTCTGCTCCATGGTGCAATTCATCGATACAAAATTATACAGTACTATGAGTAGTTAAAAGTTTAGGGTGGGGCTTTTCCTGGGCTGTACGCACGGCAGTTTTTGCGTAGGCGGTTTGACAAAGAGCCGAGGAGGGTGAGGGAGTAGCAGATTGAACTTACTGCTAGAAAGGTATGGCTATGCGATTTAACGGCGCGTTACTGCTACAAAGACGAGGTCTTGTGATATGACTATTCACTATAGTCATGAACTACTGCACTACGACTGGGGTGATACCCCCTTCCATTCCCCACTCTAATCTGGTGCATGACACATTGACCCGGATGTTGGAACTCGCACATGTTGGCGAAGTACGTAAGAAGGAGCAAAGAATCATGTGGTATATATAGTGTATATACTAGTACTACTACTCACGTCAGAGGAGCGTGAACCATGGCAGCCCAGTGAACCAGCAGGCAATAGGCCATAGAAAACAATGTGGTGATATGGCCATAAAAACAGTGTGCTACATTCTAGTCTGTAGCATGTACAGTACTACCCCTCTTCCTCCTCGTCTTGGTTCATCACCATCATACTTTCTCCATTCCTGTGTTTTCAATATCCTGCAAATCAAAGAGGACCTTATACTAGTTTAGGTCCGGTCATTTTTTATAAATGTGTTATGTCCAAAATTTAAGAACATGCTCCGGTTTCTATGAAAATAATCTGGTTTTCTTGTAGTAATTCGTGAGGTCTGAAATGTAAAGTATGCCAGCATGGTTGCATATGCTCCGAGTCATGCATGCACTGCGACCCAGATGCTCTATGTCCCACATGTCAGAAAATGGGAGCACGTGGTAATAGCCTAGGAGTACATATAGGAGGATAAATGCGTGAAAAAATATGTACTACTATGAAGCGTAGCTGCGGTTCGAAAAGGAGACCTAAAGTGATGATAGGTATAGGTCGCACGTGCCCAACTAGTGGAACTAGACGTAGGACTACCTTTTCCGTCAAAAGAAAGAGGTACGAGTACTCAGTACTCCTATTCTATCAACACGACTCCCATCTGACAACAGCGTCCGTGCTACAGCTAACTCTTCTCCCTCATTTCTCTCTTCTAAATTCTAACTCAGCTGACGTGCGGTGGGCTGGGTGGGGATTTGCCGATGGTCGGTTTGCTCAACTGTGGCCCCGCCTCACAGTGAAAATGTTACGACTGGAATAAAAATGCCATACACTAATAAAACATTAAGGCCACGAGGCGATGCAGTGCTTGTTACAGGCGGCGAGAAGAAAGATGCATGCATCGACGATGTCCACCTCCTCAACTCAGGGCGCCGACCCACCGAATGGCGGCTAAGTAGCAGC
Organism: Triticum urartu; assembly: GCF_056163025.1. Taxonomy (NCBI): domain Eukaryota; kingdom Viridiplantae; phylum Streptophyta; class Magnoliopsida; order Poales; family Poaceae; genus Triticum; species Triticum urartu. The sequence continues at coordinate 358,563,314 of NC_141879.1, forward strand.
GGCTTTCATGGCCAGGTTGACATGCTTTTGAACAATGGCGTCCAAAGATTCCCGCCACTGGAAGAAGGCCAACGTCTTTCTATCCTCGCTAGCCTTGTAGTGGCCTATGTAGATCATTTCCTTGTAGACATGGATGTGCAGGTCGACGATTTCTTGCATGGCGAGGCGCTGCATAACGAGCGCAGCCTGGAGGTGCACATTCTTCGTTAAGACCTCCGGCACCTGCAGGGCCACCAGGGCTTGAAAGAGTTTATCACCTTGGAGGCAAATGAGGATGGCAGGCAATGAGGAGCCTGGGCGCGCGGCCTGGAGCAGTACGGCAAGGTCGTGCGCGTGCTTCTTGACGGTGGTGAACTTGCGGATGGAGTCGACCATCATGTCGTCCATGCGAGAGGCGAAGCCGGTGTCGGCGAGGGCTATAATGCCGGTGGTCGCCAGCACCGTCTAGAAACATTGCGCGGTGCGGGGCCGCAGGCCGGCATCTTGGATGATCTGGCACAGCTGACTGCCGCTCGCGTCCATCGCCTCCGTAGGTGCTTGTGGCTTCTGGTCACTTGGTCTTGGATTGGAGTGAGTAGTGTTGCACAGATACTAGGAGTAGATAGATTGGAGTGGTGGGGCGCCTTTATATGAGAAGAGCCTAGTCATTTACTGTGCACCACGACCGCATGTGGGTGCGACGCGAACGGCACATGCATGTTGTACTTATTCCACTTTCTCGTTTTGAACTCGTGACTTGTAGTAACGCTCAGTTTTGAATAGTAGTGCTTCACTTTTATGTTTTTGAGCATGGTGTGCTTTAGTATTTTTGGAGAGATGCTTTCTTGCTTCACTTAGATTTATTTGAGAGTTAGTAAAATTTTCAAGAAATTCTCTCTTACTTCACTTAAATTAATTTAAGAGAAAGAAAAAATTATTATGCTCATGATCTTCACTTATATTTGTTGGACTTGTCAAAAGCAATACATGAAAATTAGTCCCAAAGTGATAGATATCCAAGAAGGATATAAGAAAAACTTTCATGAAGATCATTGGACCAAATAAACTTGATTCTTAGTAATAGTTTTGAGATATGATGATGTGATATGTGAGTCATCTTGATGAGTAATTATGCTTTAGTAAGAATAATGGTGTTAAGGTTTGTGGTTCCCTATGCAAGTATGAAAGTCAACAGTCATGCAATGAAATTATATCCTACTTATGGTGCATTATTCGGTGTTATTTATGCTTAATGCTTGCTTATGAGATTATTCATTTCTTAGTTGGTCGCTTCCCAATCTTTTGCTAGCCTTCAATTTGCACTAAGCATGATCACTACTTGTGCATCCAAAATACTTTAACCCAGTTTTGCCACATGAGTCCACTATATCTACCTATATGCGGTATTCTTTGCCATTCGAAGCAAATTTGCATGTGCCATTTCTAATTTTCAAAATAAACTTCTCTTTTGTGTGTTTGTTTCGCTCACAGAGTGGTGATGGGTGGCTAATATTTTCCATGCTAGATGTGTTATTCTCAAGATGAGTGTTTATTCACTTGTCATTGCACGAGAGTAAGGCAAAGGTATTAGGGATGCATAGTCCTGAAATGCAAAAATGAATTTACTTTATGTTGTCAAATAATAAATTCCTTGGAAAGTGTTGGTATGGAGGGCACCCGTGGATACGGTTAGCCATGGAAAGTGAAAGTATGGTGGAAAAAAGAATAATCTTTATTTTCTGTTTGGGAACCGCCAATGATATATCTATGCGTGGAAAGTATTGGGAACTCTAAGTCGTTTTCGTTGGTGGGATGGATACACCTCTCAAAATGTTTTTATCTCTAAGTTTTTCACTTTGAGCTCTAGCACCTCTACAAATCCCTACTTCCCTCTGCGAAGGGCCTTTCTTTTACTTTGTGCAATTTTTATTTTGAGTCTCCGTCTTCTCTTATAAAAGCACCAACTAGGAGGCAATATGATCATACTTAAGCATTGGGTGTAGCTAATATTCGAGTGTGTTTCATTAATGGATCAATGTTTGAGAATGATGGGCTAGGGATAACTTATTTTAGCGTTGATATTTTGAAAGACATGGTTGCCTGTTGATATGCTTGAGTATCTAAATTATCATGTCAAAACTAGACTATTGCTTTGAACAACTAAAAGTCCAATTGTCCACGCTATAAACAAAAGAATATGATATAACATGATAGGCAGCATTCCACATCAAAAAAATTGTTTTTATCACTTACCTACTCGAGGACGAGTAGGAGTTAAGCTTGGGGATGCTGATACGTCTACAGCGTATCTATAATTTTTGATTATTCCATGCTGTTATCTTATCAATCTTGGATGTTTATAATCATTTTATAGTCATTTTATATCATTTTTGGTACTAACCTATTGACATCGTGCCAAGTGCCAGTTCCTGTTTTTTCCGTGTTTTTTACATCGGAGAAAATCAATATCAGACGGAGTCCAAATGCCACGAAACTTTACGGAGATTTTTATGGACCAGAAGGAACATGTTGAGCCCTGGTTGCACCTGGGGGGAGTCCCAAGGAGGGGACAACCCACCAGAGCGCGATAGGAGGCCCAGGCGCACCCTGGTGGGTTGTGCCCACCTCGGGTGCCCCCCGGACCGCCTCTTTGCTCTATAAATACCCCAAAAATCCTAGAACCCTAGGGGAGTCGACGAAATATTCATCCAGCCAGCGTAGAGTCCAGAACCACCAGATCCAATCTAGACACCATCTCAGATGGGGTTCACCACCTCCATTGGTGCCTCTCCGATGATGCGTGAGTAGTTCTTTGTAGACCTTCAGGTCTGTAGTTAGTAGCTAGATGGCTTCATCTCTCTCTCTCTTGATCCTCAATACAATGGTCTCTTGGGGATCCATATGATGTAACTCTTTTGCGGTGTGTTTGTTGAGATCGATGAACTTTGAGTTTATGATCAGATCTTTCTTTTTATATCCATGGAAGTTATTTGAGTTTCTTTGATTTCTTATATGCATGATTGCTTATAGCCTCGTATGTCTTGTCCGGTATTTGGGTTTTGTTTGGCAAACTTGATCTATTTATCTTGCAATGGGAAGATGTGCTTTGTAGTGGGTTCGATCTTATAGTACTTGATCCCAGTGACAGAAAGGGAAACAACACGTATGTATCATAGCTACTAATGAGAAAACGATGGGGTCTATTGTTGGGGAACGTAGTAATTTCAAAATTTTTCCTACGCACACGCAAGATCATGGTGATGCATAGCAACGAGGGGAGAGTATGATCTACGTACCCTTGTAGATCGCAACGGAAGCGTTGACACAACGTTGAGGAAGTAGTCGTACGTCTTCTTCCCGATCCGACCGATCCAAGCACCGTTACTCCGGCACCTCCGAGTTCTTAGCACACGTTCAGCTCGATGACGATCCTCGGGCTCCGATCCAGCAAAGCGTCGAGGAAGAGTTCCGTCAGCACGACGGCGTGGTGACGATCTTGATGTACTACCGACGCAGGGCTTCGCCTAAGCACTGCAACAATATGACCGAGGTAGAATATGGTGGCAGGGGGCACCGCACACGGCTAAGGAACGATCTCAATGATCAATTGTGTGTCTAGAGGTGCCCCCTGCCCCCGTATATAAAGGGGCAAAGGGGGAGGGGTGCGGCAGCCATAGGAGGAGTCCTACTCCCGCCGGGAGTAGGACTCCCCTCCAATCCTATTCCAAATAGGACTCCCCAAGTGGGGAAAGAGAGAGGGGTTGGCCGGCCACCTTCCCTAGTCCTAATAGGACTAGGAGAAGGGGGGAGGCGTGCAGCCCATGGGGCAGCCCTTTCACCTTTCCACCAAGGCCCATGTTGGCCCATTTGGCTCCCGGGGGGTTCCGGTAACCCTCCCGGTATTCCGGTAAAATCCCGATTTCACCTGGAACACTTCCGATGTCCAAACATAGGCTTCCAATATATCAATCTTTACGTCTCGACCATTTCGAGACTCCTCGTCATGTCTGTGATCACATCCGGGACTCCGAACAACCTTCGGTACATCAAAATGCATAAACTCATAATAACTGTCATCGTAACGTTAAGCGTGCGGACCCTACGGTTCGAGAACAATGTAGACATGACCGAGACACGTCTCCAGTCAATAACCAATAGCGGGACCTGGATGCCCATATTGGTTCCTACATATTCTACGAAGATCTTTATCAGTCAGACCGCATAACAACATACGTTGTTCCCTTTGTCATCGGTATGTTATTTGCCCGAGATTCGATCGTCAGTATCCAATACTTAGTTCAATCTCGTTACCAGCAAGTCTCTTTACTCGTTCCGTAATACATCATCCCGCAACTAACTCATTAGTTGCCATGCTTGCAAGGCTTAAGTGATGTGCATTACCGAGAGGGCCCAGAGATACCTCTCCGACGATCGGAGTGACAAATTCTAATCTCGAAATACGCCAACCCAACATCTACCATTAGAGACACCTGTAGTACTCCTTTATAATCACCCAGTTACGTTGTGACGTTTGGTAGTACCCAAAGTGTTCCTCCGGCAAACGGGAGTTGCATAATCTCATAGTCATAGGAACATGTATAAGTCATGGATAAAGCAATAGCAACATACTAAACGATCGGGTGCTAAGCTAATAGAATGGGTCATGTCAATCAGATCATTCAACTAATGATGTGACCTCGTTAATCAAATAACAACTCTTTGTTCATGGTTAGGAAACATAACCATCTTTGATTAACGAGCTAGTCTAGTAGAGGCATACTAGTGACACTCTGTTTGTCTATGTATTCACACATGTATTATGTTTCCGGTTAATACAATTCTAGCATGAATAATAAACCTTTATCATGATATAAGGAAATAAATAATAACTTTATTATTGCCTCTAGGGCATATTTCCTTCAGTCTCCCACTTGCACTAGAGTCAATAATCTAGATTACACTGTAATGATCCTAACACCCATGGAGTCTTGGTGTTGATCATGTTTTGCTCGTGGAAGAGGCTTAGTCAACGGGTCTGCAACATTCAGATCCATATGTATCTTGCAAATCTCTATGTCTCCCACCTGGACTAGATCCCGGATGGAGTTGAAGCGTCTCTTGATGTGTTTGGTCCTTTTGTGAAATCTGGATTCCTTTGCCAAGGCAATTGCACCAGTATTGTCACAAAAGATTTTCATTGGACCCGATGCACTAGGTATGACACCTAGATCGGATATGAACTCCTTCATCCAGACTCCTTCGTTCGCTGCTTCCGAAGCAGCTATATACTCCGCTTCACATGTAGATCCCGCTACGACGCTTTGTTTAGAACTGCACCAACTGACAGCTCCACCGTTTAATGTAAACACGTATCCGGTTTGCGATTTAGAATCGTCCGGATCAGTGTCAAAGCTTGCATCAACGTAACCTCTTACGGTGAGATCTTTGTCACCCCCATATATGAGAAACATATCCTTAGTCCTTTTCAGGTATTTCAGGATGTTCTTGACCGCTGTCCAGTGATCCACTCCTGGATTACTTTGGTACCTCCCTACTAAACTTATAGCAAGGCACACATCAGGTCTGGTACACAGCATTGCATACATGATAGAGCCTATGGCTGAAGCATAGGGAACATCTTTCATTTTCTCTCTATCTTCTACAGTGGTCGGGCTTTGAGTCTTACTCAATCTCACACCTTGTAACACAGGCAAGAACCCTTTCTTTGCTTGATCCATTTTGAACTTCTTCAAAATTTTGTCAAGGTATGTGCTTTGTGAAAGTCCAATTAAGCGTCTTGATCTATCTCTATAGATCTTTATGCCTAATATGTAAGCAGCTTCACCGAGGTCTTTCATTGAAAAACTTTTATTCAAGTATCCCTTTATGCTATCCAGAAATTCTATATCATTTCCAATCAGTAATATGTCATCCACATATAATATTAGAAATGCTACAGAGCTCCCACTCACTTTCTTGTAAATACAGGCTTCTCCGAAAGTCTGTATAAAACCAAATGCTTTGATCACACTATCAAAGCGTTTATTCCAACTCCGAGAGGCTTGCACCAGTCCATAAATGGATCGCTGGAGCTTGCACACTTTGTTAGCTCCCTTTGGATCGACAAAACCTTCCGGTTGCATCATATACAACTCTTCTTCCAGAAATCCATTCAGGAATGCAGTTTTGACATCCATCTGCCAAATTTCATAATCATAAAATGCGGCAATTGCTAACATGATTCGGACAGACTTAAGCATCGCTATGGGTGAGAAAGTCTCATCGTAGTCAATCCCTTGAACTTGTCGAAAACCTTTTGCGACAAGTCGAGCTTTGTAGACAGTAACATTACCATCAGCGTCAGTCTTCTTCTTAAAGATCCATTTATTCTCAATTGCTTGCCGATCATCGGGCAAGTCAACCAAAGTCCATACTTTGTTCTCATACATGGATCCCATCTCAGATTTCATGGCTTCAAGCCACTTTGCGGAATCTAGGCTCACCATCGCTTCTTCATAGTTCGTAGGTTCATCATGATCTAGTAGCATGACTTCTAGAACAGGATTTCCGTACCACTCTGGTGCGGATCTCACTCTGGTTGATCTACGAGGTTCAATAGTATCTTGATCTAAAGTTTCATGATCATCATCATTAGCTTCCTCACTTATTGGTGTAGGTGTCGCAGAAACAGTTTTCTGTGATGTTCTACTTTCTAATAAGGGAGTAGGTACAGTTACCTCGTCAAGTTCTACTTTCCTCCCACTCACTTCTTTCGAGAGAAACTCCTTCTCTAGAAAGTTTCCGAATTTAGCAAAAAAAATCTTGCCTTCGGATCTGTGATAGAAGGTGTATCCAATAGTTTCCTTTGGATATCCTATGAAGACACATTTCTCCGATTTGGGTTCGAGCTTATCAGGTTGAAGCTTTTTCACATAAGCATCGCAGCCCCAAACTTTAAGAAATGACAACTTTGGTTTCTTGCCAAACCATAGTTCATAAGGCGTCGTCTCAATGGATTTTGATGGTGCCCTATTTAACGTGAATGCGGCCGTCTCTAAAGCATAACCCCAAAATGATAGCGGTAACTCAGTAAGAGACATCATAGATCGTACCATATCTAGTAAAGTACGATTACGACGTTCGGACACACCATTACGCTGTGGTGTTCCGGGTGGCGTGAGTTGCGAAACTATTCCACAATTTTTCAAATGTACACCAAACTCGTAACTCAAATATTCTCCTCCACGATCAGATCGTAGAAATTTTATTTTCTTGTTACGATGATTTTCAACTTCACTCTGAAATTCTTTGAACTTTTCAAATGTTTCAGACTTGTGTTTCATTAAGTAGATATACCCATATCTGCTTAAGTCATCTTTGAAGGTGAGAAAATAACGATATCCGCCACGAGCCTCAATATTCATCGGTCCACATACATCGGTATGTATGATTTCCAACAAATCTGTTGCTCTCTCCATAGTACCGGAGAACGGTGTTTTAGTCATCTTGCCCATGAGGCACGGTTCGCAAGTACCAAGTGATTCATAATCAAGTGGTTCCAAAAGTCCATCAGTATGGAGTTTCTTCATGCGCTTTACACCGATATGACCTAAACGACAGTGCCACAAATAAGTTGCACTTTCATTATCAACTCTGCATCTTTTGGCTTCAACATTATGAATATGTGTGTCACTACTATCGAGATTCATCAAAAATAGACCACTCTTCAAAGGTGCATGACCATAAAATATATTACTCATATAAATAGAACAACCATTATTCTCTGACTTAAATGAATAACTGTCTCGCATTAAACAAGATCCAGATATAATGTTCATGCTCAACGCTAGCACCAAATAACAATTATTTAGGTCTAATATTAATCCCGAAGGTAGATGTAGAGGTAGCGTGCCGACCGCGATCACATCGACTTTGGAACCGTTTCCCACGCGCATCGTCACCTCATCCTTTGCTAGTGTCCGCTTATTCTGTAGTCCCTGTTTCGAGTTGCAAATATTAGCAACAGAACCAGTATCAAATACCCAGGTGCTACTGCAAGCATTAGTAAGGTACACATCAATAACATGTATATCACATATACCTTTGTTCACCTTGCCATCCTTCTTATCCGCCAAATACTTGAGGCAGTTCCGTTTCCAGTGACCAGTCTGCTTGCAGTAGAAGCACTCAGTTTCAGGCTTAGGTCCAGACTTGGGTTTCTTCTCTTGAGCAGCAACTTGCTTGCTGTTCTTCTAGAAGTTCCCCTTCTTCTTCCCTTTGCCCTTTTTCTTGAAACTAGTGGTTTTGTTAACCATCAACACTTGATGCTCCTTCTTGATTTCTACCTCCGCAGCTTTCAGCATTGCGAAGAGCTCGGGAATAGTCTTGTTCATCCCTTGCATATTATAGTTCATCACGAAGCTTTTGTAGCTTGGTGGCAGTGATTGGAGAATTCTGTCAATGACGCAATCATCTGGAAGAGTAACTCCCAATTGAATCAAGTGATTATTATACCCAGACATTTTGAGTATATGCTCACTGACAGAACTTTTCTCCTCCATCTTACAGCTATAGAACTTATTGGAGACTTCATATCTCTCAATCCGGGCATTTGCTTGAAATATTAACTTCAACTCCTGGAACATCTCATATGCTCCATGACGTTCAAAACGTCGTTGAAGTCCCGATTCTAAGCCGTAAAGCATGGCACACTGAACTATCGAGTAGTCATCAGCTTTGCTCTGCCAAACGTTCATAACTTCTGGTGTTGCTCTAGCAGCAGGCCTGGCACCTAGCGGTGCTTCCAGGACGTAATTCTTCTGTGCAGCAATGAGGATAATCCTCAAGTTACGGACCCAGTCCGTGTAATTGCTACCATCATCTTTCAACTTTGCTTTCTCAAGGAACGCATTAAAATTTAACGGAACAACAGCACGAGCCATCTATCTACAATCAACATAAACAAGCAAGATACTATCAGGTACTAAGTTCATGATAAGTTTAAGTTCAGTTAATCAAATTTACTTAAGAACTCCCACTTAGATAGACATCCCTCTAATCTTCTAAGTGATCACGTGATCCAAATCAACTAAACCATAACCGATCATCACGTGAGATGGAGTAGTTTTCAATGGTGAACATCGTTATGTTGATCATATCTACTATATGATTCACGCTCGACCTTTCGGTCTCCGTGTTCCGAGGCCATATCTGTATATGCTTGGCTCGTCAAGTATAACCTGAGTATTCCGCGTGTGCAACTGTTTTGCACCCGTTGTATTTGAACGTAGAGCCTATCACACCCGATCATCACGTGGTGTCTCAGCACGAAGAACTTTTGCAACGGTGCATACTCAGGGAGAACACTTCTTGATAATTTAGTGAGAGATCATCTTATAATGCTACCGTCAATCAAAGCAAGATAAGATGCATAAAAGGATAAACATCACATGCAATCAATATAAGTGATATGATATGGCCATCATCATCTTGTGCTTGTGATCTCCATCTCCGAAGCACCGTCATGATCACCATCGTCACTGGCACGACACCTTGATCTCCATCGTAGCATCGTTGTCGTCTCGCCAATCTTATGCTTCCACGACTATCACTACCGTTTAGTAATAAAGTAAAGCATTACATCGCGATTGCATTGCATACAATAAAGCGACAACCATATGGCTCCTGCCAGTTGCTGATAACTCGGTTACAAAACATGATCATCTCATACAATAAAATTTAGCATCATGCCTTAACCATATCACATCACAACATGCCCTGCAAAAACAAGTTAGACATCCTCTACTTTGTTGTTGCAAGTTTTACGTGGCTACTACGGGCTTAAGCAAGAACTCATCTCACCTACGCATCAAAACCACAACGATAGTTTGTCAAATAGACTCCGTTTTAACCTTCTCAAGGACCGGACGTAGTCACACTCGGTTCAACTAAAGTTGGAGAGACAGTCTTCCGCAAGCCATCTATGTGCAAAGCACGTCGAGGGAACCGGTCTCGCATAAGAGTATGCGTAAGGTTGGTCCGGATCGTCTCGTCCAACAATACCGCCGAACCAAAGTATGACATGCTGGTAGGCAGTATGACTTGTATCGCCCACAACTCACTTGTGTTCTACTCGTGCAAATAACATCAAACTATAAAACCTAGGCTCTGATACCACTGTTGGGGAACGTAGTAATTTCAAAAAATTTCCTACGCACACGCAAGATCATGGTGATGCATAGCAACGAGGGGAGAGTATGATCTACGTACCCTTGTAGATCGCAACGGAAGCGTTGACACAACGTTGAGGAAGTAGTCGTACGTCTTGTTCCCGATCCGACCGATCCAAGCACCGTTACTCCGGCACCTCCGAGTTCTTAGCACACATTCAGCTCGATGACGATCCTCGGGCTCCGATCCAGCAAAGTGTCGAGGAAGAGTTCCGTCAGCACGACGGCGTGGTGACGATCTTGATGTACTACCGACGCAGGGCTTCGCCTAAGCACTGCAACAATATGACCGAGGTAGAATATGGTGGCAGGGGGCACCGCACACGGCTAAGGAACGATCTCAATGATCAATTGTGTGTCTAGAGGTGCCCCCTGCCCCCGTATATAAAGGGGCAAAGGGGGAGGGGTGCGGCAGCCATAGGAGGAGTCCTACTCCCGCCGGGAGTAGGACTCCCCTCCAATCCTATTCCAAATAGGACTCCCCAAGTGGGGAAAGAGAGAGGGGTTGGCCGGTCACCTTCCCTAGTCCTAATAGGACTAGGAGAAGGGGGGGAGGCGTGCAGCCCATGGGGCAGCCCTTTCACCTTTCCACCAAGGCCCATGTTGGCCCATTTGGCTCCCGGGGGGTTCCGGTAACCCTCCCGGTATTCCGGTAAAATCCCGATTTCACCCGGAACACTTCCGATGTCCAAACATAGGCTTCCAATATATCAATCTTTACGTCTCGACCATTTCGAGACTCCTCGTCATGTCCGTGATCACATCCGGGACTCCGAACAAACTTCGGTACATCAAAATGCGTAAACTCATAATAACTGTCATCGTAACGTTAAGCGTGCGGACCCTACGGTTCGAGAACAATGTAGACATGACCGAGACACGTCTCCAGTCAATAACCAATAGCGGGACCTGGATGCCCATATTGGTTCCTACATATTCTACGAAGATCTTTATCGGTCAGACCGCATAACAACATACGTTGTTCCCTTTGTCATCGGTATGTTACTTGCCCGAGATTCGATCGTCAGTATCCAATACTTAGTTCAATCTCGTTACCGGCAAGTCTCTTTACTCGTTCCGTAATACATCATCCCGCAACTAACTCATTAGTTGCCATGCTTGCAAGGCTTAAGTGATGTGCATTACCGAGAGGGCCCAGAGATACCTCTCCGACGATCGGAGTGACAAATCCTAATCTCGAAATACGCCAACCCAACATCTACCATTGGAGACACCTGTAGTACTCCTTTATAATCACCCAGTTACGTTGTGACGTTTGGTAGTACCCAAAGTGTTCCTCCGGCAAACGGGAGTTGCATAATCTCATAGTCATAGGAACATGTATAAGTCATGGATAAAGCAATAGCAACATACTAAACGATCGGGTGCTAAGCTAATAGAATGGGTCATGTCAATCAGATCATTCAACTAATGATGTGACCTCATTAATCAAATAACAAATCTTTGTTCATGGTTAGGAAACATAACCATCTTTGATTAACGAGCTAGTCTAGTAGAGGCATACTAGTGACACTCTGTTTGTCTATGTATTCACACATGTATTATGTTTCCGGTTAATACAATTCTAGCATGAATAATAAACCTTTATCATGATATAAGGAAATAAATAATAACTTTATTATTGCCTCTAGGGCATATTTCCTTCATCTATCTCTACATAGATAGATCTTGTCTACGTCATTTCATCATTCTTATTGCATTACTCCGTTTCTCCATGAACTTAATACACTAGATGCATGCTGGATAGCGGTTGATGTGTGGAATAATAGTAGTAGATGCAGGCAGGAGTCGGTCTACTAATCTTGGACGTGATGCCTATATAATGATCATTGCCTGGATACCATCGTAATTATTTGAGGTTCTATCAATTGCCCAACAGCAATTTGTTTACCCACCGTTTGCTATTTTTCTCAAGAGAAGCCACTAGTGAAACCTACGGCCCCTGGGCTTCTTTCTCATATATTTGCCTTCGAGATCTACTTCTCTCTTGCATTTATTTCCAGATCTATTAACCCAAAAACCCAAAAACACTTTGCTGCACTTTATTTTATTTGCGATCTATTTATTTAATCTATTACAACTTTCTCCTGTCACGCACCAATTTCTGGCACCGTTACCCGAAAGGGATTGACAACCCCTTTAACATGTCGGGTTGCGAGGATTTGTTATCTATGTGTAGGGGCTGTTTATGTTGTGTTGCTTGGTTCTCCTACTGGTTCGATAACCTAGGTTTCATATCTGAGGGAAATACCTACCGCCGCTGTGTTGTGTCATCCCTTCCTCTTTGGGGAAATACAGACGTAGCTTCAAGTGACATCACCTGGTACGGCCCAGCTTCAGCATCAGCAACCCAAGACCCTCGTGAGGGGCCAAGCCTCATAAGGTGGACGACACCAAGACCACCACGAGGAGCGGCCTCCTCAGGCTGGCTCCCGAGGAGCGGAGATTTCTATGTGGGCTTCACCCGATGAGGTTTGGATGACGTGAGCCATGCCTACCAAGGCCAGGCGGGCACCAGCGGGCGCGGTGTACTAGTTTCCTCTTTGCTGCTAAGGAGGCAAGCGCAAGCACGGAGTCCCGAGGAATCAGCCAAAGGTTTCCATTCTGGTGCAACAAGACCAAGACCGCCAGGACGGCAGGACGGAGGCCATCGCCGAGCCCACCACGACATCACGACCAGAGGCTTTTGCAGGCGAAGACTACTTTTGTCAGGATAGCATGTACTAGTTGTCTCCCTTCGAATTTAGTCGTTGTTGGATCCCTTACCGCCTTCATTTGGGAAGTGGACCAAGGCCACTATAAATAGGACTTAGCCACCACCATAGAGAGGGAGACGAAGGAGAGACCGGATCGGATCCATCCCATCCTCACACTCACCAGCTCACTCGAGCCGAAGAACACTCCTCCTCCTAAGGTTGTTCTTGCACTGTACTAGTTCATCCTCAGCCCCTCAAGGCCAATCCACCACGAAGCTGGAGTAGGGTTTTACACCGCAAGGTGGCTCGGACCTAGGTAAACTGTTGTGTCTTGTTTCCTCCCTGTTCATCGAGTTAGGCCGAGAGATTGGCGAGTAGGAAGACTAGGGAGGTCGAGTTCTTCACACGCATCCTAGAGTTCGAACCTCTCAAGAGTCTGCAGAACCCAAGATCCGACACAAGCCATCACCGTCACGGCCTGAAAGGCCACACATCGCGAGCACTAGCGGGCGTTGACCAGGTTGAGCGAGAAGAAATGGCGAAATAGGGCAACGGAAGGAGCAATGCCCACCACAGCCTCGCATAGGAAGGCGAAGACGGCGAGGAGGATGATGGATCGGGGGTCTAGATGCAGTGCCTGGATCTGGTAATGCGAGAGTATGGCATTGAAGAAATCAGAGAAAGGGAGGATCAGGCCAGCCAAGAGAGCGTGAAGATGGATGGGGATCTCGGCGGCCTCCATGTCGATCATAGCCCGGGAGGGGGGCCAAGATGTCATCGCCTTCCACTCGTTTGAATCGGCGGCGAGGGATGGTCAGACCTTGGCCAACCCCTCCTCATTGATCATTGTCGACCTTTCAAGGGCAGGCTCCAAGATTGGCCGGGATTCGGCCGGAGCGCAGGCTTTTCCCTTCTTCTTCGACCATGGGGCCATGGCTGTTAGAGAGGGTTAACGCGGGCACCGAATTTGGGAGAAGAGTTGCGAGTTCGCAGGAAAGAGGAGGAGCCAAGGGCGAGCACAACGAGAAATGATGGCAATGCTACGTTAGCAACAGGTGGCCGCTAAGCCTGGCAGTTATTGAGGCAGCGTGGGGAAGTGGGGGCGCCCACGTCTCGTCAAGCGCCATGAGTCAACCAAGGACACATGCGGTTGGGGCCCTCGACGCTTCGCCCTTGTCCCCCAGCTTCACCTCGAAGCCAAGTTCGAGCGCGCCTTGGGCCCGGGGGCTACTGTCCGTGTTCTGGGAACGGGGGTACCTAGACATGCCTGCCTGCGGCCCACGGCGTGGCACCATCGACGGCCTGGCACGGCCCACCTTCGGCATCAACAACTCAAGACCCTCGCGAGGGGCCAAGCCTCGCGAGGCAGACGACACCAAGGCCTCCCGAAGGAGCGGCCACCTCAGGCCAGCTGCAAAGGAGAGGGGATCTCTATGCAAGCCTCACCTTGTGAGGTTCAGATGACGTGAGCCATGATGACCCAGGCTAGGCGGGCGCTAACGGGCGCATGACAACAGTTTCCTCTTTCGTGCTAAGGAGGCAAGCGCGGGCACGGAGTCCCGAGGAATCAGCCAAAGGTTTCCATTCCCATGCAACAAGACCAAGACCGCTAGGACGGCAGGACAGAGGTCATCGCCGAGCCCACCATGGCATCACGACCTGAGGATTTTGCACGCGAAGACTACTTTTGGGAGGATAGCATGTACTAGTTGTCTCCCTTCGAATTTGGCCGTTGTGGCATCCCTTCCCGCCTTCACTTGGGAAGTGGACCAAGGCCACTATAAATAGGACTTAGCCACCACCATAGAGAGGGAGACGAAGGAGAGACCGGATCGGATCCATCCCATCCTCACACTCACCAGCTCACTCGAGCCCAAGAATACTTGTCATGCCCATGATGCGGCTATATCTCCCACGTGTCGAGGCACGACTTGGAGGCATAACCGCATGGTGGTTTGGTCGCAAGAGGGGTAATCTTCACACAATCTCATGTACTGAATAAGACATGGATAATGACTTGGCTTACAATCGCCACTTCAGACAAATATCAAGTTAAACATACATCATCCAGAGTACAATCAAGGTCCGACTACGGAACCAAAGTAAAAGAAGATAACCCCAAATGCTAGATCCCCGATCGTCCCAACTGGGCTCCACTACTGATCATCAGGAAACGAAACATAGTAACGACCAAGGTCCTCATCAAACTCCCACTTGAGTTCGGTAGCATTACCTGGACTGGTATCGTCGGCACCAGGAACTGTTTGGTAGTATCTGTGAGTCACGAGGACTCAGCAATCTCACACCCGCGAGATCAAGACTATTTAAGGTTATGGGTAGGATGTGGCAAAGAGGTGGAGCTGCAGCAAGCGCTAAGCAAATATGGTGGCTAACATACGTAAATAAGAGTAAGATGAGAAACTATGCAACGGTCGTGAAGCTAGAAGTGATCCTGAAACTACTTACGTTCAAGCATAACACAAGACCGTGTTCACTTCCCGGACTCCGCCGAAAAGAGACCATCACGGCTAAACATGCGGTTGATTCATTTTAATTAAGTCAAGTGTCAAGTTCTCTACAACCGGATATTAACAAATTCCCATCTGCCACATAACCGCGGGCACGGCTCTCGAAAGTTTATACCCTGCAGGGGTGTCCCAACTTAGCCCATCACAAGCTCTCACGGTCAACGAAGGATATTCCTTCTCCCGGAAATATCCGATCAGTCTCGGAATCCGGGTTACAAGACATTTTGACAATGGTAAAACAAGACCAGCAAAGCCGCTTGAATGTGCCAACAAATCCCGATAGGAGCTGCACATATCTCGTTCTCAGGGCACACTGGATAGGTCAAGCTACAAGTAAAACCAGCCCTCAAGTTTCCCCGAGGTGGCCCCACAGGTTGCCCGATTCGGACCAACACTTAGAGAAGCACTGGCCCGGGGGGCTGTTAAAAATAAAGATGACCCTTGGGTCAGCAACTCCCAAGGGAAAAATATAGGTGATGGTGAGGCAAATGTTAAAACCAAGGTTGGGCCTTGCTGGAGGAGTTTTATTCAAAGTGAACTGTCAAGGGGGCCCCATAACCCCAACCACGTAAGGAACGCAAAATCAAGGAAGATAACACCGGTATGCGGAAAGTAGGGCGACAAGAGTGGAACAAAACACCAGGCATAAGGCCGAGCCTTCCACCCTTTACCAAGTATATAGATGCATTAATTAAAATAAGAGATATTGTGATATCCCAACATAACCATGTTTCAACATGGAACAAACTTCAACTTCACCTGCAACTAACAACACTATAAGAGGGGCTGCGCAAAAGCGGTAACTTAGCCAAACAATGGTTTGCTAGGAAGGTGGGTTAGAGGCTTGACATGGCAATATGGGAGGCATAATATAACAAGTGGTAGGTAGCGCGACATAATGATAGAGCGAACAACTAGCAAGCAAAGATAGAAGTGATATCGAGGGTATTGTCATCTTGCCTGCAATGTTCTCAGAGTTGTCGAAAGCTTGATCCTCGTTAGCATACTCAACAGGTTCCTCGTTAGCGTACTCGTCTCCCGGCTCTACCCAAAGCAAGAACACAAGCAATGGAACAACAATCAATCACGGTGCAATGCACAAGCAACATGATGCAATATATGGCATGATATGCAATGCATATGCATGCTCCGGAAGGGAAAGAATGATCAATGCATCAACTTGGCAAACCAAGTATGAAACTAGAAAGATGAGGTGATTTCAGTTGAAACCGATATAAGGATCACCGGAAATGGATGCACGGTTTGCAAATGACAAGCAATACAAGAATGATGCAAATCTGCGGTTAACAGCATAATAACACTTAGAATGCAACAAGAAACTATGCTATAGTACTCCAACATATAAACAAAGCACATGGCAGTGAAGTACAAGAGATGCTTGAAAAAATATGAACACTGAGCTACCGCTAAATCACACTAGAACAGGTTCAAACAAGCATGGCAAAAGTGCAAAAGATATCAGGTTCATAGATTTGGTGAAAATACTAACATGTCAAAACAACATCAGGAAGAAGTGTTTAGAGCTGGCTAACAACATGCTACAGGAAATTAACATAGCAAGAAAAGGCAGGGCATGCTTCTACTAAATTAACTTAATAAAACTCCCTTACTGAACATGAGCCAAAAAGGAACAGAAGATATGATGGCACCCATGTAAACATTGCAAGTTTTATAAATAGATTCAGACTTAGTGGAATTTCATAACATGGTAGAAACAGATTAGTGATAGCAACTTTGCAAGCTCATGCTACTCACCACAAAGCATTACATGACAACACAAGCATACAAATAGTAAGAAGACATGTTCATGAAGCTAACCATAGCAAGATAAAGTTCATAGGATACATGCATCACTAGCAACAACCATGGCAATATTGATTATCATGTTAACAATCTTCCAGGAACAATATATAGCAAAAGTAGAGCATGGTAAAGACAATGTAGAGCACTCCATAATTGCAACAAGAGGAGTGAATGGATTGAGCATAACCACATGTTCAAAACATCCTTATTGAACTACCTCAAAATAAGCATGGAACTCATGGTAGCAACAAGTTTACATGGCATCAAAATAACAAAGTGCCTAAAAACAACAACATTATGAAGGCTACTTTGCATGCTTGTGCTACTCACCACATAGCTCCTACAAATACAAGACTTGTACCTCTATAAAGATGGCATGACTTAGTTCAAAACACATGTAGACATCATACTCCTAGGATGCACACACAAAATGCAACGAAAAAGACACATCATCAAGTTCAGATAAGAACCAGCAGACAACATTTTATAGCACTCTTGTAACGATGATAATGGCATCAAA
This sequence comes from Triticum urartu, assembly GCF_056163025.1. Taxonomy (NCBI): domain Eukaryota; kingdom Viridiplantae; phylum Streptophyta; class Magnoliopsida; order Poales; family Poaceae; genus Triticum; species Triticum urartu. Next base: position 358,581,111 of record NC_141879.1, read on the forward strand.
ATGACCACATTACTTTCCTCTGCGAGACGCGGCGTCTTCCAGACGCGAGCCTCGTGAAGGCACGCGTGCCACCAGAGGGGGAGATCTTGCCAGCGCCGAAAGAAGGCAAGCGGGTCATCTTCCGCTCGCACTTCATCCGCGGTTTCGGCCTGCCGGCGAGCGACTTCCCCTGCTCGTTTCTTGAATTCTATCCTCTCCAGCCCCATCACATCACGCCCAACACCGTGATGCTCCTGGCCGCCTTCGTCACGCTATGCGAAGGCTACCTCGGCATCCTCCCCACCATCGAGCTGTGGGGAGCTTTCTTCTACACCAAGCTGGGCACCTCTGTCCGGGAGGTGGCTGCCTAGTGTGGCGCCTTCATCACGGTTCGCCGACCATCGCCGACGAACGCCTTCCCCACCATCAAGCTGCCACAGTCAGTCAAGATGTGGCAGCAATCCTACTTCTATGTGGAGAACACGGACCCGGCCGCCGACTTCATCAACCTACCGGCCTACATAGCCGGCCCGCCTGCCGAGCCCCGGGCCAGCTGGGGCTACAAGACGAAGCCGGTATCAGCAGACGGCGCCGCCACCATCCAACGGCTCCGGGAGTTGACCGAGACCGAAGGCCTCAAGGCGTCCGACTTGCTGGTCACCTTCATCGAGCGCTGGGTTCTCCCGCTCCAAGGTCGGCCGCACCTGATCAGCCGGATGAGCGGGCATCGCAACCCATGCCGGCTGAGCACCAAGGAGGTGCCGGCTGCCGAGGTTGCGAACTTGGTGAACGAGATCTCCGGCCTCAAGCTGGAGGGGTATTGGAGCTTTGGCAAGCGGCCATATTCTCGCACCGATCAGCCTCCTGCTGTAAGTTTCCCAACACTTCTTTTTGATACTCGCCTTCATCTTGATCTTGGTCTTGATCAGCCGGCCTTTCATCATCTGAAACAGATCTACATGTCAGACACGACGGCCGCCCTCGTAGGCCTGCTGGCTTAGCCACACCGTGGGCCGCAGGCAGGCAAGTCTGGGGACCCCCGTTCCCAGAACGCCGACAGTAGCCCCCGGGCTCAAGGTGTGCTCGGGCTTGGCTTCGCGGCGAAGCCAAGGGTCAAGCATGGAGCACCGTGGCCCCAAAAGCCTGCGGCCTCGGTTGACGCGTGGCGGTTGATTGGGCGTGGGCGTCTCCGCTTCCCCACGCTGCCCCGGCAACTGCACGACTTGATGAGTCCCTACGACAAGCAAGGGAACCCATCGTTACCTGTGATCGTGGGAGGTGCCGGTTGGCCTTCTCTTGCTATAAATGGGGCGGGGCGCAGAGCCCCTGTTGCCCATATCTTCCTTGCTCGCTTGCTTCTTCCTCGCTCCATTGCTTGTTGTGCCACCAATGGCGCCATGAAGGAAGCTCTCCGCCGCTGAGAAGGGAAAGGCCCCTCACGAGGGACCCGGCTCGCCGGCGCCCAAGCTTGGACGTGGCCGTCCGCGCAAGCACACCACGTCCCCTGTCGCGGCCCACTGTCGGAGCAGCGCCGTGGCACGCGGAGGGGGGGTGTCCCAGCCGTGGTAATCCATTTGATGAGGGGAGGCGTGCTTTGGTGGCGCGGCCCCCCCGTCCGCGCTTCCACACAGTGGAAGTGTCGCCAGAGTTTGTCGTCTGGTCGGAAAATCCTGCCGGCAACTAGCTCCAACTTCCGCGCTTCTTTGTCGACGAGCTGTCGGCCTCTGGTCTAGGTAGACTCTGGCTGCAGGCGGATGGTTGCTGCAGCAAGGCCTCTTGGGTTGTAGTCGTGACTTCCGCCGCGGGCAACATAGCCCTGGCCCGCGGTTGGCAGACGTTCCCCCATGCGCGCGGCTTGGGCCGGCGGTGCGCCCTCCACTTCAAGTATGATGGCGAATCAACCCTCTATGTGAGGGTATTTGGGAAGATGGTCACCGCACCGGGTGCTGCCCCGAGGCAAACAATGGAGAGGAGGTGTTCAGTCTCGGGAACAGTCATGACGAGGATGAGGGCGAGCCCGCCCTCGGGGGCGGCAGTGCCTTGTCCAGCTATGGCGGCTCCTCCTCCGGAGATATCTCCAGTAGTGGGGGCTACGACCAGCCGCCGTGCCGCCGCGCCCATATTGAAGGCGGCAGTGGGTCATCTTGTCGCCGCGCCTCCGTGAAGCGTGAAGATGGATCCGACTAAGCTCGGGGTGCCGCTAGGGGTCTGCCTCCGCAGATTGCTGCAATGCTGCTTTTGTTTTACTCTTTTTCCTGCATCAAGAATGTAACCAGTTTGGGCCCAGGGGGCGTGTATCGAACTATGGTTCCTCGGTTGTGGCACCGTGCGTGTTGTGTCGTTATTTCATGCAAAGATAACTTAACCTGGTATATCCGGGACACCCTCTTCCTCACGAGGCGCTCATTTCCTCGTGTCCATCTTGCCTTGGTGGCCTGCATTTGCTCAGGAATTGCAAAAGCTTGTTAGGAAGTGCATTAAAATATTTGTCATTTGCCCTGGCCCTAACCTGGCGCCTTGTATCGGGGTACCCGAGGGGCAAGGACTAGGAGAGGCACGCCAGCTTTTGGGATCGAACGAGGGTGGCTCGTGAGAAGGCAGAGAAGGGAGAAAAATGCTCGCGAGGGCACCTTCCTAGCCCCCTCGCGAGGCATGTGAGAGAGAGAACATGAGCTAACCCGAGACGGAAAAATGCAGCGAGAGGTGAGGGGGTCAAATCAGCAAGGAACGCCAAAAGAAAATTTCGATTAAGGAAAAGGGAGCCAAATGCGGAAAGCAAATGAAAAGCCGCATCCGGCACCTAATCTAGTCTTCAAGTCTTCTCACCGGCGCGGAGCTAAGTTCTGCCACTAGGCGTGGGCGGGAGCCCCAGGGCCTGAGGCCGGCACTCCTAAGACTCCGGGGCGTGTACAGCCCCAACTCATTATTACGTGAGAGTGTCATGGGCGGCAATTCTTCACAAGCACCAGGCCTTCTTCACAGGCTCTGGGCCTTTCTTCTCACACTCTGGGCCTTGCTTCATAGGATCTAGGCCTTGCTTCACAGGCTCTGGGCCTTGCTTCACAGGCGTTGGGCTGTGCTTCATGGGTAAAACTTCTGGAGGTGCTAGATGTTCCAGGAGTTTTGGACTGGTACTCTGTCTTGTGTCTCCAGGCGCACGGCGCCAGGCCTGGAGATGTGGACGACCTTGAACGGGCCCTCCCACATTGGTGAGAGCTTATGCAGCCCTCCCCTGGAGTGGACCCACCTCAGGACTAGGTCACCCGTCTCGAGTGTCCTGGAGCGGATGTTGCGGCAGTGGTATCGCCGCAGTGCTTGCTGGTACCTCGCCGCCCGTAGTGCAACTTCGCGGCGACGTTCCTCCCCCAACACGAGGTCCATCCCCTGCGTGGCGTCCTGCTGCGTTTCGTCAAACGCCAGGACCCGTGCGGAGTGATGCTTGACCTCGTGAGGGAGGACCGCTTCAGCCCCGTAGACGAGGAAGAATGGAGTCTCTCCTGTTGGCTTGGTGGCGGTGGTCCGGATGGACCACAGTACGGACTAGAGCTCGTTGTGCCAGCCCCTGCCGTAGGCCTCCAGCTTCTTCTTGAAGGTGCTGGTCTTGAGGCCCCTCAGGACCTCCGCGTTAGCACGTTCGGCCTGACCATTGCTCCTGGGGTGGGCCACCGAAGCATACCAGATCTGCGTTCCAAGGTTAGCATAGTAGGTTTTGAAGAGGTTGCTAGTAAACTGTGAACCGTTATCTGTGACGATGCGGTTGGGGACCCCGAAGCGGCTCACGAGGCCCTTGATGAACTTGACAGTAGAGCCGGCTGGGATAGTACGGATGGCTTCCACTTCCTCCCACTTGGTGAACTTGTCGATGGCGATGTAGAGGTAACGGTAGCCCCCTGGCGCCTGAGGGAACGGGCCTAGGATATCCAGCCCCCATACCATGAACGGACATGTGAGTGGGATAGTTTGAAGGCCCTGAGCAGGCTGATGGATTTGCTTGGCGTGGAACTGGCAAGCTTCGCAAGACTTCACCAGCTCGGCTGCGTCGTTGAGTGCTGTAGGCCAGTATAATCCACTGCGGAACACCTTGCCGAAGAGGGTCCGTGACGACGAGTGGTGTCCGCAGTCCCCGCCATGTATGTAAATTAGCAACTCCCTTCCTTGGTCGCTAGATATGCAGCGCAATGTGACATCGTTCGGTCGTTACCTATATAACTCGCCATCTTGGATACAGTATGCCGTGGCTTGTCGGGCCACGCGCTCCGCCTCCTCTTCCTTCTTTGGAAACGTCCCGTTCGTTAAGTGCTCCTTGAATTCCTTGGTCCAGCATTCCTCCTGGCGCTCGAGCGCCAAGAGCAGCCGAACTCCAGAGGTTGGTCCACATGTCGGGGCTCCCGCGGCCGGAGGCTGGGGAGCTCTTCCCGAGGCTGAGTCGTTCTTGAAAGAGGTGGCGCAGCTGATGGCTTGAAGAGCTGCTCCTCAAAGACGCCTGGCTCCTGCGGTTGCCGCTTGGATGCTCTCTTGGCGATGTCGTCGACTTCCTTGCTGGTGCCCCGGGGCACGTGTTGCAGCTCTAGGTCCGAGAACTGTTTCTCCATCTTGCGCACCTCCGCGAGGTAGGCCTCCATATGCTTGTCCTTCGGCTCATACACCTTGTTGGAGAAGTTGACGGGAGTTGTGAGTCGCCTCTGAGGTGAGGCGCTTCATCCCTAGGGCCGCTGCAGCCTTCAGGCCAGCTATGATGCCTCCGTATTCTGCGATGTTCTTGGAGACCTTCTCGCTGTGCTGAAAGAAGAGTTGTACGGCGTAGTAGAGCTTGTCCTGGGTGGGCGAGATGAGCACTGCCCCAGCCCCCGCGCCCAGGTGTGCGAAGCGCCATCGAAATACATGACCCAACCGTCTGAAGCCTCACTTCCTAGGGAGGTGGACTGGTCTTCTCCTTCCTCAAGTGTCGGGGAATCTGTCCATTCTGCCACAAAGTCAGCCAGTGCGGCCCCCTTGATGGTGAGGATGCCCTTGCTCCCTGGCATCTTCATGAGATTGCAAGCCGGGTGAGTCGCCGCCATGAACTGGGCGAGAGCCGGATACCCGAGGATGGCATTGTACAGGAGACCAATGCGAGCGATGTCGAAGTCCACTAGCTCGGTGCGGTAGTTGTCGCGTGTGCCGAAGGTGACATGGAGGCAGATCTGTCCCAAGGAGCGGGCAGCTCCACCACCCACTCCCGAGGAGGGCTTACTGAGGCCGAGCTGCTCGAGTGGCACGTGGAGACGGCTGAAGGCTACCACAGAGAGCAAGTTGAGGCCAGCACCACCGTCGATGAGGGCCTTGGTGATGGCCACGTTGCAGATGGTGGGCGTGCAGAGCATCGGGAGCATTCCGGAGATGGCAGTGGAGTCGGGGTGGTCTTCTGAGCCGAAGGTGACGTCGGCCTCTGGCACAGCCCAACCCAATGGAGCCCCCGGGTGCCTAGAGGTGGCCCCGATTTGACAAAGGAACGGCTTGGCGTGGCCGTCTGACGGCGGTGCTTGAGAGCCGCCCAGCAGGTATGCGACTACGTGGTGTGCCGGCACCGCGTAGCGAGCAGTGACGATGTCGCGGAGCTCCTCCCAAGATGCCACCGTGGATCTGGGAAGGTTGAGCTGCCAGGAGCGTGGCTCGCCGGCGAGGGCCATGGGAAGCCAGTTGGCGATGACCTTGTCATCACCCCCGGATTCGAGGACGGCCTCCTCGTACGCCAGCAGGAAAGCTGACGGGTCCGCTGCGCCGTCGTAGCGCGGTGGCATCTCCGGCCTGAACTTGGGCGGCCACTGCACCCGCCGCAGGGCGGGGGCCAGGGCTCGAAGCCCCTGGCCCCGTTGTCAACGCTGACCGTCGGAGTCGACGGCAGGGCGCTTGCCATTGGGCGAAGCGCGGTGGCGATAGAGCGCAGATCGATGAAGGGGAAGCTACGGTACACCCCTACCTGGCGCGCCAAATGTCGGATGTGGGGTTCCGGCAAACCCTTTAGGTTCGAACACTGGGGTGCGCGTGAAGTCTTTTCCTCCCACCGATCTACGCCCTAGCTCGCTAAGATCCCGCGGACAAACTCGACGAACTCACAACACAGAAAGACACAAGATTTATACTGGTTCGGGCCACCGTTGTGGTGTAATACCCTACTCCAATGTGGTGGTGGTGGATTGACTCTTGGGCTGATGATGAACAATACAAGGGGAAGAACGGCCTCCTGAGGTTGAGGTGTTCTTGTGCTTGGCTAACTTGTGCGGGTGAGAGTGGTCTAAAATGGTCCCCCTGCCTATGGTGGTGGCTAGTCCTACTTATAGAGGCCTTGGTCCTCTTCCCAAATATTGAGCGGGAAGGGAGCCAACAACGGTGGGCAAATTTGAAGGGGGACAGCTTGTACAAGCTATCCTGACAAAGGCGGTCTCCGCCTATGAAAGGCTCTGGTGGTGACGCCGTCTTGGGCTCCATGATGACCTCCGTCTTGCCGTCCTTCTGCTCCTGGTCTTGTTGCACCGATATGGCAACCTTTGCGTGATGCCTCGATACTCCTCGCCTACGTAGGCCTCCTTAGCACCAAAGAGGAAACAAGGACGCTACGCACGCTGGCGCCCACCTGGTGTCGATCGTCATGGCTCACATCACAAGAGCCTCGTGAGGTTTGCCTCGCCTTGATATCCCCGCTCCTCATGAGCCTGCTCGACTAGGCCACTCTAGAGGAGGTCTTGCATCGTCCGCCTCGCGAGGCTTGGCCCCTTGTGAGGGTCTTGGATGGCTTGCTGATGAAGATGGGCCATACGGCCTGCTGGCTTAGCCACGCCATGGGCCGCAGGCAGGCAAGTCTGGGGACCCCCGTTCCCAGAACGCTGACAGCCGCCTTGGAGGACACCGCGACAGGCGGCATCTACGAAGCAGGCGGCTCCGAAGAAGCCGACATCGAGACCTGTCCTGATGATGAGGAGGAGGAAGAGCCGCGCCCTGCGCGGGGTGCCGGCAGGGTGGACACGGGCCCCTCCGTCGAGCCGACTGCTCGAGGCGGCACGCGTAAGCGTAAGCAAGACGTTGTCTTGTTCGGCAGCGTGCCGAAGATGGCCAAGAATCCAGCCACCGCGACCAGGCGGAAAGAGGCCGCAACGAAGGTGGCCAAGTACCAGAAGCTCCCAAAGGCGCCTCCTATGGTGTCGGCGTAAGTGTCTTTCCCTTGTGTTCTTCTTTCTTGTTGATTCTTTCTGAACTTCCTTTGTTTTATTTCTTGATTTTAGGGCTCCGCTCTCTCTTGAGAAGTCGGCCACCGCCTCGATCGTGGGGTCGGCGGAGACTTCCACCACCACCCGGTGAATTGATCTGGCCACCGACCTCTGGGAGGCGACGGAGTGAAACGCACAGGAGGCGCGCGAGGAGCGGGAAGCCGCCCGCCTGGAGAAGGCGGAGGCAGACAAGGCGGAGGCTGCTGCTTTGAAGAAGCTAGCAGAGGCCGAAGCTGCCGATGTGGCGAAGAAGCGGGCTGAGGAAGCCACGCACCGTCAGTCGGCGATATTCGTCACCCCCCTGAAGTTCATGCCGCCACCACCAGAGTTCGTGGTGCCGATTGGGGGAGCCGGCGATGAGCACCCGGTCATGGAGAGGTACGGCGGTGACGTCGCCATGCCGGACATAATCGTGCCCCCGCCACCACCCTCCGAGGAGGCGCGGGACAAACAGCTGTCTGACCCGCCGGTGCCACCAGCCGGAGCCGAGCTGGTGACGGGCTCAACTCCAGAGGTCCGCACACCCTCGCACCGCCGACTTGCAAAAGCAGCCTCGGCGCCACGCCCACTGGAGACTGGCGCCGTGAGCTCTTCGATCCCGGACGCCGAGGCGACCAGCACCGCACCCATTGGGTGGGTGCGGGGAGGCGGGACGGGCCCTTTGAACAAGGCAATCCTGGACGTCCAAGCCAAGCTCCGCGCAGAGGCCGACACACTCAAGCACTGCAACAACGCGTTCCTGGAGTCGCGAGCAGCCATCCGGGTATGCTTCTTGATTTTTTGATTCTTGCACTGCTTCGTGGGGGCGCGCCAGCAAACCCACTTGGTGTAGTCCCCGAGTTTCGGGCCGGCTGCTGAGCAGGCGGCACGAAACTTTAATTGGCAAGCTCTGAGTACTGATACTGTCCGATATCTTTGCTGCAGGATTATCACAACCTTCGTGCGGCCGCCTTCAACTCCAAAGTCCAGGAGTCGGATCAACGGGCCGCCGAATTGTCGGAAAGCTGGAGTAAGTCTTCTTCTTTCTCTGCAAGGGCGCGCTGGTGCACCCGCGGGCTGTAGTCCCCGAGATTCGGGCCGACTGCTAAGGAGTCGGGACGGATCTTCCTGGCAACTGCTTTTCACTTTGTTGATTGTTGACGTCCTTTTCTTCTTCTACTTTTGTAGAGGCCAACGCCACCCTGTAGCAGCAGCTGGGTGAAGCTAACACCGTGCTGCATGCCAGGGAGGCGGACTGCAACAAGCTGGCCGAGGAGCGTGACCGGCTGGCCACGCAACTGGCGGAGCAGGTGGAGCTTCTCAAGAAGGCCCAGAAGGACGCGGAGAACAAGGAGGCAGGTCTCCTTGCTGAGTTCGAGATCGAGCGCTCTGCCTAGACAGACAAGGAGGCAATGCTGACAGCCGCTTTGGCGAGATTGAAGACATGGTTGATGGTAAGCTGCCTCTTTACTCTTTCTTCAAGCCGCCGGCTTCTTGACGGGCCGACTTCTTGTTTATGATCTGACCCTATGCTTTTTTGTCCGAGAAGACTTCTTCCCAAGTCACCCTGGTGCTGCGAACCAGGCTATTGAGGCCGATCACGAAGGACGGAGGGCAGAAGGTGAGGAGATCGCTGCCAACTCCCCCCGCACTCTTCGCGAGCAGCTCCTCAGCATCCAGGTTTGTCTTCGGCTGACTCGTCAGATGCTGCGCCGCCTTGAGCGTGTCGGCACCCAGGCGATCGCCGCCCTATGGCCCGATATGCCGGCTCCACGCATGCCCAGCCGGACTGCCGACTGGCTGGAGGTGGCGGTCGGCCGCCTTGAGGCATGGAAGGGCTCCTCGGCCCGGGCCAGAGCACACCGGGCCTTGGAGTTCGTCAAGGCGTGGTACCCTGGGCTAAATCTAGCCCAGTTGACCATGTTTCGACAGGAAGCCCAGGAAGAGCTGGTGGCAATGGAGGGTGATCTTGTCAAGCGGGCGGCGGCAATTGCCGAGTACACCAACACCAGCATCTTCATCCCGGAGCTGGCTGAGAATGGTGCCGAGGCGCCACCAGAGTGGTTCGGGCTGAACCCGGAGGATGGCGAGGACTCGGCCGAGGTGATCGACTCCAGCGACGAGGGAGAAGACGAAGAGGAGGAGGAAGGTGAAGAGGAGGCGCCAGAGGTCGGAGCGGACGGCCGGCCTCAACTCGGCCGCTCCTCTAGCAACGGGCCATGCCTGAGTGGGCCGGCTATTACTGAAGGCAATCAAGCGGGAACCGACCAGCCGACCACTCAACCAGCCGGCACCACTGTTCCGCTGAACCTGTCTGCTGCTTCCTAGGCTGCTATTTTACCTTCATTTTTTCCTGCTTATCAGTCTAGACAAACTTTGTTAACTTCGCACAATTCCACCCGGGGGGTGTATTTTAAACTCTTGTTGAATGTCGGCCAATGGCCTTTTGACGTGTAAATATTTCTGCCGAGTACTATCTTTCCTTGCTTCTGCTCTTTGGCTTTTTTCCTTTGCCGCCTTCCCTCGGTTACCGTCTTGCCAGCCGAACAGCCGTTCCACGGACTATGGCTGGGTCAAGTACTTAGCCACTTCAGGAAGGCAAGTACTTAGCCGATTAGAGTTTTCTAGCAAGTTAAGTAGGAGCTGGCCGGCCGGCTGCTTGACAGCCGGTCGGTGAGGCAGGAAGATGACTTGGAATATGTGTATGCTTTGGGTCCTTAGCCATATTTCACACAGACACCCCTTCAGCCTTAACTCCTGCCGACCGAACAGTCGCTCTACGAGCTGCGGCCTCTGGTGGGAGAAAGCTTAGGTGCCAACGCATTACTTGTTCGGCTGCAGGAAGCATTTCATAGTACAAGGCGGCAAGTCCCCGGGTCGACTGGTCGAACCCGGTGCCAGGCGGACTATTGAAATAACACAAATGACATGCGTGATACTTATCATATAGATAAAAGAGGGTAGTCCCCGAGCTCCTCTCGGGGGACCCGGAGTCTCCGTACTTAATACAAAAGTTGGCGTGGTACATACTGCATCAACTATAAACCTTCGCAGGAGGTTCACATTCCATGGTCGCTCCGTCTCCTTGCCGAAGTCATCTCTTTCGCGCGCTCGAGGCTTCTGGGCGTCGATGAGGTTGTAGGAGTCATTGCCCAACACCTTGCTGATAATGAAGGGGCCTTCCCACGGTGCCGGGAGCTTGTGCTGGCCTGCTGTTCGCTGGATCAGCCGGAGCACAAGGTCTCCTTCTTGGAAGGATCTTGGCTTAACCTTTCGGTTGTAGTATCGGCGCAGGTTCTGCTGGTAGATGGTGGACCGTCTAAGTGCCAACAGCCGGCTCTCTTCCAGCAGATCGACGCTGTCTTGTCGTGCTTCTTCTGCCTCCTCTTCGGTGTACATGGTAACTCGAGGGGAGTCGAATTCTATGTCTGCCGGGATGACGACTTCGGCACCGTAGACGAGGAAGAAAGGCGTAAAGCCAGTTGACTTGTTCGGAGTTGTGCGCAGGTTCCAGAGGATGGCCGGCAGCTCATCGAGCCAACAGCCGGCCGACCGCTCTAGAGGCACGACCAATCTGGGCTTGATGCCGGATAAAATGAGGCTGTTTGCTCACTCCACCTGGCTGTTTGACTGTTGGTGGGCAACAAACGCTAGGTCCAGTCGGATGCCCTGCATCACGCAGGAACGGGCCAAGGCGCCTTTGGCAAAGTTTGTGCCATTGTCGGTGATGATGTTGTGTGGTATGCCATACCGGATAGTGATGTCGGAGATGAAAGTCACAGCAGTTGGACCATTCAACTTCTTAATTAGGTTTGCTTCTATCCACTTGGTGAACATGTCCACTGCGGCAAGCAGATGAGTCATGCCGCCGTGTGGCGTCTTGAATGGTCCCACCATGTCCAGGCCCCAGACGGCTAAGGGCCATGCGATGGGAATGGTCTTGAGTGCAGAAGCCGGCGGATGTGGCTTTGAACGAAACTTCTAGCACCCTTTGCATTTCTTGACCAAGAGCTTGGCGTCTTCTAAAGCAGTTGGCCAGAAAAAACTGTGGCGGAATGCTTTGGCCACGAGTGCTCTTGAAGCTACGTGGTGACCACACTCGCCTTGATGGATATCTTTGAGGATTGCTTGACCTTGCTCCGGCTCTACGCAGCGCTGAAAGACACCAGTGACGCTGCGCCTCACAAGCTCTCTGTTGACTATGGTGTACGTTGCTGCCCGGCATTGCACTTGTCGGGCCAAGATCTCATCTGCCGGCAGCTCTTTGTTCACCAAGAAGTTGAGGATGGGCTGAGCCCATGAAGGTGCTGCAATTTCTTCGGCCGCTAGGACTGCTACTTGCACAGGGCGGTTGGGCCGGGAGGTGGCGGGTTGGAGTCAGCTGTCGCTTGCTGAGTTGATGAAGTCCCGGGGCCGACTGCTGCAGTCTCTGGGTCGCCTGCCGAATTCCCCGTGCCGGCTGCTAGGGTCCTCAAGTCGGATCCGACTGCTTCAGGAGGAGCCAACACAAAGATGGAATCCGACGCCGGCTTCTATTGCTTGTCGGGTGGAGCCGATTCATGCCAAGGCGTCAACTTGCTCATTGTCATTTCTTGGCACATGGAGGAACTCGCACCCTTCGAAGTATCCACTGAGTTGCTAGACGAGGAAGCGGTAGCTTGCCATGTTTGCATCCTTGGCATGCCAGTCACGAGACGACTGCTGGACCACTAGGTCGGAATCTCCATAACACAGGACCCGGCGAATGCCGAGTTCCTTGGCAAGACGGAGCCCGTGAATGAGTGCTTCGTATTCAGCAACGTTGTTGGAGGCGGCAAAGTGAATCTGCAGCACATATCTAAGCTTGTCGCCTTTGGGAGAGGTGAGAACGATGCCGGCTCCCAAACCGGTGCGCATCTTGGAACCATCGAAGTGCATTCACCAATGAGTGGAATCTGGCGCTGGTGGCAGGTACTGCGTATCGGCCCAGTCGACAAGGAAGTCGGCCAGTGCTTGTGACTTGATGGTGGTGCGAGGCTGGTAATAGATGGTGTAGGGGGGAAAATCTATGGCCCACTTGGCCACTCGGCCCGAAGCGTCTCGGCTTCCAATGATCTCGGCAAGTGGAGCTGTGCAGACCACGGTGATGGGGTGTTCTTGGACATATGGCTTTAGTTTCTTGGCAGCAAAGTACATGCCGTAGCACATCTTCTGGTAATGAGGGTAGTTCTACTTGGAGGCTGATAGTACTTCACTGAGGTAATATACCGGTCTCTGGACTGGTAGAGCTCTACCTTCTTCCTTGCGTTCCACTACTATGACTGTGCTGACCACCCGGCTGGTGGCGGCGATGTAAAGGAGCATAGGCTCCTTAGGAGTCGGGGCCGCCAGGACAGGCGGAGTGGTCAACATCTTCTTGAGCTGAAGGAAAGCTTCATCCGCCCATCCGAGCCGGTTTATGACACCGGTGCCGATCTTCCCCGTCCGCACCAGCTTACAATGCCGCGGCCGACTCATCTGTCTGAGCTGCCTCTAAGGTTGCGGTCGTCCTTGTCGTCCGACTCTCGCGGCCTGGTCTACATCAACATACCGGGCCGCACCTGTCTGCATGAGATGTTTATTGAGTATGAACAAGTCACAACTTGGGTAGCCCAGTTTTCTTTCAACAATTTGGAGGCAATTATTATGTATTATCAGCCGTCGTCTGCACTGGATGGTTTAATGGACATGCACACAAGTCGCCGCCACTATAGTTTGGTTAAACTTCAAGGAGCCAGTTGGAAGGAACCATTGGCCGAGTTGCTGACACGGCTCATACGGTATCATTTATAACCCGCCGCAGTCACCTCAACCTTCTGTGGATTCACATCGTGCTATCAACATCAATAATATACAAGTTATGCCGGTTTATATCACGGTCAAATATGGAGAGTCTCAAGCCAACTCCTCGAGGCACCTTTGAGACTCGGGGGCTACGATGACATGACTCAGCAAATCTTGCCAGTTTCAGCCGGTTTAAGAAACCCAGGATGATGGAGAGATAGATAACCCGGTCCCGGAGACTACTGTTATATTGATGAAAATTTAAAGGCCGTTAGAAAATTTCCGGCTTAGAAAGTATATGACAGTTACAAAATCCCGGCTCAATGAAGAAGTTTCAGGTCATCAGAAAAGGATTCCGGTTTACAATCCAGTATAAGGGAAATTTGTTCTCCGAAAAAGCTCTGAAGCGCTCAAATCCGGTTTAACAATGTCTGGTTCAAAAAGGAATTAACTTCTCGCAAGTTCGAGTTTAAAGGCCGTCAGAAAATTTCCGGGTGAAAATGAAGATTCCGGTTTAAAATCTGGTTCAAGGGAAAGATATCTCCCACAAAGCTTTGAAGCTTTCAATATCCGGTTTAACATCCGGTTCAAGAAGGATTTTTCTCTTGCAAAAAATTAAAAATTGCCGAAGAGGACCTGCTGCCACGATGCGCGGTTCAAACATGGGTATCCCGCCTTAGTGGCCAGACATATTATTGATCACATGGGGGCTTCTACTTCATAAAGCAGGGTCTCTATTCTTTTACATCATGTGTGGTTACATGGAATTGTTCTAAAGCGGCCTCCAGTTTACCCCTTGAGTTAGCTTTTCAAAAGCATCATGTTATATCACTTGGGGGCTTGGTCGTGTCCGAACCAATGCAATACCTCTTGATAGGCGAGAGCCACCAGATCACTTGGGGACTTGGTCACGTCTGAACCAGTCATGCCTCTTAATCGGCCTAAGGACACAGAATCACTTGGGGCTTGGTCGAACCCGAACCATTGCCATGCCACTTGATCGGCATAAATGCCACGGTTTCATTTGGGGACCTGGCTGACTTGAACCATAGGTACACCTATCGGGAGCTTGGTCGTGTCCGACCATGGTAACGCCATCTGATCAGCTCAAATAAGCCTTTTTTTGCAAATGGTTTTATCATTGCCTTTGCTTCAATATTTTCCTTGATAACTGTTTCTTTTATTTTTGTTGCATTTTTAAACTGACAATTCTTAAACCGGTTCGACTGTCAAATTACAAAATTGATGGAACACGGTCAAATCTTAATCTGGAGACTCTCTGTCCGGTTTGATTTTCTGTTACCATCCTATTATGGAGTAAACCGGTGTTTATCACAACCCGGCACGGTTTTATCATAAACCGGCACAATATGGAAGGAGTTATCAGTACGCAAGATTGGGATTATCACCCTTACTACAAAAAGTTGGTAAAAACAACAATGTGATTCAATGTCACAGGTATGATATATTTCATATTTGATTATTCTTAAGTACAGCCTTGGTTAAAAACCCAGGTTATATGTTGGGCATTATGACCCATCCGGCGGTAAACCGCCAGGACACTTTAAACTTGTTGTATGCAGAAACAGGTTTGTTAAACCGACCTGGCTTTTGACTATAAGTCGTCAGTATGATGAGAAATTATCCGGTGTTTGTTAAACCGGCCTGGCTTTTGGACTATAAGTCGCCAGTATATATACATTTGGATTGCGCCATCGGAATTATGCGCTTATAAATCATTGGGTTATATTATTCAAATAGCCAAACTTGGCTGAATTTTCATTATGATATTGAATGAATAAGGTTTTCATCGGATTATATTATCTTGAATAGCCAACATGGCTGGATTTTTATGGTTATTAATAACCGGTATTACTGAGTTTTCAAAGTCGCTTTAGCGCAATGGCTATTATTTTATCAAAGGATATGATTTATTCTACAATGGAAGGAATAGTCCCGAGTCGCTGCAGGCTTACAACCCGGCACATGGGGGCTACATTATTCAAATTGAGATTACATGCAAGTCTCATGTCGCTGCAAGCATGCATCATGACACTTGGGGGCTAATGCGAAGTCATTTTTACTAGTCTTATTGAAGACCCGACTCATCATATTATAATGAGCCGGCCCTTGGGGGCTACCAATTCCTCCTATCAACAATTCAAGGTACACAAGTTTTCGTCCATAATATTGAAGGGTCCATTGCTCAATTGCTAAAGCACAAAGCTCTTAACCTTGTGGACGTGGGTTCAAGCCCTACGATGGAAGCTACGTTATAAGATGTTATTTTCATTCAAGTATATATCAAGTCCCGGTTCAGTATTATCTTACTAAACCGGCCCTTGGGGGTTACACATCACTGCTCAATTATATTTCCAAAGTCCCTGCTCATTATTGCATAATGACCCAGCCCTTGGGGGCTACACTGGTTGAAGTTTTTATGAGCATCAAGCAATTACAAGTCCCAGGTTGCTGCAAGCATGACAACCCGGCACTTGGGGGCTACATATGTGGAATACTCAATTCTGACTAGTGACTGGGATGAACATGGATTTCTTCAAAATTGGTAGTATTTATATTGAAGCAAGTCTTAAGCCATCACTTTGTTCTGCTCAAGACTTGGGGGCTACAGTTTTTATAACCCGGCTATTTTGGTAATGTTAAACCGGCAAGTTTTACATCTTCAAGCCGGCTAAATATCAGATAAGTATTTCAAGACCCATATTTCTTAAACCGGCACTTTGAAAGCCGACTCAAGTGGATTATTCTTCACAAATATTTCTCTGTGAGAAACCAATGTCAGCAAATGGATTATGAAGCTGGTATGTTGACCCGGATTTCCTAGAAGGAGGAAATAACAAGGACTTAAGGATGATCAGGTACCGGTTTACAAAAATTCTTAACCCGGAGCATAACCTGTCAAATTTGTTCTTGTGTTTATTTTGCAGCATAAGTTTACCATGAATAAATCCAAGCTAAACTTGGGGGCTAATGTCGGGGATATACCCCGCGGTGTAAACCGGCCGGAAGTTAACCCGGCCGGACTTGGCGGTTTATCTGAAGACCCCGCTGACACTTGGCGAGTTACTGGCGACCCGCCCTGACCTGGCGGTTTACAAGCAACCCACCTGGTCATTATGACTCACTGGTGATCCGGCGTACAGGACAGACGGATGAGAAGGCCCAAGGCCCAGCATGCCGGTTTATGTTAATGGTGGGCCGGTTTAAGAGGAAAGGCATGAGGAACATTATCTTACAAGGAGCTAAGACCTGGACTTGTATCCGGTTTGTATTAGAGATAGACTAGTCCTAATCCTAATAGAACTCTACATGTAACCCGCCCCTTCAACATATATAAGGAGGGGCAGGGCTCCCCCAAAAGGGAGAAGAGGGACAAGTTCCACAAGGTTGGACAAGTTAGGTTTAGACAATAGCTCTCGAAATAGAGCACTCTTGTAACCATGATCATCATCATCAATATCAATGAAACAGGATGTAGGCTTTTACCTCCACTATGAGGGGCCGAACCTAGGTAAAACCTCGCGTCTCTCGTCCCGCTCAACCCCTCTCAAGCTACCACATAGATGCGTTGGCCTCGCGACTAAGTCCTGACACTAAGGACATCTGCCATGACAATTCCACGACACGCCCTGTCGTTCCACTCGAAGAAAGTGGTCTTCTTCATGAGCTGGTATAGGGGAAGAGCCTTCTCGCCCAGCCGACTGATGAAACGACTGATGGATGCCAAGCAGCCGGTAAATTTTTGCAAGTCCAACAGTCGGGTGGGCGCCTCCATCCTCTCGATGGCCTTGATCTTCACAGGGTTGCACTCTATGCCGTGCTTTGAGACCAGAAAGCCAAGGAGCTGGCCGGCTGGCACTCCAAAGACCCATTTCTCCGGGTTAAGCTTGATCTGAAATCGGCACAAGTTCTCAACGATCTCCTTGAGGTCTTCTAGTAACGTTCCTCGCTTTTCCGTCTTCACCACCACATCGTCCACATAAACGTGGATTTTTCTGCCGAGTTGCTTGAGGAGACACTTCTGCATGCGACGCTGAAATGTGGCGCCGGCATTTCTCAAGCCGAACGTCATGGTCAGGTAACAGAAGGCTCCGAATGGCGTGATGAAGGCGGTCTTCAACCTGTCGGCCGGGCTCAGTTTGATCTGGTGATACCCTGAGTATACATCCAAAAATCTCAACAGCTTGCATCCGGCTGTGGAGTCAATCACTTGGTCGATTCTTGGCACAGAAAATGGGTCTTTGGGGCATGCTTTGTTGAGGCTGGTATAATCAATACACATGTGCCACTTCTTGTTCTTCTTCAGCACTAGGACCGGGTTGGCTAACCACTCTGGAAAGAACACTTCCATTATAAAGCCGGCTACTAGAAGCCGGGCCATCTCTTCTAAAACAACTCTTCTCTTCTCCTCCGACAGGCGGCGCAAGGGCCGCTTGACTGGTTTGGCATCGGACCGGACGTGTAGCTTGTGCTCGGCGAATTCCGTCGGAACACCCGGCATGTCCTTGGGAGACCATGCAAAGATGTCCCGATTCTCACGGAGAAAATCGACGAGCTCGCCTTCCTATTTGCTGTCAAGGTTTGCGCCTATGACAGCGTGCCTTTTCGTGTGCTGCGGGTCCAAGGGTATCTTCTTTGTTTCCTTTGCTGGCTTGAACGAGCCCTCGGCCTCCGACTCCCTGGGGTTGGGTGACATTTCCGGCTGCTTGCCAGCCATCGCCATAACCCGGTCAAGGAGCTACTTCTTAGCCGCGATCACGAGGGACTCGGCTAACCGGCTGCTCTCTGCTGTGCAGGCGGACGACTTCTTGTAGTCCCCTACTATGGTCAGGATTCCCTTGGAGCTCGGCATCTTCATCTTCAGGTAAGCATAGTGGGGGACCGCCATGAACTTGGCTAGGGCAGGCTGACCAAGTAACTATTGATAAGGGCTCTCAAGGTCCACCACCTCGAACCAAACTGGCTCTCGGCAGAAATGATTTTTGTTCCCGGAGAGGACATCTATTAGAGTCTTGCCGATTGGTGAGCAGGAAAGGCAAGGAACTATGCCATGGAAAATAGTCTGGATGGGCTGAAGATGTCTCTGCTTGATTCCCAACTTCTCCTTGATATCTTTGTACAGAATGTTGATGCTGCTGCCGCCATCTATCAGAACTCGGGATAAAGGAGATGCTCGCTTCTCGGTGGCGAACGTGGCATCCAACACCAGAGCATAAGAGCCGGGATGGAGCATCACCTACGGGTGGTCGGCTTGGCTCCAGCTGATGGGCTTCTCAGACCAATGCATGAATTCCGGGTTTCTGATGCCACCGCATTTACTTCTTGTTGATGCTGCCGTCTGCTGTGCCTGTCATCGGTCATGCTGGTAAACATGACATAAGCCCCATGACTTCAGGATAATCATCCTGTATGGCACCGACAGCCCGAGCCGCCGGCTGCTGTGGGGGAGGAGACGGCGGGCCGGCTGGCGGAGGGGCCTAGAGTCCGTCACCCTTGGCGATCCTGGTGAACCAGTGGCACTTCCGAGTGGTGTGATTGGACGGCTTCGCACCGTTATGGAACTTGTAGTGTGCATCGAGAGTCTGCTCATATGAGAAAGCGGGCTGCCAGTTGGGCTTTCCGCCCTTCTGGCGTTTGGGAGGAAGCTGCCCTTCTAGGTGCTGATCTTCGACTATTGCCACCCGCCGGCTGGTGGGAGCCGGCTGCGTGGCCTTGCGCTTGTTGTCGTTCAGTTGCTGTCGCCGACTCGCCTCACCAGCCGGGGTCCGAGGAGCTTGAGGGGCCACCTTGCCTGACACATTGACTTGAATCTCCGCCTTCATGGAGGAGTCGGCCATGGCGTACTTTTCTGCTATGATTAGCAGTTCGTCGAGGGTCGCCGGCTCATCGCAGAGAAGCTTGTGCTTGAGGAGGGTGCCCTCTCGGCACCCGGCAGTGAAGTACTCGACGGCCTGCACCTCGTGCACGCCCTCGCAAGAGTTGCGCAACTCGGCCCAACGCGTGAGATAGTCGCGAGTCGACTCATTGGGGCCCTGGATGCATAAGGAGAGCTGGCGGGGCTTGGGCGGCCGCTTGTACGTGCTGGTGAAGTTGCAGATGAATGCTTCAGTAAAATCAACCCAGCTATTGACGCTGCGGGGCTTTAGGCCATTCAGCCATGTTCGGGCCGTGCCCTGGAGCATGAGCGGAACGTATTTTACGGCAACGCTCTTGTTGCCGTTGGCGATGCTCACAGCTATGTAATAGTCAACCAGCCAGTCCTCCAGCTTTACGGAGCCGGTCTACTTGGGTGTATCTCTTGGGAGAGTAAACCCTTTGGGGAAGGGCTCATCTCGGATGCGGGGGCCAAAAGAAGGCGGACCCAGCTCGTCTTCTTCTTCTAGCGCCAGGGATCGATTGAGGCGATCGATCCGATGGCGGGCATCGTTTTCTATGATTCCTTCTCGGCGGCCAAGGCGGTCGCCGAGTGATGGGTGATCAACAGGCGGCGGGGAAATGCTCCTCTCCCTGCGGGGAGGAGGAGGCGGACAGTCGTCTCGCCACCGCACTGCTTTTCGGCGACCGTCTTGGTCGCGCTTGATGGTGACGTGAGTCCGGCTGTGGCTGGCAGCCGACTCCTTGTCTCTTCTATCGCGGACGTCACCAGTCGGCGTTCGGGATGTAGCGCCTTGATCTCGGCGAGGAGGCGGGTCATCATTTCGCCGGCCGGGCACTTCGGTGCGGCACCCGACATCTTGCTGCTCAGCAGCCGTGTCAAGGAGCTGCTGAACTCGCTCCGTCATGTGGCGACGCTCGTCGCCCTTCAGCTTGTCTAGCTCGTCCGCTGCCGCCTGGGCAGCTCGTATGTTCTCTGCAGGCGAGGCGTATACGGGGCGATCCGTCCTGAACATGCTGGCGATGGTTGCGCCATGCTGCCGGACCAAACCAATGCGGCTAGGCCTACCAGGAGTCGCCGTGCCGCCGATAGCACGGTCCATCTCCCGCTGGTAGGCCTCCGAATGGCGTCTCATGCTGACCAACCAGTTGGCCCTCTCGACGAGTTGGACGTGGCGTGCTTCCAGCGTCTCAGCATCGGCGTCTTCCAGGATAGGCGCAGCCAGGTCTTGCATCGCCGCCTGCAACGGATCCTGGCCAGCTCCACCATAGTGCTCGCCGTGGCTGATGACGAGCACCTCTATGACGGTGCTGCCGCCGCTGTCCGCACGAGGAAGCAGCTCGTCGTAGACCACCACATTGGAGGGGAACGCGTCAAGCGATGCCGTGTTGGAGTCAACCAACATCGGGTCGGTGGAGCCAACCGACTCCAAGTCGGCGGCAGGCTCGCTAGTGACGTGGAGCTGATCGAGGAGGCTCACAAGGCGACTCTTGGGGCCATCGGTGCCCCCATCAGACGCGGGCTTGTCAGAGAGGAGAATATCACCAACAAGATCGGCGAGGCAGCTCACTGTGCAGGCAACCTCCACGCCGTGCAGCGCGTCGGCGCAGACGCCGTCTGGCGTGCCGGGCTGGCTGCGCTCACCAGGAAGGAACAGGGTTCCCGTCCAGAACAGGTCTCCGGGAGACGGTGCACCTTGCCCCAAGGTGGGCGCCAAATGTCGGGGGTTGGGTGTGACATATGCCAATGGATGGCTTATCATGGTGGGAGCGAGTAGAACGTCGCTGGTGCCTGGAAGCGGGATGAGCCATAGGCACGTACACCAGCGTACTTTACCCAGGTTCAGGGCTCTCCGAGGAGAAAACACCCCTAGTCCTGCTCTGCGGGGTCTCCACATGATCACTAAAGCACTAGTGAGTACAATGGCGCTCCTCGAGCTGTATGCTTGAGGTAGAAGAAGGCAAGTCTTGCTCTCCTCTCCCTAGGTGTGAGTCTAATTCTAACAGGTTCCAACCCTTTGCATGGGTGCTCTGGGGGGTTTATATAGGCCTACCCCCAGGGGTACAATGGTAATTTGGCCAGGTGTGGGACCCGGCTGTCAGTCTCTCTGGTCACCGGCTTCTCCGCCGACTGCCGGGGCCCAGCGCCTGGTGGGCCCTGCCGGCTGGTCTGGTACGGAGCCGACAGGCCACCCCCGCCACTCACGGGTCTTGCCGGCTGCGGGTTACTGTTGTCGTGATGCTAATGGCGCTTGCTTGGTCAGGGGGCATCACTATAGTCCCGCCGTCTGGTGGGGGATCATTGTAGCCACCCCACGTCTTATCTGGCTAATGGTGCATGGGGCCCCGAGGAAGGAACTGGCCAATTGCTGGGACCCGGCTTCCCTCGGGTCCGACTGGTGAGGCGCCCGCCGTCTTTCGAGCTCTCGCTGACCGGCAGGGCCCATCGTCCTCGGACCATACCGACAAGCAGTCATGGGAACAGGGCTTCGCCTATCAGGAATGATGTCAGGGGGGAGTGGCAACAGTGCTGCGCTACGCGGAGATCTCCCCCTGTACGGAGCACTGTGGCCATGCCCGGCCTTGGATACGGGGGGATGGGCTGCACTGCAGCCACTCCCCATCCTGTCTTCACAATGGGGGGCGTAGACTTTGAGGGCGCCATGGGCCGGCCGCTAGGAGCCGGCCTCTCTGGAGGTCGTCTGCTAGGAGTCTACCTGTCTTGGAGCCGCCTTCTCGAGCATTACCGCCTTCCGGGAGTCGGTCCCCTGGCCAGCCAGCCGCCAGGAGGCGGAGCTCTATCTTGATGTCTTGAGGGGCTTAGCAGGCCCCAATGTCTTGAAAGGTTTGAGGGCTCGGGTTAGGCTACCCGTGGCCCATTACTCCTACAAATTCGGTTGCACCGATTTGCAATTTTCTGTCACACCCTAGCTAGTTCAAGCATTAGAGTGTGCATCATGTTTAAATTTCTCTTAAATTTGAAATGGGGAAGGCAGAAACCCCCAACACCCCCCCTGGAAACAACTAGGGTTTACTAAAATTATTTTCAATGAACCTGAAATGCCCTTCTAAAAAGTTCACCCTCTTAGTCTTGGGTTAAAACCTCTGGCAAAATTGGTGCACAATTTTCTAGGTCAATAGAAGGTCATTGAATTAAATCATAAGTATTTGAATTTGGGCATTTAAATGCTATAAAATAAAATAAATGCTCAAATAATTCTTGAAATAAATGTTTGCTGTTGGAAATATTCTAAACAGAGGCCACAATTATTTTCAGGATTTTTGGAAACGTTTTAGTATTTTTAATAAAGCCCAACAGTTGCAGTTAAATAGAAAAACAGAAACAAATAAAAAAAGAGAGAGAGGGAAGCCCACCTAGGCCTTACCTGTGCTGGCCAGCCCACCTGGCTCGGCCCAGCCGACTGGCCCTGCCAGTCGTCCTCCTCCTCGCGCCAGAAGGACGCGGAGCGCGTGGCCGGCGCCCGCGGCCACACGCCGGCCACCTCCTGCTTCTGCCGACGCATGGAGACGTCCAGAGATGCCACGCGACCCCCCACGTCCCCTCTCATCCTCTCGCACTCTCCCCCTCGTCTCCCTCACTCTCTCCCGCGATGGCCGAGCGCGTTCCTCGCCGCCGATCGACGTAGTTGCCACCAGAGCCACTCCCTCGCCCCTCCGACGAGCCCAATCGCTCCGCCTCGTCACCCTGGACCTCTCCGTCGACCCACGCAAGCTCGGACGACCCCAAGACAACGTGGTGCCCTTCTTCCCCATCCACGGCCGTCGGACGCTATCGTTCGATTCGCCGGCCTCAAGTCCTCCCCGAGCTCGCTGACCCCCTCTCCGACCCCGCTGTGAGCTCCTCTTCCTTTCTCCCTAGTTACCGTGCTCGTTTGGCCTCTATAGTAGCCACTTCCACCGTACCCGAGAGCTCCCCGCCGCCGACCATGGCGCCGTCGTGGCCAGAGCCACCGTGGCTCAAGGCCAAGCTCACCGTTGTGCTCAGTGCAGCACCAGGAGCCCGTAGCCACCACCAGCTCCCTCTCCCGTGCACCGTAGCGTCGAATCCATCCACACCCGAACTCCGGCGACCGCCAAGGTCATCGCCGGCGTCGTTTCCGACGTCCCCGTGTCCAACCACTTGCACCACTGGATGCAGCAGCTCCCCGGCTATGCGTAGCATGTCTCCACCGTCGATTTGGTCACCGGAGGACCAAATCTGAAGCTCTCCGCCGTCTCGGGCCTCGCCGGCGTTGAGTCGCCGGCGAGTTTGACCCAGTTTGACTCCTGGGTGGGCCCAGGTAGACCCCCCGGAGTCTATGACAGGTGGGGCCGGTCTACTAACTAATCTAGGATTAGTTTTAACTAATTTTATTTAATTCAGTCACTGACATGTGGGCCCAGGCCCCACTGACAGCTAATTAGTGTTAATGTAATCCTGTTAATTAGCTGAGAGGCTGACAGAAGGGGCCCACCAGTCAGGTTTGATCTGGGCTGGCGCCTTTGACCTGCTGAGGTCAGCATGACGCAATGCTGACGCAGTAATGCATTTTCTGGATTTATTTTTATTCAGGAATTTCGAGAAAATGTTTAAAACTTCTAAAAATCATAGAAATTCAACCGTAACTCCAAATGAAGTAATTTATATATGAAAAATTATCAGAAAAATTCAATCTATCCATCTGTAATGGTTTCATGCATGACAAAACAAGTTTACCTTACTGTTTAAGCAGAATAAGGAAATGCTCTATTAAGGCCATGTTTAATGAGATAATATTTGAATCTTTGATTCAAATGAGTTCATTCCTTTCTATTATAACTTGCATTAGGCCAAGGCACATTCATATTGCCACGTCATAGCATGCATCATATTGTTGCATATCGTCATGTATTGATTGTGTTCCGATGTGTTCTTCGTGGTAGGTTCTGCCTCCAAGGATATTCACGAGTATCCAACTGAAGGGCAGTATCCCACTACCACTCCATCAGGCAAGCAACCATTGATCATTCCGATACAACCCATGTTCTCGCTTCTGCTCTTGTTTACTGCATTAAGACAACGCGATTCAAACTGCTATGTGCTACGGTAGTTGAACCCTTATCCTCTGCATGACCTGTCATTGCCACAATAACTAGATAAAACCCACTAGCATGTGTAGGAGTTGATTGAGCCATGTATGTGATTCCTACCTTGCTATGCCTGCTATGCTTAGAGTTGTGTTAGGCCTGGTTCATCTGGGTGATGGGCCAGAGTGAAATGCTTATGCCGGTAATGTGAGGGATGTGTTGAACATGTTTTGGTAAAGGTATCGATGAGAGGCCATGTAGGAGTACATGGTGGGTTGTTTCATTGAGGCCGTCCCTAAGAACTGAGATCTGTATGTGTGATTTAAGATGCAGTTACTACCGTACATTGGGCCCGAAACCAATGGACCCTCTTGGCTTCTTAGTCACCCTAGTACTCTGTCCAGGAGTTGCAAATAGTTTCTGGTGCTTGTAGGTTATGTGTTGGCGGCCGTGCGTAGCACTGACCCTAGGGGTGGGTTATGTTGCGGTAGATACACCGCGGCACAGTGTACCGAGTCACCCGTTTGGTGTCTCGGGAACCCTGTTCACATCATTCGGGGCCGTATGTGGAATCCTCGGCTGGACTCCCTGCGGATGGAACCTGGATAGGCGATAAACCTGGACTAGAGACTTAAGTGTTTCGGTAGGCCGTGGCCGACACCCTCGTTGGGCTTCCGCTTGAAGGTTGCTGAGTACATGTCGTGTAAACGGCGGTAAGTGGTGAAAGCGTGTATGAAGAAGTACACCCCTGCAGGGTATAAAACTATTCGAATAGCCGCGTCTGCGGTAAAGGACTACTTGGTTGCCTATACAGTTCATAGACAAGTTAATGGATACTACTAAAAGACTCAAGATAAGTGTGAGTACCGAGGATGGCCCTCTCGTAGGATGACGAGGGAGGATCCCCGGTGGAGTATTGTGTTGGTGAGTAGTGGACTCGTGTGCAAAACTATTTTACTGGTGGAGTTCCGTAGGATAGTTTAGCCAAGAGTCAAAGATGGCTTGCTGCATTAACCCCACCACCTTCTTGAGAATAAGCATGTATAGTAGGTTCTGATGTAAGACTTGCTGAGTACCTTTGTACTCATGTTTGCTTAATTACTGTTTTCAGACGACAACACCGCCCCCTCCGATGGGTTCTACGTAGACCTTGACGTCGACGAGTGACTAGCCACCCAGGTGGTGATCCTGGCCATGGAGGGCCCTATGTAGATAGACAGGCTTCGAGAAGCCTTCTTTCTTTCTAGAGTCTGTACTCAGACTAGTTGCTTCCGCATGTGCTTGTATGATTGTATGACTTGAGTGTCGGGTCATGTGACCCCTATCTGTATGAACATGTTGTGTATGGCTCCCTGGAGCCTTTAAATAAAGTACTTGAGTTGTAGAGTTTTGTTGTGATGCTATGTTGTATGTACTCATATCGGGCATATTGTGTGTATGATTGAAATGCTTGGTATGAGTGGGATCTGACAATCTAGTTGTTTATCCTTGGCAGCCTTTCTTATGGGGAAATGTAGTCTAGTGTTCCTCGAGCCATAGTAGTCCGCTACAGCCCGGTTCACCGGAGTCCTGCTAGCCCAGCACTACTGCTCAGGACACTTGACTGACCGGCATGTGTTTCACTTCGTTCCTATGTCTGTCCCTTCGGGGAAATGTCACGCGGTGATATCCGGAGTCCTGCCTAGCCTACTACAGCCCGGGTTCCCCGGAGTCCTGTTAGCCCAGTGCTACAGCCCAGAATCACTCGCTGATGACCGACATGTTCGATGTGATTCATGTATGCCTGTCTCCATAGGTCCGTGCCGCTTTGGGTTCACGACTAGCCATGTCGGCCCAGGTTCTCTGTCATATGGATGCTAGCGACACTATCATATACGTGAGCCAAAAGGCGCAAATGGTCCCGGGCCATGGTAAGGCGACACCCATGGGATACCGTGCGTGAGGCCGCAAAGTGATATGAGGTGTTACCGGCTAGATCGATGTGACTTGGAATCGGGGTCCTGACAGCGTTGGCATCAGAGCCAGACTGCCTGTAGGTTCGTTGAGCCAAACTGGTCGATGTCGAGTCTAGAAATGCTTTAGTTATATGTAGGGGAATTGATTGTCGAAGGGAACATAAGGCTCTTTTACTCCTTTACCCTATGCCTCTGATCTGAGTCATTCTCTTCTCATTCAAGGTGGGTTAAGGACTAGGCTCTCTCCTTCTATCAGGTTCACGTGTTACTAATCCGTAGTAGCTTATAGGATTGATGCTACAAACCCCAGTTCAGTTTCTACTATTTTAGTATGTTGCTAATTGGATCAGAATCTTGATATGATGTTGTTGAGTGGTATTGCGAACTGTTATGGATGTCTCAAATCTTTTTCTGAGCATTTACAGCTGTTATGCTGTCCAATTTTCCCTAGAAATTTTGATGTCTTTGCATTGTGGTTGTGCTTTCAGATGGCCAACCGTGTTCAAAACCAAGTGGTTCGCCTGACCCGGTGCCTCGACGTGCCCGGTCATACTGCTATGTTAGTCCGGGTAATGATCGAGACGGGCTACCGTTGGTATCCCGAATACACCGTCGAAGAGCAGTTCCATGACTTTAATCAAAGCCAATATCTCTGCACCGTCAGGATATTTCCTTCTTATCCTGGATCTACCGAGCCCCTTCACTGTTCCTATGGACTCGGGGTTACTGTTGAGATGGTTGTGCAGGATGCTGCCTATTCCATGATGACCATCTTGCGAGTCTGGACTGGCCTGCTTCGGAACACCGACTTCCGTTACATGCCAGCTTCACTTCCGGGAGCGCAAGGGTATCTTCAGGATATCTATGCTGACTCCACTCAGGAGGACTCATTAACTCGTACCACTGCCGAGATGCTCGAAGATAAGGACCGAGAGAATCGGGCCTTGAGGCTGGAGCTTTTCAATACCCGTGCTGATCATTGGGCCACATTGACTCGGTTTGCACCTGCGGTGCAAGCTGGATGTATGGATACAAGGGATCTGTATCCGGTGAGATCAGCTCTGCCAGACATGGTGGATTGGCGTGATGTGGGAGGCATCACCCCACCCCATGGTCCCCGCAGGCCACCGTTTGTTGGTCCAAGACCTCATCCTAGACCCTATGGTCCACAAGCTCCTCAGGACCGTCTGTTCCCGGATGGTCACGTTGAACTTCCAGGCTACGGAGGTGACTTCTATGAGGACTACTACGGAGCTGTCTGAGTTAGTAGTAGTACCACTAGTATTGTAGTAGTTGTATCTCCACTGTCCTGCGTGACTTGTGGAATACGACTTAGTGTGTAGTCAATTTCGGAGGTGTAGACAAATAATGTATAGGAGCTTGGAATGCCTCCGATGAGATGTAATGTCTGTCATCATAGTTGTACTGTAGCCTGGGCTTGTACTAAACTATGTATGATGTGTATGACCGTTGGTATATATATGGCAGTTCTATATTACCATGACATACGGATGAACATCCCTGCATTTCGCGTTATCCATTACATTCTGCACTTCCTTGCTAAGTTTGAGCCATCCTTATCTAAACCATTGTCTTGTTTTCTCCTAGGATGGTCAACACCCGCAGCAACCCTGCTGCCTCGGAGCAGGGGGAAGCTAGTGCAGCTAGGGGTGAAAATCTGCCTCACCCGCCTTCTCTGGCCGAGGTAATGCTGGAGGCGGAAAGAAACAATCGTGAGACTAACCGCCTGCTAGAGCGGATTGAGCAGAACACTGCACGCCACCCGCGAAATGACTTGGTGTCAATCAATGACTTTATCAAGCTGTACCCACCAAAGTTTAACCATTCCATCGAACCCCTCGACGCGGATGACTGGCTTCGCAGCATCACTCACAAGCTACGTTCTGCCAACGTAGCCGAAGCCGACAAGGTTACCTATGCTTCCTATCACCTCGAAGGCCCTACTAGCCTTTGGTGGGAAAACTTCGAAGCTATGCGCCCGGTCGGCCAAGTTACTACTTGGGCTGAGTTCAGTGAGGCTTTCCACGAGCATCACATTCCGGAAGGTCTCATGGATCGCAAGAGGGAGGAGTTCTGCAACTTCACCGAAGGAAGACTGACTGTGGATGCATATAGTCGTGAATTTGGGAATCTGGCACACTATGCCCCTGAAGAGGTATCTAGTGACGCTAAGAAGCAGGCAAGGTTCCGCAAGGGACTTAGCCCTGAGCTTTGCCGAGATCTTCGTCTGCATGAGTGCACCTCCTTTCAGAAGTTGGTCAATAAAGCCATCAGTGCTGAGACGGGCCAGACTGATTATGACGCTTCATGCAAGCACTCCCGTGATTTTGGCTCTTCATCCGGCTCTGGAGCTCAGAAGCGCCGGGTGTGGATTCCAAGCACGGCACTACCACCCAGGTTCATCCCGAGGCCATCCTTTGAGGCGCCTCGTCCCAACCAGCAATTTGCACCGCCCAAGCCCTATGGTGGCCCCGCTGCTAATGCTGCTCCACGCCCCAATGTGGTGACATGCTTTAAGTGTGGAGAGCCGGGTCACTATAGCCGAGAGTGTCCCCAGAACAACAACCCCAATCAAACTGGAAAGTCCGTTGGCCGGGGTAAGCCCGCGGGAAAAACATTCTACGCCAAGCCAGTCACCACTGCCCGTGGCCATGTCAACTATGTTTCAGCTGAGGAGGCTCATGAGGATCCCAACGTCGTCCTTGGTACGCTCCTTGTTAACTGCCATCCGGCATCTGTTCTTTTTGATACTGGAGCATCTCATTCATTCATATCCGAGAACTATGCTCGATTGCATAACACGACATTCTGTGACATGCCCACTTCCATGATAATTCAAACTCCGGGTTCCAAATGGCAAACTTCTAGAGTAAGCCATGGGAACGAAATTCTTGTTGATAGACTTGTCTTCCTTGCATCCTTAATAGCTCCTCAAGTCCTCGGACATAAACATCATCTTGGGTATGGAATGGATGTCAGCTCATTATGCTAAGATTGACTGTGCCACTAGAACCGTTCAACTTACTCACCCATCGGGCAAGACAGTCAATGTCTTAACTCGAGTGGCCAAGCGCCAGCTTTACTCCCTAAATGCCAACCCCCTTCCAGACCTTGAGGACGTTCCGATAGTCCGAGACTTTCCGGATGTCTTTCCAGAAGAACTGCCAAGTGTTCCACCTGACAGGGATGTTGAGTTTGTGATAGACCTTGTTCCAGGAACCGTTCCAATTTCTAGAAGACCCTACAAGATGGCACCCTTAGAACTAGCTGAGCTTAAGAACCAACTCGATGAGTCCTTGAAAAAGGGTTTCATCCGTCCTAGTTCCTCTCCTTGGGCTTGCCCCGTCCTCTTTGTTAAGAAGAAGGATGGAACGGATCGAATGGTTGTGGATTACCGCCCTGTCAACCTGGTCACCATCAAGAACAAATACCCTCTTCCCAGGATCAATGATCTGTATGATCAGCTCGCTGGATCCTCAGTCTTTTCCAAGATGGATTTGAGGTTGGGCTACCATCAAATCAAAATCAAAAACGGGGACATTCCCAAAACGGCCTTTGTTACTCGTTATGGCCAATACGAGTACACCGTCATGTCCTTCGGTTTAACCAATGCCCCAGCCACCTTCTCGCGATTAATGAACTCGGTTTTCATGGAGTACTTGTATAAATTCGTCGTAGTATACCTCGATGACATACTCATCTACTCCAAGAATGAAGAGGAACATGTCGAACATCTAAGGCTGGTATTGATGAAACTTTGAGAGCATCGCCTTTATGCCAAATTCTCCAAGTGTGAATTTTGGTTGCCAGAAGTGACCTATCTAGGCCATGTAATCTCTGGTAAGGGTATTGCTGTCAATCCCGAGCGAGTTCAAGCCGTCCTTGATTGGACTCCACCTAAGACGGTCAAGCAAGTTCGGAGTTTCCTTGGCTTAGCGAGCTATTGCCGCCGCTTCGTCGAGAATTTCTCCAAGGTTGCTAAACCTCTAACTGAACTCCTCAAGAAAGATAAAAGGTTCGAGTGGACTCCACAGTGCGAGTTCAGCTTTCAGGAACTGAAAAGACGCCTGACATCTGCTCCCGTACTGGTACCACCAGATTTCTCCAAGGACTTTATTATCTACTGCGACGCCTCGCGACAAGGACTAGGTTGCATACTCATGCAGGATCGTCAGGTAATTGCCTATGCTTCACGGCAATTACACCCACATGAGGAAAATTATCCCACTCATGACCTAGAGCTTGCAGCTGTAGTCCATGCACTTAAAACCTGGCGACATTACCTCCTCGGTAATCGTTGCGAGATCTTCACCGATCACCAAAGTTTGAAATATATCTTCACCCAACAAGATTTGAATCTCAGGCAAAGACGTTGGGTTGAGTTGATCTCGGATTACGACTTAGGAATAACTTACACCCCGGGCAAAGCCAATGTCATGGCTGATGCGCTAAGCCGTAAGTCCTATTGTAACAACCTCATGTTACAACAAAGTCAACCATTTCTCCATGAGGAATTTCATAAGCTAAATCTTCACATTGTTCCTCGAGGATTCCTATCCACCCTGGTGGCAAAACCTACCCTTACGGATCAGATCATCAAGGCACAGAAGGTAGATCCGGGAGTCTCCCGTATTAAGAGGAACATTAAGAAAGGAGTCGCGAATTGTTTCTCCATTGATGATCAAGGTGTCGTATACTTTGGAAATCGCCTAGTGGTTCCAAAGGCACGAAACCTGAGACGGCTGATCCTTAAGGAAGCTCATGAATCCCCTCTCACCATTCATCCCGGTAGCACTAAAATGTATCAAGACCTACGCCAGAGGTTTTGGTGGACTAGGATGAAGAGAGAAATCGCTCAATACATTGCTAATTGCGACGTTTGTCGTCGTGTTAAAGCAGAGCATAAACGGCCTGCTGGCACCCTTCAACCTTTGGCTATTCCCGAGTGGAAATGGGATAAAATCAGTATGGACTTCATCACTGGGTTTCCCAGGACCAAGAGAGGGAATACTGCCATCTTCGTCGTGATCGACCGACTTTCCAAAGTAGCCCACTTTCTACCTGTTCGTGAGAGTATCACCGCTAGCCAGCTAGCCGATTTATACATCTCCCGAATAGTGTCTCTTCATGGTGTTCCATTGGAAATTAACTCAGACCGTGGGAGTCTCTTCACCTCTTGATTTTGGGAAACTTTCCAAAATGCTATGGGAACTCGTCTCTCCTTCAGCACCGCCTTCCATCGTCAATCAAGTGGTCAAGTAGAGCGAGTCAATCAAATTCTGGAAGATATGCTCCGAGCTTCTGTCATCTCGTTCGGAATGAGTTGGGAGAATTGCCTTCCATTCGCGGAGTTTGCCTATAACAATAGTTATCAAGCCAGCTTGGGGAAGGCTCCTTTCGAAGTTCTCTATGGACGAAAATGTCGAACGCCTCTTAACTGGTCAGAAACCGGGGAAAGACAACTCTTTGGCCCGGATATGATTCAGGAAGCAGAGGAGCAGGTTCGCGTTATTCATGAGAAATTGAAAACAGCCCAATCTTGTCAAAAGAGTCAATATGATCGTAAACATAAGCCTATGACTTATGAAGTCGACGAGAAAGCTTACCTTCGGGTTACTCCATTAAAGGGAACCCATCGTTTCGGTATCAAAGGCAAATTGGCCCCTTGTTACATTGGACCCTTTCGCATTCTTGCCAAACGAGGAGAAGTTGCCTACCAATTGGAACTACCTCCGCATCTTTCCAGAGTTCACGATGTCTTCCACGTTTCTCAACTCAGGCGTTGCTTCGCAGATCCCATCCGTGGAGTGGACCACAAAACGCTTGATCTACAAGATAACCTCTCATATCGGGAATATCCCGTTCGTATCCTTGATCAAGCCAAGCATACCACTCGACGTCATAATATCAAGTTTTTCAAGGTTCAATGGTCACACCATTCCGAGAAAGAAGCCACTTGGTAAAGGGAGGATCGTCTTCGACTTGAGTACCCCACCTTCTTCCCGGAGGATCCTAAATCTCAGGACGAGATTCTTTTGAGTGGGGGTGAGTTGTCACACCCTAGCTAGTTCAAGCATTAGAGTGTGCATCATGTTTAAATTTCTCTTAAATTTGAAATGGGGAAGGCAGAAACCCCCAACACCCCCCTGGAAACAACTAGGGTTTACTAAAATTATTTTCAATGAACCTGAAATGCCCTTCTAATAAGTTCACCCTCTTTATCTTGGGTTAAAACCTCTGGCAAAATTGGTGCACAATTTTCTAGGTCAATAGAAGGTCATTGAATTAAATCATAAGTATTTGAATTTGGGCATTTAAATGCTATAAAATAAAATAAATGCTCAAATAATTCTTGAAATAAATGTTTGCTGTTGGAAATATTCTAAACAGAGGCCACAATTATTTTCAGGATTTTTGGAAACGTTTTAGTATTTTTAATAAAGCCCAAGAGTTGAAGTTAAATAGAAAAACAGAAACAAATAAAAAGAGAGAGAGAGAGGGAAGCCCACCTGGGCCTTACCTGTGCTAGCCAGCCCACCTGGCTCGGCCCAGCCGACTGGCCCTGCCAGTCGTCGTCCTCCTCGCGCCAGAAGGACACGGAGCGCGTGGCCGGCGGCCGCGGCCACACGCCGGCCACCTCCTGCTTCTGCCGACGCATGGAGACGTCCAGAGAGGCCACGCGACCCCCCACGTCCCCTCTCATCCTCTCGCACTCTCCCCCTCGTCTCCCTCACTCTCTCCTGCGAGGGCCGAGCGCGTTCCTCACCGCCGATCGCCGTAGTTGCCACCAGAGCCACTCCCTCGCCCCTCCGACGAGCCCAATCGCTCCGCCTCGTCACCCTGGACCTCTCCGTCGACCCCCGCAAGCTCGGACGACCCCAAGACGACGTGGTGCCCTTCTTCCCCGTCCACGGCCGCCAGACGCCGTCGTTCGATTCGCCGGCCTCAAGTCCTCCCCGAGCTCGCTGACCCCCTCTCCGACCCCGATGTGAGCTCCTCTTCCTTTCTCCCTAGTTACCGTGCTCGTTTGGCCTCTATAGTAGCCACTTCCACCGTACCCGAGAGCTCCCCGCCGCCGACCATGGCGCCGTCGTGGCCAGAGCCACCGTGGCTCAAGGCCAAGCTCACCGTTGTGCTCAGCGCAGCTCCAGGAGCCCGTAGCCACCACCAGCTCCCTCTCCCGTGCACCGTAGCGTCGAATCCATCCATGCCCGAACTCCGGCGACCGCCAAGGTCGTCGCCGGCGTCATTTCCGGCATCCCCGTGTCCAACCACTTGGACCACTGGATGCGGCAGCTCCCCAGCTATGCGTAGCACGTCTCCACCGTCGATTTGGTCACCGAGGACCAAATCCGAAGCTCTCCGCCGTCTCGGGCCTCGCCGGCGTCGAGTCGCCGGCGAGTTTGACCCAGTTTGACTCCTGGGTGGGCCTAGGTAGACCCCCCCTGAGTCTATGACAGGTGGGGCCGGTCTGCTAACTAATCTAGGATTAGTTTTAACTAATTTTATTTAATTTAGTCACTGACATGTGGGCCCAGGCCCCACTGACAGCTAATTAGTGTTAATCTAATCCTGTTAATTAGCTGAGAGGCTGACAGAAGGGGCCCACCAGTCAGGTTTGACCTGGGCTGGCGCCTTTGACCTGCTGAGGTCAGCATGACGCAATGCTGACGCAGTAATGCATTTTCTGGATTTATTTTTATTCAGGAATTTCCAGAAAATGTTTAAAACTTCTAAAAATCATAGAAATTCAACCGTAACTCCAAATGAAGTAATTTATATATGAAAAATTATCAGAAAAATTCAATCTATCCATCTGTAATGGTTTCATGCATGACAAAACAAGTTTACCTTGCTGTTTAAGCATAATAAGGAAATGCACTATTAAGGCCATGTTTAATGAGCTAATATTTGAATCTTTGATTCAAATGAGTTCATTCCTTTCTATTATAACTTGCATTAGGCCAAGACACATTCATATTGCCACGTCATAGCATGCATCATATTGTTGCATATCGTCATGTATTGATTGTGTTCCGATGTGTTCTTCGTGGTAGGTTCTGCCTCCAAGGATATTCACGAGTATCCAACTGAAGGGCAGTATCCCACTACCACTCCATCAGGCAAGCAACCATTGATCATTCCGATACAACCCATGTTCTCGCTTTTGCTCTTGTTTACTGCATTAAGACAACGCGATTCAAACTGCTGTGTGCTACGGTAGTTGAACCCTTATCCTCTACTTGACCTGTCATTGCCACAGTAACTAGATGAAACCCACTAGCATGTGTAGGAGTTGATTGAGCCATGTATGTGATTCCTACCTTGCTATGCCTGCTATGCTTAGAGTTGTGTCAGGTCTGGTTCATCTGGGTGATGGGCCAGAGTGAAATGCTTAGGCCGGTAATGTGAGGGATGTGTTGAACATGTTTTGGTAAAGGTATCGATGAGAGGCCATGTAGGAGTACATGGTGGGTTGTTTCATTGAGGCCGTCCCTAAGAACTGAGATCTGTATGTGTGATTTAAGATGCAGTTACTACCGTACATTGGGCCCGAAACCAATGGACCCTCTCGGCTTCTTAGTCACCCTAGTACTCTGTCCAGGAGTTGCAAATAGTTTCTGGTGCTTGTAGGTTATGTGTTGGCGGCCGTGCGTAGCGCTGACCATAGGGGTGGGCTATGTTGCGGTAGATACACCATGGCACGGTGTACCGAGTCACCCGTTTGGTGTCTCGGGAACCCTGTTCACATCGTTCGGGGCCGTATGTGCAAACCTTGGCCGGACTCCCTGCGGATGGAACCTGGATAGGCGATAAACCTGGACTAGAGACTTAAGTGTTTAGGTAGGCCGTGGCCGACACCCTCGCCGGGCTTCCGCTTGAAGGTTGCCGAGTACATGTCGTGTAAACAGCGGTAAGTGGTGAAAGCGTGTATGAAGAAGTACACCCCTGCAGGGTATAAAACTATTCGAATAGCCGCGTCCGCGGTAAAGGACTACTTGGTTGCCTATACAGTTCATAGACAAGTTAATGGATACTACTAAAAGACTCAAGATAAGTGTGAGTACCGAGGATGGCCCTCTCGTAGGATGACGAGGGAGGATCCCTGGTGGAGTATTGTGTTGGTGAGTAGTGGACTCGTGTACGAAACTATTTTACTGGTGGAGTTCCGTAGGATAGTTTAGCCAAGAGTCAAAGCTGGCTTGCTGCATTAACCCCACCACCTTCTTGAGAATAAGCATGTATAGTAGGTTCTGATGTAAGACTTGCTGAGTACCTTTGTACTCATGTTTGCTTAATTACTGTTTTCAGATGACAACACCGCCCCCTCCGATGGGTTCTACGTAGACCTTGACGTCGACGAGTGACTAGCCACCCAGGTGGTGATCCTGGCCATGGAGGGCCCTATGTAGATAGACAGGCTTCGAGAAGCCTTCCTTCTTTCTAGAGTCTGTACTCAGACTAGTTGCTTCCGCATGTGCTTGTATGATTGTATGACTTGAGTGTCGGGTCATGTGACCCCTATCTGTATGAACATGTTGTGTATGGCTCCCTGGAGCCTTTAAATAAAGTACTTGAGTTGTAGAGTTTTGTTGTGATGCCATGTTGTATGTACTCATATCGGGCATATTGTGTGTATCATTGAAATGCTTGGTATGAGTGGGATCCGACAATCTAGTTGTTTATCCTTGGCAGCCTTTCTTATGGGGAAATGTAGTCTAGTGTTCCTCGAGCCATAGTAGTCCGCTACAGCCCGGTTCACCGGAGTCATGCTAGCCCAGCACTACTGCTCAGGACACTTGACTGGCCGGCATGTGTTTCACTTCGTTCCTATGTCTGTCCCTTCGAGGAAATGTCACGCGGTGATATCCGGAGTCCTGCCTAGCCTGCTACAGCCCAGGTTCCCCGGAGTCCTGTTAGCCCAGTGCTACAGCCCCGAATCACTCGCTGATGACCGACATGTTCGATGTGATTCATGTATGCCTGTCTCCATAGGTTTGTGCCGCTTTGGGTTCACGACTAGCCATGTCGGCCCGGGTTCTCTGTCATATGGATGCTAGCGACACTATCATATACGTGAGCCAAAAGGCGCAAACGGTCCCGGGCCATGGTAAGGCGACACCCGTGGGATACCGTGCGTGAGGCCGCAAAGTGATATGAGGTGTTACCGGCTAGATCGATGTGACTTGGAATCGGGGTCCTGACATTTTCGGTCAGATCGAAAAGCGCAAGTGCAATGGCCTAAGACAAATCGGTGAGACCGATTTCTAAAACTCGGTTGGTCCGAGATGAGTTCGGCGAGACCTAACCCTAAATTTTCGAATCAACCCTAACCTAAAGGAAGTTTTCTCTAGACAGATTGATTTCATACATGGTAATGATCATGGAAAAGCAATGTGCTAGGAATCGGAGTAAGGAATTAGCAAACAAGATCAAACTCATACCCTAGTTCGACGTGAATTCTCTACGGCGATAACGGCGGGGCAGAATCCCATTGACAGCGATGGAGACCAGCGGCAGGAGGTCACTGGCGACGAGGAGATGGTCCGGAGACCCGAGGCGGCAGAGCGGGATACGCGCGGGATGGGAGTGTTTTGAAGAAATTTCCAAAATCTCACCGATGGGTATATATATATCCTGACCCTATCATTGTGACCGAGTGGAACAACTCGGTGGCACTAAGATGCAGAATCACAAGCGGTTAACAACTCGGTGTGACCGAAAAGTTCAAATCAGCTGCACCAAGATTGAAAACCTAGATCAACTCAGTGAACTCGGTGTGATCGAAGTGGATGGATCGGTCAGACCGAAATGCACAGAATGCGCAAAGAGGTTTTGGAAGTTTAAGTCTATGACGAATTGGGGACTCCGAGTGCTCCTCACACAGAGTGGTTCGAATCTGACTTGATCAAACTTTGTGATGTAGCATGAATAGAGTTTAAGACGAGAAAAGCATAGATAGCTAGAGAAGGTCCTTAGGCATTCTTGTCCATCCATTTGGAAAAAGAGAAAAGCCAAACAATCAAAGCAATAAATGGATGTCCTTGAATGAGTAAAATATGCAATCAGCATGCTCACGCAATAAAATGGCAAATGAAATATGTGGCAAAGCATGCATAAATACTCTAGCATCTATGAAGCAATTGGCGATGACTAGGTCATCTATATATGAGTATATTGACTTAGGTCAAATGAGAACATTTGATCACAGGTCATACTCACCGTTTAAGCACAAGTGGGGTTGCCACTTTTACATAAAGCATTGTTGTGTTCACACCTTTAGAGTTGCTTTAGCTCAAATGATTAGAGTAAAGCTCCCCCTAGATGTGATATCCCCCCCTAAGAGGGATGAACTAACCTTGGGTTTTGTTGATGATGACTTCATGTAGGTGTTGAAGATTTGGATGCTCAATGTTGATGTAGATCATTTGGAGCAATCCATTGGAGTGAGTTGCACTTTCAATACCTACACGGGTTAGTCCCATAAGGAACAAACAAGGATATCCAGAGACATAGAGTGATGTTCACACAAGATGATGTCCATGAAGGCAATAGGTTACCTTGTCCCTTGTCTTACCAACAAGAGGGTTTGTGACTCCTTGAACTAGTGAAAGATGTGGAAGTTGTTTGCACTCGTCCTTGCCAAAATGATATGAGTGAAGTATGTTGGCGCAGTCACCCTCAAGAACTCTCTAGTTCTTCTTCTTCGGGATCCACATCATCTTGATGGGAATCCTTGGAGTTGTAGTCGTAATTGATGAAGTAGAACTTGATGTAGTCTTGGGAGCCCACTTGACCAAGGCCTTAGGAGCTTCTTCAAATGCATCAATCTCCTCTTGAAGCTTGTCCTTGCCTTTTTTCTTGTGGTCTTGTGGTGGAAGATCATCTTGAGCTTGTGTCCCATGGAAATAAGTAGGATCATACTTCTCTTGTTGAGGAAAAAACTTCGTCTTGGGTATTGATCTTCTTCCCACTCAACTCCATTGGCATTGAACTTTCGTTCAAAACGAACACCTTGATTCTTCCGGTGCCTTCCTTGCTTGCGTACAATTTCCTCAAATTCCTTACTTCTGGTAAGGCTCTTGTAAACACCTCTCTCTATAATTCCCTTCAATAAGATATTTTCTTGCTCAAGTGTAACTTGGCTAAGAGAATCATCAGTGGAATCAAGAGAACTACTAGAAGCAACAACATTGGATTTAACATGAATATTGTTACTACTAGAAGAAGAATCTTTCTTACTATTATTGCTAGATTTAACTTGTGGCATGAAGGTAGACAAGAGTAAACACTTGGCAATGTAAGAAGAACTTTTCTTGTGAAGATCATCATTGATTTCTTTTAAGAATCCATGCTCTTGCTCAAGGTTGAGCTTTTCAAAGCATAACTTCTCATGAGTCTTTAAAAGTTATCGATGATCTTCCCAGGTAGTTTCATGAGCTAACTTAAGAGTTTTTAGCTCTTTAGTTATATGCTCAATCTCCTTCTTATCATCATCATTCGTTGTATCTTGATTAGCATGATTAATAGCAAGTTCATCCTAGTTTTCATCACTAGAGTTGTCAATAAGTAAATCATCATCAGCTAGCAAGTCATCTTCATCACTATTGAAATCAACATACTCGGGGTGTGATACCTTTGGGCCTTTAGCCATGAAGCATCTTCCAATTCCTTCATTTGGTGAGTCAAATATGTCGTAGGAGTTGGTTGACACAAGTGCTAGACCGGCAACACCTTCATCTTGAGTATATTCGGAGTCGGAGTGATAACTTCTCTCGGAGTGATTGTCAGAGTCGGAGCCGGATACCCATTCACCAACATGAGCTTGATGTCTTCGTTTTGTGTAGATCCTTGATGACTTGTCCTTCCTTTCTGAATCCTTGCTTCTCTGTGATGTTCTTCATTCATAACAATCATCTCTACTCCTCTCTCTTGGTGGTGATTATTCTCTTCTACTTCTCCTTTTGGGCGAATCTCTCTTCTTTTGTAGGGGGCCGTACACTCATTGGAGCAGTGTCTGGGTCTTCCACAATTGTAGCCATTTCGTTCACGACTCGAAGGTCTTTTGTCATTGTAGGACCTTGACTTGGAACTTCTTTCCTTGCTTCTACTCTTGTAGAACTTGTTGAAGTTCTTCACCATTAGGCTCAATTCTTCATTGAAGGCTTGTTTCTCACTTGATGATGTAGGAGCATCACATGAGGCTTTGTAAGCACCACTTGACTTGTTGTGAAGCTTTTCCTTATCCTTGAGTGACATCTCATGAGCAACAATTCTTCCAATGACGTCCGTTGGCTTGAGATCTTTGTAGTTGGGCATCATTTGGATCAATGTGCACATGGTATCATATTCTAAATCCAAGGCTCTTAGGATCTTCTTGATGATGAATCTATCGGTCATCTCTTCACTTACTAAGCCGACAATCGCATTTGTGATGAGAGCAAGCCTAGAGTACATTTCAGTGACACCTTCACCATCCTTCATTTTGAACTTGTCAAGTTGATTTTGAAGCACATCTAATTTGGATTCCTTGATGGAGTCGGTACCTTCGTGCATATCAATCAAAGTATCCCAAATTTTCTTTGCATTCTCAAGACGGCTGATTTTGTTGAATTCTTCGGGGCACAATTCATTGAAGAGGATATCGCAAGCTTGAGCATTGTATTGCAGCATCTTCAACTCTTCCGCGCTAGCCTCATGGTTCGGTTCTCTCCCATCAAACAATTCACCATGCAAGCCAATACAGACAATAGCCCAAACGGTGGGGTTATGTCCAAGAATGTGCATTTTCATCTTATGCTTCCAACTAGCAAAATCAGTACCATCAAAGTAAGGACCTCTATGGTGGTAATTTCCCGCGCTAGACGCCATACTCTCCTCGGTTGTGAAACCAAGGCTATGATCACCAAAGCTATGGAAATTAAGGCAAATGGAGACCAAAGCTCCGATACCACTTGTAGGATCGAAAGTATGTCTAGAGGGGGGTGATTAGACTACTTGACCAAATAAAAAACTAGCATTTTCCCAATTTTAAGTCTTGGTAGATTTTAGAAACTTAGCACAAGTCAAGCAATCAACCTACACATGCAAGTCTAAGAGTATAGCAGCAGAATGTAAAACATTTGCATATGAAGGTAAAGGAGGAGTTTGGAGGGAGCAAACACAATGTAGACATGGAGATTTTTGGCGTGCTTCTGATAAGTGGTGCTATCGTACATCCACATTGATGGAGACTTCAACCCACGAAGGGTAACGGTTGCGCAAGTCCACGGAGGGCTCCACCCATGAAGGGTCCACGAAGAAGCAACCTTGTCTATCCCACCATGGCCATCGCCCACGAAGGACTTGCCTCACTAGGGTAGATCTTCACGAAGTAGGCGATCTCCTTGCCCGTACAAACTCCTTGGTTTAACTCCACAATCTTGACGGAGGCTCCCAAGTGACACCTAACCAATCTGGGAGACACCACTCTCCAAAAGGTAATGGATGGTGTGTTGATGATGAACTCCTCGCTCTTGTGCTTCAAATGATAGTCTCCCCAAAACTCAACTCTCTCTCACATATTTGGATTTGGTGGAAAGATGATTTGAGTGGAAAGCAACTTGGGGAAGGCTAGAGATCAAGATTCATATGGTTGGAATGGAATATCTTGGTCTCAACACATGAGTAGGTGGTTCTCTCTCAGAAAATGTATGCTAGAAGTGTAGGCACGTTCTGATAGCTCTATCCACTAATGAAGAGTGGGTGGAGGGGTATATATAGCCTCCACACAAAATATAACCGTTACACACAATTTACCAAACTCGGTGGGATCGAATCAGAAAACTTTGTCAGAACGATTCAGTTCAAAATGTGAACGTTAGGCTTTTCGGTGGGAACGACATTTCAACTCGGTGGAACCGATTCCATTAGGGTTAGGGCATAACGTAATCTTGGTGAGACCGATTACGCAAACTCGGTAGGACCGACTTTGGTAATAAGCTAACCAGAGAGTTGGTCAGGAAAACTCGATGGGACCATTTCACACATTTCGGTGAGACCGAAACGTTACAAAAGGGAAATAGAGAGTTTGCATTGTGAACTCGGTGGGACCGATCGCTCATCTCGGTTGGACCGAAACGTTACGAAGGTAAATGGACAGTTTGCAATCCCATCTCGGTGAGACCGAGATCCCTATCGGTGAGACCGAAATGACTAGGGTTTCTGGCGGTGGCTATGTCCAGTGAACTCAGTGGCGCCGGATAGAACATTTTGGTGGGGCCGAGTTTGACTTTTGGTTTTGTACATATGTGGATATGAGAAACTGGTTGAGGGTTTTTGGAGCATATCACTAAGCATTTGA
The DNA here is from genome assembly GCF_056163025.1 of Triticum urartu. NCBI lineage: Eukaryota > Viridiplantae > Streptophyta > Magnoliopsida > Poales > Poaceae > Triticum > Triticum urartu. Next base: position 358,622,396 of record NC_141879.1, read on the forward strand.
GCAAGTAAGCCATTAAGCAACAACTCATCCCCTTTTAATAGTATTGGCTTTTCCTATGGACTCAATGTGATCTTGGATCACTAAAATGAAAATGTAGAGTCTTCAGATTGAGCCAATGTCTGTCCTTAGCATTTTGAGGGGTCCACATTCCTAATCCATGCCATGCCAATCATTGAACTTTCTAAAATGATCATCTTGAAATAGTATTAGTTCAATGAGCTATATGTTGTTAGTAATTACCAAAACCACCCAGGGATAGTTGTACTTTCACACTCCAAAGTCCCTATCGTGGAGAACATAAGATGAAATTGCTTGTAGGGTACGAAACCACCATAAAGTTATTCTTCCTGATCAATCCATTGAGCTATTCCTATAAGTGTCACAAACAGCCCTAGAGTTCGTAGTAAAATAACACCATATGACACACATCAATCAACCCTAATGCCACCTAGATACTCCAATGTGACCACAAGTATCCGTGGTTCAATTGTACGATATGCATCAAATAACTTCAGATTCACAATACTTAAGATGGCCACTGGTGATGGTTTCCCTCTCTGGTAGGGTGCCGGAACAGGCTCCCGATAGGTTTTTCGTGGCAACAGAGACTTGCGGTTGCGGAACTCCTGGTCTAGATTTCTTTCCGGGGGTTTCTAGATTTATAGGAATTTTTGGCGTCGGTTTCACCTCAGGGGGGTCCACGGGGCAGCAACAAGGTAGGGGGGTGCGCCCTAGGGGGTGGGCGTGCCCCCACCCATGTCATTGCCTCGGGACTCTTTTGGCCCAACTCTTTTGCTTCGAGGGCTTCTTCTGGTCCATCAAAAAATCACCGTAAATTTTCAGCTCATGGACTCCGTTTGATATTCCTTTTCTGTAAAACTCAAAAACAAGGAAAAACAGAAACTGGCACTGGCACTGGGCTCTAGGTTAATAGGTTTGTCCCAAAATTAATATAAAGTAGCATATTAATGCATATAAAACATCTGATGTAGGGTAGGGACCCTATAGCCCGATCTTTCATGATAGGAGCAGGATCCCGTGAAGAACATGAAGAACACAAGGTGAAAAGAGAGGGAAAACGCAAGGGAAACACGAGGGAAACACTAACCCAACACAAGAGAGTCACACATGTGATATATCCTCAAATACATAGGGTTCACATGGTACACAATCAACCAAGGACGATACAAGGGTAATGGTCTTCTCTGAGAGGAGGTCTTGATGTTCTTCTCCGTAAGGAGGTCTTGAATCCAAAGGGATCTTCTCCGAAGAGGCTGCGGTCTCTCAGGAGGAGTAGATCCGATGTGGATGAGCGAAGCTCTATCTCTCAAAATGAGCTAAACCAACGCTAACCCTAGAAAGTTGGACGGGGTGAAGTATATATAGTCCTAGTGCAAAAGAGGGGGCGAAGGGGTACATCGGCTGCGGCCCAACTGGAAACTGTGCACAGGCGTCGGACATCCGGGGATCACCGGTCGCCCGGAGGCTCGCGAGGGTCCGGACGTCCGGTGCCTGTCGACGTCCACAGATTCTTCTCGGGTGGTCTTCGGTCGGACGTCCGGTCAGGGTCGGATGTCCGGGTGTCTGTCGTCCGTCGGGCGTCGGATGTCCGTGGGTTTTGGCTCGGGTATGGAAACGCCGGTCGTCCAAAGGGGGCCGAACGTCCGGAGCCTGGAGGTCGTCGGACGTCCGGGATCTGTCGGTCGTCCGGAGCCTGGGGACTTCGATCTTCGCTTCTTTTTGTTTCCGTCTTCACGTCCATCTTCGTCTTCCTCTTCTCCTTGCTCCTTAGCTTCTCCATGATACCTGAGAATGCACAAAGTGTCCGTATGAGGTAGTAGCCATGTCTCATGTGCATCAAAGTGGAAATCTGAGAGGAGAGATGTCACCTCGGTTTCAAGGGCTCTTACACGTGCTCGTGTCATGGGTCCAAGAGGTGTTGTAGGAGATGTAGTTGGGTCCATGGGGATGGCCTTGGGATGCTCCGCATCATCTCCCCGCCCTTGGGGAAGATCCGTTCTCGGATCAAATTCTTCATCACCATGGAAGGGAGAGAGATCTTTGACGTTGAAGGTGTCGCTCACGTTGTACTTGTCACGCAGGAGGTCGATCTTGTAGGCGTTGTCGTTGAAGCGTGCGAGCACCTTGAAGGGTCCATCCGCTCGGGTCGAAGCTTGGACTTGCATTCTTGTGGAAAATGGTCCTTGCGAAGGTGTAGCCACACAAGATCACCAATGTTTAAGATCATAGGGTGCTTGTTGAAGTTGAGCTTGGACGCAAGGCATCGAACTTGGCGCTCGATGGTGTTCCTTGCATATTCGTGCACCTTCTTGAGGTGTGTCGCTCTTTCACTAGCGTCCAAATTGATGTGCTCTTGGAGTGGTAGAGGGATAATGTCCAATGGTGACAAAGGATTGAAGCCATAGACGACCTCGAAGGGGGACTTTCCAGTTGGTGAGTGTTTTGCTCGGTTGTAGGCGAACTCGACGATAGGTAGGCACTCCTCCCACTCCTTGATGTTCTTCTTGACTAGTACTCGAAGTAGAGCGGAGAGTGTGCGGTTGGTAACTTCTGTTTGGCCATCGGTTTGTGGATGATATGCCGTAGAAAAAAGTAGCTTGATTCCTAGTTTGGCTCATAGTGTCTTCCAAAAGTAGCTAAGGAACTTGACGTCGCGGTCCGAGACGATAGTCTTTGGCACTCCATGTAGACGCAAGATTTCCCTACAAAAGTGATTAGCAACATGTGAAGCATCGTCAATCTTGTTGCAAGGAATGAAATGTGCCATTTTTTAGAAACGGTCCACAATGACAAATACCAAATCCTTGCCATTTCTACTCCTAGGCAAACCAAGTACAAAGTCCATGCTAATGTCTTCCCAAGGTTGGTGTGGAATTGGTAGAGGCATATAAATGCCATGAGATTGAGCTTTGGACTTAGCTTTGCGACATGTAGAGCAACGGTTGATGAGGCGATTGACGTCGCCAAACATATTTGGCCAAAAGTAGTTCTTCGAGAGCGTGGCGAACGTCTTGTCTCGTCCAAAGTGTCCCATTAAGCCTCCTCCATGAGATTCCTGCAAAAGAAACAAACGAAGAGAAGACTCGGGGATGCAAAGTTTGTTAGCTCTCATAAGATATCCATCTTTGATGTAATAGCATTCCCAAGATGTGTGCGTCAAACACTTGGCATAAGGAGTAGCAAAAGTAGGATCATGCTCATACAAGTCTTTGATATGCTCAAAACCAAAGACGTCCAATTCAAGTTGAGTAACAAGCATGCATATACGAGAAAGGGCATCCGCCTCAATGTTTTCCTTACCCTTAATGTACTTGATGACATAAGGAAAAGACTCAATAAATTCACTCCATTTAGCATGATGCTTGTTCAACTTGGTTTGGCCCTTAAGATACTTGAGCGTTTCATGATCGGTATGAATGATAAACTCATGAGGGCGAAGATAGTGTTCCCATTCAGGCAAAACGCGAACTAAAGCATATAGCTCTTTGTCATAGATGGGGTAATTGAGTTGCGCGCCGGAGAGTTTCTCACTAAAGTAAGCTATGTGGCGCTTCTCTTGCGTTAACACGCCTCCTATGTCATTACCACTAGCATCACAATGAATCTCAAAAGGTTTGTCAAAGTTGGGTAAAGCAAGCACGGGAGCATGAGTAAGCAAATTCTTAAGTTCATTGAAAGCAGTATCTTGGGATGGTACCCAAACAAAAGGCGCGTTCTTCTTGCTCAAAGCATGCAAAGGCGAAGTAATGGTGCTAAAATCCTTCACAAAGAGACGATAGAAAGCCGCAAGCCCAAGAAAACTACGCACTTGTTACAAATTGGTTGGTTGTGGCCAAGTCTTAATAGCATGGATCTTGGACTCACCAACATGAACACCCTTAGAAGAAACAACAAAACCCAAGAAAACGAGCTTATCAACGCCAAAAAGGCATTTCTCCATATTAGCATAGAGTTGCTCTTTTCGAAGAGTTTGCAAAACGGTTCGAACATGGGTGACATGATCTCTAAGAGAGTTGCTATAAACAAGGTTATCATCAAAGTATACCACAACAAATATACCAATGTAAGGGCAAAAGACATGATTCATAAGACGCATAGAAGTATCTGGTGCTTCTGAGAGACCCATAGGCATGACTAGCCACTCATACAAGCCAAACTTGGTTTTGAAAGAGGTTTTCCATTCATCACCCTCTTGTATGCGGATTTGATAGTAACCACTCTTGAGATCAATTTTAGAAAAGATAGTGGCACCACTAAGCTCATCAAGAATATCATCTAGGCGTGGAGTGGGATACCTATAGCGAATGGTGATAGCATTGATAGGTCTACAATCGGAGCACATGCGAAAGCTACCATCACGTTTTGGCACAAGAATGACCGGGACGGCACAAGGACTCAAACTTTCACGCACATGTCCATGGTATATGAGATTCGTTACTTGCCTTTGTATTTCTTTTGTGTCTTCGGGGTTGACGCGGTAGGGAGCTTTGTTCGGAAGCGGTGCTCCGGGGATGAGGTCGATGCGGTGCTCAATGCCTCGTAGTGGAGGTAGTCCCAGAGGTAGCTCGTCGAGGAAAACATCGTGAAATTCCTACAAAAGAGAAGATAACACTAGAGGAAGAGTGTGAGAAGTGTTAGTTTGTGGGGAATTGTCCTTGCACACAAGGACGTAGTGTAGGACACTAGATGGGTTCTCACACACTCCACTTATCTCACTTTTGGTGGCAAATAGGACTAAGTTCTTCTTTTCGCTCATCGTGGAGGTGTTCGATTTGGGCTTGTGGCGCTCACTCTCTTTTTTGTGGCTCGCTCTCTCACTATGATCTCCACGATCGGTGTCTTGCTTATCGGCGATCACTTTACTTGGCGACATTGGACGTAGGACGTACACCTTGCCATTCATCTTGAAGATGTAGTGGTTTGCTCGACCATTGTAGATGACTCCTCTATCAAATTGCCATGGGCATCCAAGGAGAAGATGGCAAACAGTCATTGGAACGACATCGCACTCCAAGGTGTCTTCGTAGGCGCCAATTTTGAAGGAGACTTGTACTCGGTGCTCGACTTGGATGGTGCCAGAGTCGCTAAGCCATTGCACTTTGTATGGATGTGGATGCTTCTTCTTGGACAATTGGAGCTTGGGTAAAAGTTCTTCACTTGCGAGATTATGACAACTCCCTCCATCGATGATGACTTTGATGGATCGTCCAATGATTCCGGACTTGGTGTGGAATATGTGGCATCGTTGGTCTTCTTCTTGGTGATGTTGGAGAGTCAAGACCTTGGAGACAAAAAGGGTGGGACTTGAATCTTCATCGCAAAATACTTGTTCTTCTTCATCGTTCACTTGCCGGTGCATGGTGACTTGCTTGATAGCGTCCATTTCTTCTTCACTCATTGAGTCGTAAGTGCCATCGTCGTTGAGCATCATGGTCCGCTCGTTGGTGCGCTCATAGGACTTGTGGCCTCGGCCTCCGCATGTGAAGAATTTGAAGGAACTTGTCTTGACGGTCTCATTGGTTGGAGTGGATGATGATGAAGCTCTCGGCTTGAAGTTTCTTGTAGTAGGAGGATGACTTGGAGTTGACGAAGCTTTCTTGGAACTTGACTTGTCGATGATGCTAGTAGAAGGCTTGGTAGTCGGTGTTGGAGTCATTGAAGCTTGGTTGTTGGAGAAGCCGTATGTATTGGGAGAGAACTTCGCATACTTGAAATCATCTTGTACTTGGCGTTTTGCTTTGGTAGCTTGATGCACTAGCTCGATGAGGATCGAGTATGGTTGGAAGTCGGCGATCTTCTTGATAGGATGGTTGAGTCCATTCAAGAAACGTGCCATGATTTTTCTCCTCATTTTCCGAGACACTCGCTCGTATCATTGCAATCTCCATCTCCTTGTAGTACTCTTCAACGCTCTTGGTTCCTTGCTTGAGTAGTTGAAGTTTCTTGAAGAGGTCGCGGTTGTAGTAGGTAGGTACAAAGCGTACTCTCATGACATGTAACGCCCCGGATACAACTTTCCATATTGGAAACTCCGACTCTTGCCTTTTCCGGAGTTGCGATATGAGATTCCCTTCGTGGTTGGGTTTTATCTTTGTTTTGCATTTTGTTCATGTCATGCATTTCATATCATGTCATCATGTGCATCTCATTGCATACGTGTTCGTCTCATGCATCCGAGCATTTTCCCCATTCTCCGTTTTGCAATCCGACACTCCTACGTGCACCGGCGCCCCCTTTTGCTTCTTTTCGTGTGCGGGTGTTAAACTTTCTCGGAATAGACCGAGATTTGCCAAGTGGCCTTGGTACACCACCGGTAGACCGCCTATCAAATTTTGTGTCATTTGGAGTCCGTTTGATACTCCAATAGTTAACCGGGTAACCCTAAAGGCCTCGTGTGTGTTGCAGCCCAACACCCCTCCAAAACGGCCCAACAACCCATCCAAACCCCTTCCATGTCCTCCGCTGTCGGATCACGGTCGCGTGGGCGAAAACTACACCTCAATTGGACATCCTTACCTCCCTCTACCTATACAAACACCTTCCCTTCCATTTTCGTGCAGTACAAACCCTAGCCCCTTCTCCACCGCGCCGCCGGACATGTCCGCCGGACACGTCGCTCCGCCCAATGGCTAGCCGCCACGCCAGCCTTCCGCGCCCCGCACCAAATCTCTGCCTGCCACCTGTCGCGTGCCCGTCGCGCGCGCCGCCACGGCCCGCCGGACTCGGATCGGGCCCGCGCGAGCCCGACCGGCCGCGCCTCTCTTCCGCGCGCCCGTACCTCGCCGCGCCGCATCCTCCGCCGCCCTCCGCGCCGTCCCTCGCCGCCGGCCGCCACATCCTCCGCCGCCCTCCGTGCGCCTGACCGTCACCCACAGTCCGCCATGCTCGTGTGCGCTGCCGCTGCCGCCTTACCTTCACGCCTCGTCGATGGCGCCTTGCAGGAAGCCGCCGCCCACCATGGTTTCCCCGCTCGCCGGAGCTCTCCACCGGCGCCGGAAACGGACGAATCGGGTGGATCCTGTCCGGATCCGCACCTCCTGGGCCTCCTCCGCTCCTCCCCGACGTCCAGCCGCCGCTGCCTTGCCATGGTTCCTGCTCATGCGGGAGCACGAGGAAGACGACTAGCGCCGCCGCCACCCATCGTGGGCCCCATAGTCGGCCCGGCTCCATCGGCCCAACCCGGCCACTCCTCCTCCTCGTGGCCTGCTGTCACGCCAACTGGGCCGAAGCCCACGTAGTGAGATGCCCTATTCCCCGCCCAGGCGTCTTTTAGCTATCCAACGCTCAGTTTTCAGATCTGGAATTTCGACTAAGTCCTTTAATTCCAGCATCATATAGGCATTTTGTGAGGGTCATATCTCTATGCTTGTTGCTCCATTTCATGCATATAATATATCAAAATGTTCAGCATGATGTGCTCTTCATTTTGTTCCATTGTGACATGCTTGTTTGAGACCATCTTGATGCCCAAATCATTGATGCAAGAGTGCTATAAATTGTTAGGTGCTGTTTATTATCAGAGTATGAGGATTTGTCATTTTTGCTACATTTGTTGTGTGCTGCATATGGGGATGAGCTCTACATGTGTGTTGATCTATGCCATGCCATCCTTACAGAGATGCTTGCCATGTATTTTTGTGATCAATGTGGTGACTAGCACAAGCATGCAAAGTAGCCTTCGTGTTATTGCTGATTTCAGGATCTCAGGATTTTGGCTAAGTCTTTGTCTGCTGTCATTTTTATGCCATGTATTCATGTTGCTACAGTGAGATCCATGCTTGTTTTGAGTTGCTTCAGTAAGGATGATTTGGACATATGGTTGTTCTCTATCCATCCATGCCCCTGTTTACAATTATGGAGTGCCCTAGCATGACTTAATCTTGCTCTACTTTTGCTAGGAAATGTTCCTGGCAGATTGTTTACATGTTAATCAAATTTGCCATGGTTGTTGTAGTTGATCCATGCATGCTATGAACTTGCTCTTACCTTGGTTAGCTTCAGACACATGCCATCTTGCTGATGCTATGCTTATCTTGTCATGCAATGCCTTGTGTTGAGTGAATCGATCTCGCAAAGATGTCTTCATAATTCTGTTTATGCCATGCCCAGTTTTCCGCTAAGTCTGAATCTGTTACCGAAACTTCCTATGTTGACATGGGTGCCATAATTTTTTCTGTGCCTTTTTGGCTTATGGTCAGTAAGGGACTTCTGTACTATGCTTTGAGTACATTCATGCCATGCCTTTGCTTGCTATGATTTGTTCCTGTAGCATGTTCTTTTCTTTCTCTAAACATTGCTTCCTGATGTTATTCCTGACATGTTAATATTTTCACTAAGTCTGTGAAGCTAATATCTTTTGCACTTTTGCCATGCTTGTTTGAACCTGCTCTTGTGTGATTTAGCTGTAGCTCAGTGTTCATCTTTTGTCAAGCATCTTGAGTAGATCGATGTCATATGCTTTCTTGCTATGTAGGAGTGCAGTAGTTTAGCTTCTTGTTACATTCTAGATGGCATCGTGCTGTTAATGCAGAATTGTGTCATTCTTGTTTTGCTTGCCATTTGCAAACTGTGCATCCGATTCCGGCGATCTTTATATCGATTTCGACCGAAAGCATATCATCTTTCCAACGGCACACTTGGGTTGCCAAGTTGATGCCTTGTTCATCCTTTTCCTTCCGGAGCACGCATATGCATTGCATATCACATCCCGCATGTCATGCCATGTTTTGCATGATGTTGCTTGTGCATTGCATCGTGGTTGATTGTTGTTCCTTTGCTTGTGTTCTTGCTTTGGGTAGAGCCGGGAGACGAGTACGTGATCGAGGAACCTGTTGAGTATGCTTACGAGGATCAAGCTTTCGTCTACTCTGAAAACTTTGTAGGCAAGATGACCATACCCTCGAAATCACTTCTATCATTGCTTGCTAGTTGCTCGCTCTTTTGCTATGTCACGATACCTACCACTAGCTTTATCATGCCTCCCATATTGCCTTGTCAAGCCTCTAACCCACCTTTCCTACCAAACCGTTGTTTTGCTATGTTACCGCATTGCTCAACCCCTCTTATAGCGTTGTTAGTTGCAGGTGAAGATGAAGTTTGTTCCATGTTGGAACATGCATATGTTGGGATATCACAATATCTATTATTTACTTTAATGCATCTATATACTTGGTAAAGGGTGGAAGGCTCGGCCTTATGCCTGGTGTTTTCTTCCACTCTTGCCGCCCTAGTTTCCATCATACCGGTGTTATGTTCCTTGATTTTGCGTTCCTTACACGGTTGGGTGTTATGGGAACCCCTTGACAGTTCGCTTTGAATAAAACTCCTCTAGCAAGGCACAGCCTTGGTTTTACCATTTGCCTCACCACCACCTACTTTTCCCTTGGGAGTCGCGCTCCTGAGGGTCATCTTTATTTTAAGCCCCCCGGGCCAGTGCTCCTTTGAGTGTTGGTCCGAACTAGAGTCCTTTGCAACGCCACCTCGGGGAATCTCGGGGTTTGGTTTTAGTTGTATGGAGCGCTCATCCGGTGTGCCCTGAGAACGAGATACGCGTGACTCCTATTGGAATTTGTCGGCACATCGGGCGGCTTTGCTGGTCTTGTTTTACCATTGTCGAAATGTCTTGTAACTGGGATTCCGAGTCGGATCGGGTCTTCCTGGGAGAAGGAATATCCTTTGTTGACCATGAGAGCTTGTGATGGGCTAAGTTGGGACACCCCTGTAGGGTTTTGAACTTTCGAAATTCGTGCCACGGTTATGGGCGGATGGGAATTTGTTAATGTCCGATTATAGAGAACTTGACACTTAACTTAATTAAAATGCATCAACCGCGTGTGTAGCCGTGACGGTCTCTTCTCGGCGGAGTCCGGGAAGTGAACACGGTTCTTGTGTTATGCTTGAACGTAAGTAGTTTCAGGATCACTTCTTGATCATCTTTAGCTTCTCGACCGTGCTTTGCTTCTCTTCTCGCTCTCGTTTGCGTAAGTTAGCCACCATATATGCTAGTGCTTGCTGCAGCTCCACCTCACTACCCCTTTCCCACCTTAATCTTAAATAGTCTTGATCTCGCGGGTGTGAGATTGCTGAGTCCTCGTGACTCACAGATACTTCCAAACATTTGTAGGTGCCAATGATACCAGTGCACGTGACCCAACCCAGCTCAAGTGGGAGCTCGATAAACATCTTATTCGTTGTGTTGTTTTCGTTTCCGGTTGATCAGTAGTGGAGCCCAGTTCGGACGATCGGGGATCTAGCATTTGGGGTTGTCTTCCTTTTATTTTGGTTCCGTAGTCGGACAATGTTTGTAATTTGGATGATGTATGTTTAACTTGTATTGGTGTGAAGTGACGATTGTAAGCCAACTCTTTATCCCTTTCTTATTCAGTACATGGGATGTGTAAAGATTACCCCTCTTGCGACAAGCGTACTATGCGGTTATGCCTCTAAGTCGTGCTCCGACACGTGGGAGATATAGCCGCATCCTGGGTGTTACAAGTTGGTATTAGAGCCTTCCCCGACTTAGGAGCCCCCTGCTTGATCGAATCCCTGACTTTGTTGAGTCTAGAAGAAAATGTTTTGAGTCTTAGGATTATATATATCGGAGAGTAGGATTCTTTTTACTCCTCAGTCCCTTCGTCGCTCTGGTGAGGCCTCCTAACGTAGATTTTTGACTCTTCTCTCCTCAAATTTCACGAAAAAAAATTTAGGATCACGTGGGTATCTTGGAATCATTTCGATGGTTTTGTGACGAGAACATTGCTCTTGGTGCCTCCTGACATTTAGGGGTTGTGGCAGTGTCCCGGGGAGTTGAGCTCCGAGGTGTTGTTGTCACAATTTTATCGTTGCAGTTCTGGAATACCTAAGTTCGCCGACATCGAAAATGTCCTTTATGCAGTTGTTGGTGAGATAACCTCGACGCCACCCAGTACTGGGGCGGGAGTTCGAGAGTATTGCCATAACTCGTATAACGGATGCTTTTCGAAGGTTGAGGTAAATGATTTCCGAAGGTTTCTTGGTTATGTGTTGAAGGATGGATACAGCTGGATGTAGGATTTGCTAGTTTTGGGTGAGATATTATGCTTCCCCTGTATCCCCAACGCCTGATTGCATAACCAGAAAGTTTCGGGAGTTTATAAGTGGGAATTCAAGTAGCTCCTAGAATATCTTTCCAACAGACACATGATACGATATGGGATCTATCATATGTTTGTTTTCGACTTATTTTACAAGCCAATCCTTTGTTTTGTTTTGAGTTGTGGTATTCGAGTTGCTTCAATGTCAAGTGTTGATTCCATACCTTTCCTAAGTGGTGTTCTCATACTCCTATGTGAATACCAATCCTTCATGATAATCGAGATTGTAATGTCAATCCTTTTCAACCGGTGTGTTTCTCTTCAAGTGGATCCGATCATTTCAACATACGCAAGATCACCTCTCGGTTTTTTCCCAATGTTGTTTGTTTCATCTGTCCCCAAGTTGCATTTGTTTTCCCACCCTCCCACCCTTGTTTCTTCAAGGACTCAGATTTCTTAATCATGTATCCTTTTATTGATGGGAAGTCTCTCCATTCTTTTCCATCAATATTCTTATCTGGTGATTCTCAGGAAGATATTAACGGAGCTTCAAAATCATCATTCTTCGTTTCTTTTATCTTCTGCGGTGGATTCAAATCAAGCTTTCGGTGTTGATCTTATTCTTTCCTCGTTTCAAATGTTTTCCCATGCCGGTGCACCTCATAATCAGTCCCCACTTGCTATTCATTGTTCCGGAGTGCTGAAGATATCTCAGAAGATTTGCGTCTCCATAATCAATCCGTTCAAGATATCTCGAGGTTGTTATCTCTTTTGAGCCATTTAATTCAATCGGTGCAATCTCCTTTTCAAGTAATCAGTTCAACGGTGTATCTTTTGAGTGGGTCCATAACCCACATGTCTTTTCCCAGGATCTTACCTCACTCTTCTTTTTTCTGGAGCTTCTCAAATTCATTTCAAAGTTTGACGTAATAATGAGTTTTCATCAGTCAAATGCCTTCTCCAAGATCTTTCTAATTCTTTCATCGTTGGTTCAACCTTTCTAATTTTTATTCGGGAGTGCCTCAACAATTCATGGTGGTGTTTCTCGTCGCCATTCTCATCATTTGAATACCAAAGAAGAAGTGTTTCCTCTAAATCTTACTCCATTCTCTTCAAGATTCATGGTGCTAGCTTTATGCCATCCTCTCATCATTGTTTTCGATTGTGAGAATTATTTTCACCCATCCAGAGCAATTTAGGAGTATTTTTCAGTTTGATTATCCGGAGGCCATCATCTCAGAATTATTCATTCTCAGCTTTCAGCTCTCTTTCTCTAAATCTTACCGGTGCATCGTTCAAGTATTCTCTAATCATCTCGTGTTCTATTCGTTCTCATGCATCTAAATTCTCTCAAGTGTCTTCGTTCTTTTTATAATTCTTCCCGGTGTTTCTTTATCTTTTCTTCGTTCATTTTCAATTCTTACGGTGGTTCGTCCAAGAGTTCTCTTCCTTCGTTATCATACAGATTCATTCGTTCTTTCCAATCCCGACTGGTGATTCGTTGAAGACCTTCTTAAGTTCGCGCTATATCTATCTTAATCATTTCTACGAGAATAAGTAGTATGCCAAATCCGTTGCTTTTCATCAATCTAAAGTGGTGAAGGATACGCATAATGTAATTCTTATTCTTGTTTCATCGAGTGAATTCAATTACTTATTCTGGAGGTTCATAAAATTCTCGGTTTCTATTGGTTCATCTTTTCTTTTCCCGGAGTTACAAGCTCTCATCTTCATGAAGGTCCATCTAATCATTGCAAGGCTTCTCCCGGAGTTCTTCTCAATTTCTCCTCCTTTTGATCATTCTTTTATTACCGGAGTTCTTCATGGAGGCTACATGGTGGTTCGTCAAGGATTCTTTTCACTCTTCATTTGTTCTTCAAGATTTTTCTCGGATTTAAGATCTGCCAAGCTATACTCAAAATTAAACATGGTGTTCAACACATCTCTTGTTTTGAGGAGTTCAAGCATTCTTCATATTGCATTCCGAAGTTCAATTCTTTCATATCTCATCTTTTGAGGTGGTGTTATGTCATTGATGATAATTTTCCTTCGTGTTCATGATTGAAAAGTTGTCAGGAATGAGATATTTAAATCCACCATTTTCTATTCGTTCAAGAGATCCTTTCAACCCATCAATCTCTTCATTGGAATTATCTTGGGTTATATTTCACCTAAAGCTTTCCCTAAGGATTGTTGCTAATTATGGTGCTCATAAATGACCCAAGTTCTTCATTTATCCTCCCGGTGAATCAAGTTTCTCGTCTGCTTGTTCATATCAATCCAGTCCATTATTTTTTTGGTAGTGGCAGAATTTCACCTCAAGTTTTCGAGATGTTTTCCATAAGCCAACTACAAGTTTATTCGTTTCATTGTGGGTTTTCCAACAACTCCATTATAACCTTCTTGGAAGGGTGCTTTCCAAGCTCAATTGTGGAAGAAGTTGTCCTTTTTCTTTTCCATTCTGTTATTCCAATGATCTATCGTCTATTATTTCTTCCGGAGGCATTGTGATGTTACTCTTTCAATCATCATCTCGATTTGTGAGGATCATGTTCTTTCATGTTTATCCATTTAACCAGAGTGTTGTGTCCTCTGCTCAAGTTCTTTTCCATCTTATCAAGTCTTGCATCTCTTTTCAACCAGGAGTGCTGTCCGAATTTGTTCTTCCTTGTTCCTCTTTTCTGACGGAGATAGTCAGCTTCCTTCATCTCTGTTGTATTATTTTCTTGAAATGGTTTAACCTTTCAAGGTTCTTCCGTTTCACTCGTTTGTCAAAGAAGCAACTTTGTTTTACCTCTTCATCTTCCATTTTTCCCTCTGGTGCCATCCTAGATCTCGGGACGAGATCCTCTCGTAGTGTTGGAGTGTTGTAACGCCCCGGATACAACTTTCCATATTGGTAACTCCGACTCTTGCCTTTTCCGGAGTTGCGATATGAGATTCCCTTCGTGGTTGTGTTTTATCTTCATTTTGCATTTTGTTCATGTCATGCATTTCATATCATGTCATCATGTGCATCTCATTGCATACGTGTTCGTCTCAAGCATCCGAGCATTTTCCCCATTGTCCGTTTTGCAATCCGACACTCCTACGTGCACCGGCGCCCCCTTTTGCCTCTTTTCGTGTGCGGGTGTTAAACTTTCTCGGAATGGACCGAGATTTGCCAAGTGGCTTGGTACACCATCGGTAGACCGCCTATCAAACTTTGTGTCATTTGGAGTCCGTTTGATACTCCAACAGTTAACCGGGTAACCGTAAAGGCCTTGTGTGTGTTGCAGCCCAACACCCCTCCAAAACGGCCCAACAACCCATCCAACCCCCTTCCATGTCCTCCGCCGTCGGATCACGATCGCGTGGCGAAAACTACACCTCATTTGGACATCCCTACCTCCCTCTACCTATATAAACACCTCCCCTTCCATTTTCGCGCAGTACAAACCCTAGCCCCTTCTCCACCGCGCCGCCGGACATGTCCATCCGCGCCGGACATGTCCGCCGGACATGTCGCTTTGCCCAATGGCTAGCCGCCACGTCAGCCTTCCGCGCCCCGCACCCAACCTCCGCCTGCCAATTGTCGCGCGCCCGTCCCGCGCGCCGCCGCGGCCCGCCGGAACCGGATCGGGCCCGTGCGAGCCCGACCGGCCGCGCCGCTCTTCCGCGCGCCCGTACCTCGCCACGCCGCATCCTCCGCCGCCCTGTGCGCCGTCCCTCGCCACCGGCCGATGCATCCTCCGCCGCCCTCCGCGCGCCTCGCCGTCACCCGCAGTCCGCCATGCTCGCGTGCGCTGCCGCTGCCACCTTACCTTCCCGCCTCGTCGTTGGTGCCCTGCAGGAAGCCGCCGCCCGCCATGGTTTCCCCGCTCGCCGGAGCTCTCCACCGGCACCGGAAACGGACGGATCGGGTGGATCCCGTCCGGATCCGCACCTCCCGGGCCTCCTCCGCTCCTTCCCGACATCGAGCCGCCGCCGCCTTGCCATGGTTCCTGCTCGTGCGGTAGCACGAGGAAGACGATGAGTGTCGCCTCCACCCATCGTGGGCCCCGTAGTTGGCCCGGCTCCATCGGCCCAGCACGGCCACCCCTCCTCCTCGTGGCCTACTGCCACACCAACCGGACCGAAGCCCACGTGGTAAGATGCCCTATTCCCCGCCCAGGCGTCTTTTAGCTATCTAACGCTCAGTTTTCAGATCTGGAATTTCGACCAAGTCCTTTATTCCAACATCATATAGGCATTTTGTGAGGGTCATATCTCTGTGCTCATTGCTCCATTTCATGCATACAATATATCAAAATGTTCAGCATGACATGCTCTTCATTTTGTTCCATTGTGACATGCTTGTTTGAGTCCATCTTGATGCCCAAATCGTTGATGCAAGAGTGCTATAAATTGTTAGGTGCTGTTTATTATCAGAGTATGAGGATTTGTCATTTTTTCTACATTTGTTGTGTGCTGCATATGGGCATGAGCTCTACATGTGTTTTGATCTATGCCATGCCATCCTTATAGAGGTGCTTGCCATGTATTTTTGTGATCAATGTGGTGACTAGCACAAGCATGCAAAGTAGCCTTCGTGTTATTGCTGATTTCAGGATCTCAGGATTTTGGCTAAGTCTTTGTCTGCTGTTATTTTTATGCCATGTATTCATGTTGCTATAGTGAGATCCATGCTTGTTTTGAGTTGCTTTAGTAAGGATGATTTGGACATATGGTTGTGCTCTATCCATCCATGCCCCTGTTTACAATTATGGAGTGCCCTAGCATGAATTAGTCTTGCTCTACTTTTGCTATAAAATGTGCCTGGCAGATTGTTTACATATTAATCAACTTTGCCATGGTTGTTGTAGTTGATCCACGCATGCTATGAACTTTCGCTTACCTTGGTTAGCTTCATAAACGTGCCGTCTTGCTGATTCTATGCTTATCTTGTCATGCAATGCCTTGTGTTGAGTGAATCGAGCTCGCAAAGATGTCTTCATAATTCTGTTTACGCCATGCCTAGTTTTCTGCTAAGTCTGAATCTGTTAACGAAACTTGCTATGTTTACATGGGTGCCACCATATTTTCTGTGCCTTTTTGGCTTATGGTCAGGAAGGGGCTTCTGTTATATTCTTTGAGTAGATTCATGCCATGCCTTTTTTTGCTATGATATGTTCCTGTAGCATGTTGTTTGCTTGCTCTAAACATTGCTACCTGATGTTATTCCTGACATGTTAATATATTCACTAAGTCTGTGAAGCTGATATCTTTTGAACCTACTCTTGTGTGATTTAGTCGTAGCTCAGTGTTCATCTTTTGTCAAGCATCTTGAGTAGATCGCTGTCATATGCTTTGTTGCTATGGTGGAGTGCAGTAGTTTAGTTTCTTGTTGCATTCTAGATGGCATCGTGTTGTTAATCGCAGAATTGTGTCATTCTTGTCTTGCTTGCCATTTGCAAACTGTGCATCGGATTCCGACGATCTTTATATCGATTTCGACTGAAATCATCTCATCTTTCCAATGGCACACTTGGTTGCCAAGTTGATGCCTTGTTCATCCTTTTCCTTCTGGAGCACGCATATGCATTACATATCACATCCCGCGTGTCATGCCATGTTTTGCATCATGCTGCTTGTGCATTGCACCATGGTTGATTGTTGTTCCTTTGCTTGTGTTCTTGCTTTGGGTAGAGCCAGGAGACAAGTACGTGATCGAGGAACCTGTTGAGTACGCTTACGAGGATCAAGCTTTCGTCAACTCTGAAAACTTTGCAGGCAAGATGACCATACCCTCGAAATCACTTCTATCTTTGCTTGCTAGTTTCTCGCTCTTTTGCTATGTCGCGATACCTACCACTTGCTTTATCATGCCTCCCATATTGCCTTGTCAAGCCTCTAACCCACATTTCCTAGCAAACCGTTGTTTGGCTATGTTACCGCTTTGCTCAACCCCTCTTATAGTGTTGCTAGTTGCAGGTGAAGATGAAGTTTGTTCCATGTTGGAACATGGATATGTTGGGATATCACAATATCTCTTATTTACTTTAATGCATCTATATACTTGGTAAAGGGTGGAAGGCTCGGCCCTATGCCTAGTGTTTTGTTCCACTCTTGCCGCCCTAGTTTCCGTCATACCGGTGATATGTTCCTTGATTTTGCGTTCCTTACACGGTTGGGTGCTATGGGAACCCCTTGATAATTCACTTTGAATAAAACTCCTCCAGCAAGGCCCAACCTTGGTTTTACCATTTGCCTCACCACCACCTACTTTTCCCTTGGGAGTCACGCTCCCGAGGGTCATCTTTTTTTATGCCCCCCCGGGACAGTGCTCCTCTGAGTGTTGGTCCGAACTAGAGTCCTTTGTAGCGCCACCTCGGGGAAACTCGAGGTTTGGTTTTAGTTGTACAGAGCGCTCATCCGTTGTGCCCTCAGAACGAGATACGTGCGACTCCTATCGAGATTTGTCGGATCACTTCTTGATCATCTTTAGCTTCTCGACCGTGCTTTGCTTCTCTTCTCGCTCTCTTTTGCGTAAGTTAGCCACCATATATGAAGTGCTTGCTGCAGCTCCACCTCACTACCCCTTTCCCACCTTAATCTTAAATAGTCTTTGATCTCGCGGGTGTAAGATTGCTGAGTCCTTGTGACTCACAGATACTTCCAAACAGTTGTAGGTGCCAATGATACCAGTGCAGGTGACGCAACCCAGCTCAAGTGGGAGCTCGATAAACATCTTGTTCGTTGTGTTGGTTTCGTTTCCGGTTGATCAGTAGTGGAGCCCAGTTGGGACGATCGGGGATCTAGCATTTGGGGTTGTCTTCCTTTTATTTTGGTTCCATAGTCAGACCTTGTTTGTAATTTGCATGATGTATGTTTAACTTGTATTGGTGTGAAGTGGCGATTGTAAGCCAGCTCTTTATCCCTTTCTTATTCAGTACATGGGATGTGTAAATATTACCCCTCTTGCGACATGCCTACTATGCAGTTATGCCTCTAAGTCATGCTCCAAAACGTGGGAGATATAGCCGCATCGTGGGTGTTACATGACATCCTTGATTTGCGCCAAAGTAGTGATGGGTGGTTCACCTCTTACCTCTCGGTGCTCTATGACTTGTTCCCACCAACTGAGGACATAGTCTTGGAACTTAAGGGATGCCATTGCGATCTTCTTCTCTTCTTCATAGTTGTGCAAACGGAAGATTTTGTCGACCTTCAATGACCATCAAAGGTACTCTTCGGGGTCGTTGCTTCCATTGAACTTGGGCATGGTCAACTTGAGCTTTCCATAGCGTTGCTCTTCATTGTGTTGGGGTCGGGGATGATGACGCCTGTGTTGTAGATGATTTTCAAGCTCGTGTCGCTCTTGGGGAGGAGGGTTGTCAACCTCATGTTGCTCTTGTCGTGGAGGATTTCCATTGTCTTCATGTTCTTGATGAACTTGATGTTCTTGGCGAGCTTGTGGAGGAGCTTGTCGAGCTCGAGGAGGATCTTGAGGAACTTGACGATGCACGCGAGGTTGAAATCTCCGTTCTTGAATTTCTTCGTGAAATGCTTCTTCTTGTTCTCGAGCTTGTCGGCCTCGGTTGGCTACGGCTCGACTTGGATCTTGGAGGGCTTTTTGTGCCGCAAGTGCTTGAACTTCACGGAGTTGTTATTCTTGGCGTTGTCCCTCGGCATCTTTTGCAACTTGGTGTAGACGCGCTAGCTCTTCCTCTTCATGTTGGCGTTGGCGTTGCCATCCTCGTGCTAGCGCAAAGGCCTCTTGAGTTTGACGTTGTCGGCGCTCTTGAGAGGCGGTGTCGCGTAGGGGGCTGAGGCTTGTTTGACGATCGTTGCACGTGGCACGGCCTAGAGTGTTCGAAGTCGGTGTACTTGAGCCGGAGAGGGTGAAGTCGGAGTGTCGGCTTGAGCGAGTCCTTGATGAAGACGAAGTGGAAGAAGAGGGTTGACCAACAAAGCACGAATTTCGTCAATCCTTGCGTCATTCTCTTGGTTGTGATCGTCGAGCTTGTGGTCGAAGTAGTCTCTTATACGTTGCTCGGAGAGTCACAAGTCGGCGGTGAGGTTGTCGATGCGTTCACTCGTAGCTTGTTGCTCTTGATTCAAAGCACGTTGTGCACCAAAGAGGTGACTCTTGGTGATGTAGGAGTTCATGTTGTCGTCGTGCTCAATGAAGAGTGGGTTGGTAGAAGTACTTGGCCTATCCATCATTCCAAGACAAATGTGAGTGGTAGAAAGAGAAGAACGAATACCAAATGTACCTTGACCGAAGTTAAAAGTGGATCGATGATCACTCCAATGTAGGACAAGGAAATAGCACAATTGGTACTAGCTCTTGTCGGTTTCTCACATCTACACAAGTAAAAGCTTATGGTGGAGCTTGGTTAGGATGGTGGCACAAAATTTGATGCAATTGTAAGTGAGCTTCAATAATGTTGGAAAAGATTCGCAAGATGCAATGTAACAAGTAGACCAAGCATATAAGGTACACGGAAACACACATGCAAAAAGATAACTGGGGTTGGGCAACCAAGGATGAGCCAAAATGTGGAATCCACAAAAATGCTCTTGTTGCACAATAGGCGGATACAAGAACTTGTGCACAACCTACTTAGCAAAAATGCAACGACTTCTATCCCAAGTATGCTCTATGCAAGGTGTTTCTATGATATGATCCAAGATGATCGAGTATGACAATCTTAATGTTGTATGATGCTATGGTTCTTGCTTAAAAGCTCTTTGCTTATCTTTCCTCTTTGCTTAACAGCTTGTTTGGCTCTTTGATGTTGGAGCTCTTTTCTTATGTGATGCTTCACAAACCAAGATAGCAATTGTGTATGTGATGACAACTTTGTGACACAAGAGATGATACCAATATATGCAACAATGATGTATGTATGCTATGGGAAGTATGATCACTAATGTGCACAAGTCTCGTTGCCGGCAATACTCAATGGCTAGTTTCGATGGGTAAGCAACGCAATGGAGTAAGGCTATGATGGCTATCAATGTAATGGCAGGAGTGATATGTCCAATACCAAGACGAGGTTACCGTTCTTGCGTACGGTATGGTGTCAAAATGGTGTACCGAATACCAAGATGTAGTCGAGGTGGTCGTAACGCGAAGATGAGCCGCGGTGATGTTGATGTCGAACCGTACCTAGATAGCCGAAACACAAAAGGATATGGAACCGCAACTCAAATTCTCAAAGATCAAAGTGGCAACACGTGTCAGAGTGCGAAAGGGTCCAAATGGTGGTCATATGCGGAAGTGGTGATGGTGTAATGGTGGTAGGAGTGCGTATGCGGAAATATGGGGCGGCGGTGGTGACTACATTGAAAAAAATTCAGTTTCTTTAGGGTCGGTCGGACGTCCGGGTTGAGCCGGTCGTCCGGTCATCGGAAGTCCGGGCTGGGTCGGACGTTCGGTGCCTGGGCGAAAATCGGGCACGGGATGAACAGCTAGGGTTCGAGGTGGAGATGGCAAAAATGGTCAAATTCGGAGGATTTTGTGGATGGAATGGGTGGGGAAAGGGGGAAAAGCTAGATCCACTCAAAACAAAGCAAATCCATGGATCCAAACCAACAAAATCTCAACACACTAACGAATCACAAAAAAAATTGGGGCTATTTTTGTGGGGAATTTTCGAATTAGTACGAAAAACCACAAAACAAGGCTAGCAACCCAATGGGGAGGCTCCGAAATTGTGATCAACGTGGCTCATGATACCAAGATGATGTAGGGTAGGGACCCTATAGCCCAATCTTTCACGATAGGAGCGGGATCCCACGAAGAACATGAAGAACACAAGTTGAAAAGAGAGGGGAAACACAAGGGAAACACGAGGGGAACACTAACCCAACACAAGAGAGTCACACAGGTGCTAGATCCTTGAATACATAGGGTTCACACGGTACACAATCAACCAAGGACGATACAAGGGTAACGGTCTTCTCCGAGAGGAGGTCTTGATGTTCTTCTCCGTAAGGAGGTCTTGAATCCAAAGGGATCTTCTCCGAAGAGGTCGCGGTCTCTCATGAGGAGTACATCCGATGTGGATGAGCGAAGCTCTATCTCTCAAAATGAGCTAAACCAATGCTAACCCTAGAAAGTTGGATGGGGTGAAGTATATATAGTCCTAGTGCAAAAGAGGGGGTGAAGGGGTACATGGGCTGCGGCCCAACTAGAAATGGTGCACAGGCGTCGGACGTCCAGGGATCACCGGTCGTCCGGAGGCTCGCGAGGGTCCGGACGTCCGGTGCCTGTCGGACGTCCATAGATTCTTCTCGGGTGGTCTTCGGTCGGACGTCTGGTTGGGGTCAGACATCCAGGGGTCGCTCGTCCATCGGGCGTCGGATGTCCGTGGGTTTTGGCTCGGGCATGGAAACGCCGGTTGTCCGAAGGGGGCCGGACGTCCGGAGCCTGGAGGTCATCGGATGTCCGGGATCTGTCGGTCATCCGGAGCCCGGGGACTTCGATCTTCTCATCTTCTTTGGTTCCGTCTTCACATCCATCTTCCTCTTCCTATTCTCCTTGCTCCTTAGCTTCTCCATGATACCTGAGAATGCACAAAGTGTCCATATGAGGCAGTAGCCATGTCTCATGTGCATCAAAGTGGGAATGTGAGAGGAGAGATATCACCTCGGTTTCAAGGGCTATTGCACGTGCTCGTGTCATGGGTCCAAGAGGTGTCGTAGGAGATGTAGTTGGGTCCATGGGGATGGCCTTGGGATGCTCCGCATCAACATCCAAGATGGATAATATAATAGCATGGAACAATAAAAAATTATAGATACGTTGGAGACGTATCAAGCATCGCCAAGCTTAATTCCTGCACGTCCTTGAGTAGGTAAATGATAAAAACAGAATTTTTGATGTGGAATGCTACCTAACATATTTATCCATGTAATTTTCTTTATTGTGGCATGAATATTCAGATCCATAAGATTCAAAACAAAAGTTTAATATTGACATAAAAAATAATACTTCAAGCATACTAATAAAGTAATCATGTCTTCTCAAAATAACAAGGCCAAAGAAAGTCATCCCTACAAAATCATATAGTCTGGCTATGCTCCATCTTCACCACACAAAGGATTATCATGCACTACCCTGATGACAAGCCAAGCAATTGTTTCATACTTTTGATGTTCTCAAACCTTTTCAACTTTCACGCAATACATGAGCGTGAGCCATGGACATAGCACTGTAGGTGGAATAGAACATGGTGGTTGTGGAGAAGACAAAAATAAGGAGATAGTCTCACATCAACTAGGCGTAGCAACGTGCTATGGAGATGCCCATCAATAGATATCAATGTGAGTGAGTAGGGATTGCCATGCAACGGATGCACTAGAGCTATAAGTGCATGAAATCTCAAAAGAAAACTAAGTTGGTGTGCATCCAACTTGCTTGCTCACGAAGACCTAGGGAAATTTGAGGAAGCCCATCGTTGGAATATACAAGCCAAGTTCTATAATGAAAAGTTCCCACTAGTATATGAAAGTGACAACATAGGAGACTCTTTATCATGAAGATCATGGTGCTACTTTGAAGCACAAGTGTGGAAAAAGGATAGTAACATTGCCCCTTCTCTCTTTTCTCCCATTTTTTATTATTTTTATTTGGGCTTCTTGGGCCTCTTTTTTCTCTCTCTTTTATTTATTTATTTTTTCGTCTGGAGTCTCATCCCTACTAGTGGGGGAATCATAGTATCCATCTTCTTTCCTCACATGGGATAATGCTCTAATAATGATGATCATCACATTTTTATTTACTTCACAACTCAAGAATTACAACTCGATACTAGAACAAATATATGACTCTATATGAATGCCTCCGGCAGTGTATCGGGATGTGCAATGACTCAAGAGTGACATGTATAAAAATTATGAACGGTGGCTTTGCAACAAATACTATGTCAACTACATGATCATGCAAAGCAATATGACAATGATGAAGTGTGTCATAATAAACAAAACGATGGAAATTGCATGACAATATATCTCGGAATGGCTATGGAAATGCCATAATAGGTAGGTATGGTGGCTGTTTTGAGGAAGGGTATATGGTGGGTCTAATGCACCGGCGAGAGTTGTGTGGTACTAGAGAGGCTAGCAATGGTGGAAGGGTGAGATTGTGTATAATCCATGGACTCAACATTAGTCATAAAGAACTCACATACTTATTGCAAAAATCTATTAGTAATCGAAACAAAGTACTACACGCATGCTCCTTGGGGGATAGATTGGTAGGAAAAGACCATAGCTCATCCCCAACTGCCACTCATAAGGAAGACAATCAATAAATAAATCATGCTCCAACTTCGTTACATAACGGTTCACCATACGTGCATGCTACGGGAATCACAAACTTTAACACAAGTATTTCTACAATCCACAATTACTCACAAGCACGACTCTAATATCACCATCTTTATATCTCAAAACAATCATAAGGAATCAAACTTCTCATAGTATTCAATGCACTTAATATGAAAGTTTTTATTATATCCCTCTTGGATGCCCATCATATTAGGACCAAATTCATAACCTAAAAAAATTACCATGTTGTTTAGAGACTCCCAAAATAATATAAGTGAAGCATGAGAGTTCATCAATTTCTGCAAAATAATACCACCACCGTGCTCTAAAAAGATATAAGTGAAGCACTAGAGAAAATGACAAACTACTCCAAAAGATAATAGTGAAGATCAACGAGTAGTCAAATAATTATGTAACTATGTGAAGACTCTCTAACATTTAAGAATTTCAGATCTTGGGATATTGTTCAAACAGCAAGCAAATACTAATAAAATAAAATGATGCTCCAAGCAAAACAAATATCATGTGGTGAATAAAAATATAGCTCCAAGTAAGGTTACCGATGAACGAAGACGAAAGAGGGGGTGCCATCCAGGGCATCCCCAAGCTTAGGCTCTTGCTTGTCCTAGAATATAACCTTGGGGTGCCTTGGGCATCCCCAATCTTAGGCTCTTGCCACTCCTTATTCCGTAGTCCATCGAAACTTCACCCAAAACATGAAAACTTCACAACACAAAACTCAACAGAAAACTCGTAAGCTCCGTTAGTATAATAAAGCAAATCACCAGTTTGGTACTGTTGTGAACTCATTCTAAATTTATATTGGTGTTACATCCTCTGTATTCCAACTTCTCCATGGTTCATACCCTCCGATACTACTCATAGATTCATCAAAATAAGCAAACAACATAATGAAAACAGAATCTATCAAAACCAAAACAGTCTATAGTAATCTGGAAATTTGTATACTTCTGTAAGTTCAAAAATTCTGAAAAATTAGGATAACCTGGGAAATGTGTATATCAATCTTGTGCAAAAATAATCAGGATTTTATCATGCTTCTATAAAATGTGAGAATTATTTTACTGGGCGTAAAAGTTTCTGTTTTTGCACAGAATCAAGTCAACTATCATCCACACTATCCCAAAGGATTTACTTGGCACCTTATTGAAACAAAAGCTATTTAACATGATTAATATAGTAGCTTAATCATGTGAACACACAAAAATAGTAGGGGTAAATGTTGGGTTGTCTCCCAACAAGCAATTTTCTTTAATGCCTTTCTAGCTAGGCATGATGATTTCAATGATTCACTCGCAAAAGATAAGAATTGAAACATAATGGGAGCATCATGAAGCATATGACTAGCACATTTAAGTCTAACCCACTTCCTATGCATAGGTATTTTGTGAGCAAACAACTTATGGGAACAAGAATCAACTAGCATAGGAAGGCAATACAAGAATAACTTCGAAATTTTCAACACATAGAGAGGAAACTTGATATTATTGCAATTCCTACAAGCATATATTCCTCCCTCATAATAATTTTCAGTAGCATCATGAATGAATTCAACAATATAACCATCACATAAAGCATTATTTTCATGATGCACAAGGATAGAAATTTTACTACTCTCCACATAAGCAAATTTATTCTCGTGAATAGTAGTGGGAGAAAACTCAACAAAATAACTATCATGTGAGGCATAATCCGATTGAAAATAAAAATCACGATGAAAAGTTTCATGGTTATCATTATTCTTTATAGCATACACATCATCACAATAACCATCATAGATAGCAAATTTGTTCTCATAATCAATTGGAACCTCTTCCGAAATAGTGGATTCATCACTAAATAAAGTCATGACCTCTCCAAATCCACTTTCATAAATATTATAAGATTCAACACCCTCCAAAATAGTGGGATAATTATTATCTAAAGTTGACACTCTTCCAAACCCAGTTTCATCAATATAATCATCATAAATAGGGGGCATGCTATCATCTAAATAAATTTGTTCATGAAAACTTGGGGGACTAAAAATATCATGTTCACCAAATATAGCATCCCCAAGCTTGTAGCTTTGCATATCATTAGCATGATGGATATTCAAAGAATTCATACTAACAACATTGAAATCATGCTCATTATTCAAAGATTTAGTGCCAAACATTTTAATGCATTCTTCTTCTAGCACTTGAGCACAATTTTCCTTTCCATCATTTTCACGAAAGACATTAAAAAGATGAAGCATATGAGGAAACTTCAATTCCATTTTTTGTAATTTTCTTTTATAAACTATACTAGTGAGAAAACAAGAAACTAAAAGATTCGATTGCGAGATCTAAAGACATACCTTCAAGCACTCACCTCCCCGGCAACGGCACCAGAAAAGAGCTTGATGTCTACTACGCAACCTTTCTTCTTGTAGACGTTGTTGGGCTTCCAAGTGCAGAGTTTTGTAGGCAGTAGAAAATTTCCCTCAAGTAGATGACCTAAGGTTTATCAATCCGTGGGAGGTGTAGGATGAAGATGGTCTCTCTCAAACAAACCTGCAACCAAATAACAAAGAGTCTCTTATGTCCCCAACACACCTAGTAGTAATACAATGGTAAATTGTATAGGTGCACTAGTTCGGCGAAGAGATGGTGATACAAGTGCAATATGGATAGTAGATATAGGTTTTTGTAATCTGAAAATATAAAAACAGCAAGGTAAGCAGTGGATAAAGTGAGCGAAAATGGTATTGCAATGGTTGAAAACAAGGCCTCGGGTTTATACTTTCACTAGTGCAAGTTATCTCAACAATGATAACATAATTAGATCATATAGCAATCCCTCAATGTGCGAAAAAAGTCATTCCAAAGTTCCTATCGCGGAGAACATAAGATGAAATAGCTTGTAGGGTACGAAACCACCTAGTTATTCTTTCCAATCAATCCATTGAGCTATTCCTATAAGTGTCACAAACAACCCTAGAGTTCGTAGTAAAATAACACCATATGACACACATCAATCAACCCTAATGTCACCTAGATACTCCAATGTCACCACAAGTATCCGTGGGTCAATTATACGATATGCATCAAACAACTTCAGATTCATAATAATCTATCCAACATAAAGAACCTCAAAGAGTGCCCCAAGATTCCTACCAGAGAAATAGGGACGGAAACGTGCATGAACCCCTATGCATAGATTACCCCAATGTCACCTCGGGAATTCGTGAGTTGAATGCCAAAGCATACATCAAGTGAATCAATAGAACATGCCATTGTCACCATGGGTATCCCACGCAAGACATACATCAAGTGTTCTCAAATCCATAATAGTATCCGATCCGATAATAGTGAAACCTCAAAGGTAAAACTCAATTCATCACAAGAAGATAGAGGGGAAGAAACACCATCTGATTCAACTATAATAACAAAGCTTGTGGCACATCAAGATCGTGCCAAATCAAGAACACGAGAGAGAGAGAGAGAGAGAGAGATCAAACACATAGCTACTGGTACATAACCTCATCCCCGAGGGTGAACTACTCCCTCCTCGCCATGGATACCGCCGGGATGATGAAGATGGCCACCGGTGATGGTTTCCCCTTCCGGTAGGGTGCTGGGATGGGCTCCCGATTGGTTTTTCATGGCAACAAAGGCTTGCAGTGGCGAACTCCCGATCTAGGTTTCTTTCTGGGGGTTTCTGGATTTATAGGAATTTTTGGCGTTGGTTACTTCAGGGGGTCCACGGGGCATCGACAAGGTAGAGGGGCGCGCCCTAGGGGGTGAGCGCACCCTCCACCCTTGTCGTTGCCTCGTGACTCTTCTGGACCAACTATTTTGCATCAGGGGCTTCTTCTGGTCCATAAAAAAATCACCGTAAATTTTCAGCTCATTTGGACTCCGTTTGATATTCCTTTTCTATAAAACTCAAAAATAAGGAAAAAATAGAAACTGGCACTGGGCTCTAGGTTAATAGGTTAGTCCCAAAAATAATATAAAATATCATATTAATGCATATAAAACATCCAAGATGGATAATATAATAGCAAGGAACAATCAAAAATTATAGATTCGTTGGAGACGTATCAAAAGGCCAGAATCAAGAACGCAGAAACAAAAGGACATAGGGAGAGCGATCCAATCTTGTAGGGGCTCCCACCCCTTCGCCGCCAAGGAGGCCATGGACCACAGGGGAAACCCTACTCCCATCTAGGGGGAGGTCAATGAAGAAGAAGAAGGGGCTCTCTCCCCCTCTCTCTCCTGGTGGTGCCGGAACGACGCCGGGGCAATCATCATGTGACGGCGATCTACAACAACACCTCCATCATTTTCCCCAACATCTTTATCACCTTCCCTCATCTATATTCAGCGGTCCATTCTCCCGCAACCCTCTGTATCCTCTACTTGAACATGGTGCTTTATGCTTCATATTATTATCCAATGATGTGTTGCCATCCTATGATGTTTGAGTAGATTTTTGTTGTCCTATCAGTGATTAGTGAATTGCTATGACTGGATTAATTTTCTTGTGGTTATGTGATACGTCTCCAACATATCTATAACTTTTTTATTGTTCCATGCTACTATATTATCTGTTTTGGATGTTTTATATGCATTAATATGCTATTTTATATTATTTTTGGAACTAACTTATTAACCTAGATCCCAGTGCCAGTTTCTGTTTTTTCCTTGTTTTTGAGTTTCGTAGAAAATGAATACCAAATGGAGTCCAAACGAAATAAAACCTTCGTGATGATTTTTCTTGGACTAGAAGACACCTGTTGGACTTGGATTCCAAGTCAGAAGACCTTGGAGTAGACGATAAGCCACAGGGGCGTGCCCCCTGCCTTGTGGCCCACTCCAACACCCCCTGACCTAATTCTTTGTCCTATATATTTACATATATTCCCAAACCACCATAAGTATCCACAAAAACACTTTTCCACCGCCGCAACCTTCTGTTCCCATGAGATCCGATCTAGGGGCCTTTTCCGGCATCATGCCGAATGGGGATTCGATCACGGAGGGGTTCTACATCAACTCTATTTCACTTCCGATGAAGCGTGAGTAGTTTACCTTAGACCTACGGGTCCATAGCTACTAGCTAGATGGCTTCTTCTCTCTCTCTTTGATTCTCAATACCATGTTCTCCTCGATGTTCTGGGAGATCCATCCGATGTAATATTCTTTTGCGGTGTGTTTGTCGAGATCCGATGAATTGTGGATTTATGATCAGCTTATCTATGAATATTTTTTGAATCTTCTCTGAATTCTTATATGCATGATTTGATATCTTCGTAATTCTCTTCGAACTATCGGTTTGGTTTGTCCAACTAGATTGGTTTTCCTTGCAATGGGAGAAGTGCTTAGCTTTGGGTTCAATCTTGCGGTGTCCTTTCCCAGTGACAGTAGGGGTAGCAAGACACGTATTGTATTGTTTCCATCGAGGATAAAAAGATGGGGTTTACATCATATTGCTTGAGTTTATTCCTCTACATCATGTCATCTTACTTAATGCGTTACTCTGTTCTTCATGAACTTAATACTCTAGATGCAGGCATGAGTCGGTTGATGCGTGGAGTAATAGTAGTAGATGCAGAATCGTTTCAGTCTACTTGACATGGACATGATGCCTATATTTCATAATCATTGACTTAGATATCGTCAAAACTTTGCGCTTTTCTATCAATTGCTCGATAGTAATTTGTTCACCCGCCATATTATTAGCTATCTTGATAGAAGCCTGTAGTGAAACCTATGCCCCCCGGGTCTAGTTTCCATCATATAAGTTTCCAATCTTCAATTTTCCATCATATAAGTTTCGGATCTACTATTTTGCAATCGTTTACTTTCCAATCTATAAACCAAAAAACCTAAAAATATTTACTTTATCTTTTGTTTAGTTTTATCTATCTCTATCAGATCTCACTTTTGCAAGTAACCGTGAAGGGATTGACAACCCCTTTATCGCGTTGGGTGCAAGTTGTTTGATTATTTGTCCAGGTATTGGTAATTTGTGCATTGTCTCCTACTGGATTGATACCTTGCTTCTCTAACTGAGGGAAATACTTATCTCTACTTTGCTGCATCACCCTTTCCTCTTCAAGGGAAAAACCAACGCAAGCTCAAGAAGTAGAATTATGTTGCTGTCCTTTGGTGCCCATCATATGAGCGCGCATGTGGGTCACACCCTAGGGTTAGTTGTGTGTTGATAGGACTATGTATTGGAGGGCAAGGGTGACAACAGCTTTAGCCTAGCATGGAAATTGATGCATACGGGATTGAAGGGGGACCAATATATCTTAATGCTATGGTTGGGTTTTACCTTAATGAACGTTAGTAGTTGAGGATGCTTGCTAATAGTTCAAATCATAAGTGCATAGAATTCCAAGTAAGGGATTACATGCTAGCAGTGGCCCCTGATTGGCTCCGTAGTTGTAGTCGTCGCCACACCATCTTGAAAAAGAGTCATGGTAGACTCAGCATCGTCAATGCCACAAAGAGGGATGGCGGTGAAGTCGAACTTGGGAGCGTTGTCTTGGAGCTCGTCGGGCTTGGACATCATGGTGGTACTAGCCTCATGCTCGACGTCTTGGAGTTTGGTCCTCGAGAAGTGTGCTTGGGGTCGAGAAGCCTTAGCCTTCATGAGTTCTTGTTCTGCCTTGAGAGCACCAATGTAGTTGTCGTTGAGGGACTTGTAGTTCTCAAGGAAGATAGTCTTGGAGATGTCATTGTGTAATCCCATCATGAAGGAACTTCATCAAAATGGGGTCGTCCACACCGGCTTGTCGCAAGGCATTCTTCATCTCCTTGAAGTACGCGTCGATGGACTTTGATCCTTGGGTGGTGTTCTCCAATTGGCGTATAAGTTATTCCATGTAGGTTGGAGGCGCAAACTCTCGCCGCAAAGCTCTCTTCGTCTTAGGCCAACTCATTTCATAGCTCTCTAAAGGTTTGTGAAGCCACCATGTCGACGCGTAGTCGTGGAAGTTCGTTGTGGCGCACTTCACTTGATCTTCGGGATGAACTTGATGTAGCTTGAGGTAGTTGTCCATTAGGCGCTCCCACTCGAGATACTCCTTGTGTTGTAGAGTTCCATAGAAAGGAATCTCATGGTCGATGTCATGGTCGTGGTAGCTCGTAGACTTAATCTTGGGGAGCTTCTTTTGAGCGTAGTCTTGAGGTGCTTGTAGGCGAAGATGCCATATGTCCGTAGGCGAAGATGCCTTGAAGTCGCTTGCCGAAGATGCCAAGGGAGATGGTGAAGTAATTGAGCGGTTGTTGGTGTTGAGATCTTGACCTTCACGTTCTTGTTGGTGATGGTGTCGATGCCGATGTGACCTTGTTGGAGATGGTAGCTTGGAAGGATGTGCACTTGAGCATCTTCTCAAAGATGAGGAAGATCTCTTGTAGGACTTGATGAGTGCTTTGAGCTCTTCCATTAGAGCATCCATCTTGGTGTCGAAGTTGTTGTTCATGGCACCAAACTCGTCATTGTTTTTGTAGACCGAAGGAGGTGTGCTTTGCCTATCCATCACAAGACTCGAGCAAATGTGAGTGGGAGAAACGGAAGAACTAGACCAAATATACCTTACCCGATGTTGAAGATGGATCAATGATCACTCAACAATGTATCAAGGAAATAGCACAATTGGTACCGAATCTTGTCAATTCTCACACCTACACAAGGTTTATGGAGTAGCTTGGTGAGGATAGTGGCACAAAAATTTGATGCAAAATGTTAGCAAGAGTCAATAATGTTGAAAGAGACTCACAAATTCGCAAGTGAAACAAGTTGACCAATAGAAAAGAAAGGCACATAGAAACACAGACACGGATAGATAAATGGGGTCGTGCAACCAAGGAATGAGCACAAAATGTGGAATCCACGGAAAATGCTCTTGTTGCACAATGCTAGAGAGATGCTAGCTCGATTGCTCAATAGGCGGATACGACACTTGTGCACTACCTATATGAGGCAAAATGTAACGACTTCTATCCCAAGTATGGTATGAATATGATGTTCCCGGTGTACCTCTCAAGATGATCCAAGATGATCGATATGACAATCTTATGCAATGTGGTATGATGCTATGGCTATTGCTTACAAGCTTCTTTGTTTTTCTATTTTGCTTAAAATCTTATTCTTTTTTTGGTATGGCCACTTATGCGAAATGCACAAACCAAGATAGCAATTGTGTATATGCGGGAACAATCTTGTGACACAAGAGATGATATGGTACCAATATGATATGGTATGTATGCAATGGAAGGCCAATCGATGATCCCTAATGTGCACAAGTAACATTGCCGACAATATTCAATGGCTAGTTTAGATAGGTAAGTGACACAAAATGGGCCAGGAGTTAACAATGTAATGGCAAGGGAGAATGTAAAATGATGTCATCGAGGTTACCGTCCTTGCTTATGGTTGGGGGTGTCAAAATGGTGAAGTTGTCAATGTCGATGACGACCTTGTGGTGATGACGAGTGGCGGTGTTCTCAACGTTGATCCATTCCTAATTAGCCGAAACACCGTAGGAAACGGAAAAAACCGCAAACTCAAGATCTCAAACGCCAAATGTCAAAATGGTGGTAGCAGAATGCGGTGGTGGTTGAGGAAGTATTGGTGGAACCCTGGTCAAAATGGGTTAAGAAGGGGTGGTGGAAATGTATAGTGGGCAAGCCTATGCGGAAGTTATGGTGGTGGTTGATGAAGAAGAAACCATCCCTAAGTAGCCGAGACACCTTAGGAGTCTCGAATCACTACTCAAACAGCCACTAATGCTATGGTGAACAAAACGGGTTAGGTTTCGGAAGTTGGTGGTGGTAATGCGGAAGATAGATGGATGGGGGATGTCAATAGCTACTCAACAAGCTAAAGAACGCAAAAAAACGGACTCTGGATGTGAAAGTTACGGGCAAAATGATGAAACACGGGAGGCTGAAATGCCAGGGGTCAGACATCCGTGGTGGGGGCCGGATATCCGGGGGCTGATGTCCAGAACCATGCGGATTTCTTGCTCCAGGAGTCGGATGTCCAGCTTAGGGCCCGAATGTCTGGCCCGATGATTCCAGATCAGGATTTGGACTTTGCAACTCGACTTGGGGCGGAA
This sequence comes from Triticum urartu, assembly GCF_056163025.1. NCBI lineage: Eukaryota > Viridiplantae > Streptophyta > Magnoliopsida > Poales > Poaceae > Triticum > Triticum urartu. The sequence goes on from NC_141879.1 coordinate 358,654,910, forward strand.
ATTGATGATTTGGGGGGCAAAATTGGGGAGATTTCGTGGATCGAAGGTGGGGAAACTTGGGGAGATGCTAGATCCACTCAAGACACAATGAATCCACGGATCAAAATCAACAAAACATCATCAAACCAACACATGACAAAAAATTTGGGGGCTATTTTTGGTGGCGATTTTTGAAATTAGGACAAAATCAACGAAATTAGGCTAGAAAACAAGGGTAGGGGCTCCAAATCGTGATCAACCAAGGCTCATGATACCAAGATGATGTAGGGTGGAAACCCTAGGGCCGATATTTCATGATTTGGAGGGGATCCCGTGAAGAACACGAAGGACACGAGGGGAAACACGAGGGAAATTATGAGGGGAACGAGAGGATACACTCAAATCAACAAGAAACAATCACACATGTGCTAGATCCTCGAAACACAAAGAGATACATGATCCATGGTCAATAAAAGAAAGATACAAGAGGTAACTAGTTCATCTCCGTGAGGAGGTCTTGAAGGGGTCTTGAATTCGCTTGGGGGATCTTCTCCGAAGAGGCCATGGACTCCAATGGAGAAGTAACCAAGTGGATGGGAAAAGCTCTATCTCTCAAATGAGCTAATCCTTTGCTCACCCTAACTAGGAGGAGGGGGTCTATATATAGCCTAGGCCACGAAGGGGTAAGTGAGGAGGGGATACATGGGCCTCTGGCCCGACTCTACGCGCAGGTAGGCGCCGGATGTCCGGGCTAGGGGCCGGATGTCCGGCCGTTCGTGGGAGGTCGGATGTCCAGAGCACGTGCCGAAGGTCTAGCCTAGAACTGGCTAGTCCAGTCTTCTCTGGATAGTCGTTGCCAGATTTCCAGGGTTGGCTGCCGGATGTCCAGTCGTTGCTGAGGCACCGGATGTCCGGGCTAACACCGGATATCCGGCCGCTGAAGCTCTTGGCCGTCTGTTGGTGCAGCGTCTGGGCGGCTGCGTAGGCGCCGAATGTCCGGCAGCTGTAGCTTCACCAGCTCTGTCTTCTTTCGTCTTCACTTCCACGCTTCCCTCGTGGATGGTGTAGTTGTACACTTGCGCTCGCACTCCTCCTCATCGTCCGTGGTGCTCCGACAATACCTATGTATGCATACGAGTGGAGTGTCAAGTAGTATACCATCCTCGATGGGGTCAAGTGAGCACGTGTAAAGGAGATGATTCGCCTGTGTGTATGTGAAGTAGATGTCGCACGTGTCACTCGTCGAATGGACTCTTGACATGGTGATGTCTATAGGATGCTCCGCATCAGGGTGCACATAGCCCATTAGAGGGCTGGTGTGCCCCCTCCCCTTGGCCCATGAGCCCCCCAACACTTGTCGGGGGCCCCCGAAACCCCTCTCAGTCTTTCTGGGCATCACCCGGTAACCCTGGAACTCTTCTAGACTCCGATGCCCTTCATCCTATATATCAATATTCACCACCAGACCACTCGGGAGTTCCTCGCCACGTCCGAGATCTCATCTCGGACTTCGAACAACCTTCGGCTACCACCATAACAACTCAACTATACTTATATCGTCACCAAACGTTTAGTGTGTAGGCCCTGCGGGTGCGAGAACTATGCAGGCATGAGTGAGACACCTCTATGGTCAATAACCAATGGCAGGACCTGGATGTCCATGTTGGTTCCTACATATTCTACAAAGATCTTTATCGGTCGAACCTCGATGTCAAGGATTCAGCCAATCCTATATGCAGTTCCCTTTGCCTGTCGGTATGTTACTTGCCCGAGAATCGATCATCGGTAGCACCATACCTAGTTCAATCTCGTTATCGGAAAGTCTCTTTACTCATTCCATAATACAGGATCCCATGGCTAACCCATTAGTCACATTGCTTGCAAGCTCATTGTGATGCTGTATTGCCGAGAGGGCCTAGAGATAGCTCTCCGTTATACGGAGTGACAAATCCCAGTCTTGATTCATGCCAACTCAACAGACACCCTCGGAGATACCTGTAGAGCACCTTTATAGCCACCCAGTTATGTTGCGACATTTGGTACGCACAAGGTATTCCTTCGGTGTCAGTGAGTTGCATGATCTCATGGTCATAGGAACATATACTTGACATGCAAAAAACGATAGCAATAAACTGGATACGTTCATATGCTACATTCATATTTTGGGTCTTGTCCATCACATCATTCTCCTAATGATGTGGTCCCGTTATCAAATGACAACTTATGTCTATGGCTAGGAAAGCATAGCCATCTTTGATCAACGAGCTAGTCCGGTAGAGGCTCACTAGGGAAATATTGATGTCTATGTATCCACACATGCATTTGAGTTTCTGGTTAATACAATTATAGCATGGATAATAAACGATTATCATGAACAAGGAAATATAATAATAACCACTTTATTATTGCCGCTAGGGCATATTTCCAACAGTCTAGTCATGGCATCACAATAGAGGGGCTTGTGCGGGAAAATCCGGTCCTGGTTGTATAAGATGCATGAGTAATAGCTTCTCTGAAGATGACTCCAGAATCTGTCAGAAAAATCTTGGGCCTCTTATAGGGGTTCTTGGACTTGTCAAAAAAGGTATTTTGCTCTTTGAAGCTTAAGACGCTGAAAGATGTCTGTGTGGTAATGGTGCTCGGAAGCCTTGGCATTCTTGTCACAAGCTTCTACGTCTGAGGCCTTTGCTCAATGTGACAGTCATATTGGGGCCTGGAGCTTCATGAGGCATAAGAACTAGCCACCTAACGCTAATCATCTCACCTTCATGATTGAAGGCCCTCGCCATGGTATGTGGAACTAGTGGAGCAGCGGCAACATCCGAAGTGGATGGCTGAACATCTTCAGTGGTGGCATCAACTTCAATCTGACGAGTGGCTTCAGGATGCACATTGGCTTCAGCCATGACAACGTCATTGGCTTCAGTATTTGTGGCAGCATGTAACGCCCCGTGACCGATGTGCCAGGTGTCCGCCAGTTATTCGCTGTTGTTGCCTTGTCATTTGCTTGCGTGTTGCATTTCATCATGTCATCATGTGCATTGCATCATCATGTTTTTCAAAACTTGCATCCGTCCGGGTTCGCCCGTTCTTTCCGTTGTCCGTTTTGAGCCCAGACACACTTGCACGCGCCCGCGGCACGTCCGTAATAGTATTTTATAAGTGGCCGGAAAATGTTCTCGGAATGGGATGAGAGCTGGCGTGCGGTCTTGCTATAGTGTAGGTAGACCGCCTGTCAAGTTTCATCGCATTCGGAGTCCGTTTGATGCCCCAACCGTTAACTATAGCGACAATATAGTCGGTCAAATCGTCGGACGTTTTCGGTATCCGGAAACCGTGCCGGGCTGCATCTCTCCCCTCTTCTCTCGGACCAACCCACTCTCCACAGTCCACCTAGGCCCAGCCTACCCCTCCTTGCGCAGTGCATCGAACCCCCTTGCACGCGCGTCCGAAAAGCTGTCCCGAACCTGACCCGGACTGTCGCCACCGTTGTGTCCGGATCATCCCCAAACATCTACAAAACATCATCGGTTTCTCATTGGACTTTCCTAAGCTATTTATCCTCGAACGTCCAATTTTAATCGGAGGGAAGAGTTAGCCCCTAACCTAAAACTCATCTGATATAAATATCAGATCCAACCCTAAAATCTAGGGAGACGTCCCATCCATTCCATCACCGCGCCGCCACTCCACCCGGTCTCTCCTTCCACCTTGGGATCTTCCCAGATCCAAATCCTCCCCTCCTCGATTTCAACCACAGCCGCCCCCGCTCCTCCTCAATTTCCACGCCCAACCAACTAGTGCCTCCCCTGGATCCCGTCGCCCACCCAACCAGCACAGCCGGAGCAGCAGCTCCCAGTCGCTGGAGATGAGTGCCCCGACAGCCCTGCTCCTTTTCCCCACTTGCTTCCCTACCTCCCGTTCTCACGATCTTCCCCTCCCTCTCTCTGTTTTCGCTCACAGGAGACAACCATGGGCGCTGTGTTCGCAAGCAGCAGCTGCCGTCGTCTTCCCCCGCCTCGCCTGTGACCTCCTCTGCATCGGTTCCGGCCCCGACGACTGATCCCCTTGCCTCCTCGTTCCCGTGCGTGCAGCAGCTGAGCAAGGGACCTCGTGCCCGATCCTTCCCCTCGTCCAGGAGGTAGGAGCCCGAGCTCCTCGATCCCTCCTCGCCGGCCAAGTCCTCGCAAGCCACCACCCTCGCTAGCGAACCCCAGGCAGGAGCCCCATCGCCCTCTCCCTCCTCCCTGACCTGCCCCTCTCCTCCCTGCTTCATCCTCTCCCTCCCGCAGGTCGTCGTCGTCGGTGGAGATCCGCGCCTCCCTGCCATCTCGCCTCACCATCGACCGGATCTGGCGCCCCGAGGCCGGATCCGCCGCCCAGTAACCCGTTCCAGTCCTCGCGAGCGCCACCGGACCCTCCATCGCCGGAGCTTTGCTACACCATCGCCATGGTCCTCTGCTTCGTGCGGGATGAGATGAGGTGACCGCTGCCATACGTGGGTCGCTGCGCGTTGACCCTTCCCCGATTGAACCAAGGCCGGCCGGCCCAGCATGCCTCCTCCCGTGCCAGATCGCAGCCCAACCGGCCTCGCCTCACTTTTGCAGCTCCCACCTCTTCATCGAACGGCCCAAGGCCCATGGTGAGGCCAGATCCAGCGCCCCTCTTTTTTTCCCTTCCCCCTGTCAGGCCAACCTATGTTACGGCCCAGGACATTTTTTTCCCTGAACGAATTTATCTATTATTCCGGAGAACATAGTTTTGCAGAAAAGTCCCCCTAGTTCATGCATTTAATAACTCACTAACCGTGCATCGGATTAAAATGTTTTATATATGAAACTTTCTCAGAATTTTGTGTAGATTAATAATATCCAACTTTCATCTATGTTTGAAATGTCTAAAATGATGTTTGTTTAAATTTGCTCCTATGCCATGTTAAAATGATTTAATTCATAACTAAATAACCGTAACTCGGTTTTTAATAAATTATATATGTAAACGGGGTAGAAAAATGTATAGTTTAACATGTTGCACTCATCTTGCATGTTTAACAACTCTAAAATAATGTTTAGGGCAGAACAGTACCAAACCTTAAATTATGCATATGAGGATTTTCCGGAATTGTTGTTCGTTGCTTCCGGCCTCATTGAAACTTGCCTAGATTAGATAGTTTCATCGTGCTTCCCCTCTTTCCATGTTAATCAACATTTAATATTGTTGGGGTACATAAACAAGAGAGAACTAAATAATTGATGTGGTGTTCCGTCAATATGCAACGAGTTGCATGTTGAGCTCCACTTAATTTGTAGGATTGCTTGTGCACTTTGCCATGCCATGCTTCATTAAACCGGACATGCATCATACTTGATTGTGCATCATGCCATGTTGATGTGTTGGTTGTTTACCATGTTGTTTGCTCTTTTCCGGTGATTGCTTCTTCGGGTTGGTTCCGTTAACATCGTGATTGTGAGGATCCGTTCGACTACGTCCGTTTGTCTTCTTCATGGTCTCGTTCTTCTTCCTTGCGGGATGTCAGGCAAGATGATCATACCCTCGAAATCACTACTATCTTTGCTATGCTAGTTTGCTCGCTCTTTTTCTATGCCAATGCTACGATGCCTACCTTTTGCTTGTCAGCCTCCCAATTGCCATGTCAAACCTCTAACCCACCTTGTCCTAGCAAACCGTTGATTGGCTATGTTACCGCTTTGCTCAGCCCCTCTTATAGCGTTGCTAGTTGCAGGTGAAGATTGGAGGCCGTGCCTTGTTGGAACATATTTATTTACTTGTTGGGATATCACTATATATCTTATTTAATTAATGCATCTATATACTTGGTAAAGGGTGGAAGGCTCGGCCCTATGCCTGGTGTTTTGTTCCACTCTTGCCGCCCTAGTTTCCGTCATATCGGTGTTATGTTCCCGGATTTTGCGTTCCTTACGCGGTTGGGCTATAATGGGAACCCCTTGACATTTCGCCTTAAGTAAAGCTCTTCCAGCAATGCCCAACATTGGTTTTACCATTCGCCACCTAGCCTCTTTTTCCCTTGGGTTTCGCGGACTCAAGGGTCATCATTATTTTACCCCCCCCCGGGCCAGTGCTCCTCTGAGTGTTGGTCCAACCTGTCAGCTGCCGGTGACCACCAGGGGCAACTCTGGGCTGGCCTACCCGTACCTAAGACAATCTGAGTGTGCCCTGAGAAAGAGATATGTGCAGCTCCTATTGGGATTTGTCGGCACATTCGGGCGGTGTTGCTGGTTTAGTTTTACCCTATCCAAATGTCTTGTTGTACCGGGATACCGAATCTGATCGGAACATCTCGGGAGGAGGTCTATTCCTTCGTTGACCGTGAGAGCTTGTGATGGTCTAAGTTGGGACACCCCTGCAGGGATTTGAACTTTCGAAAGCCGTGCCCGCGGTTATGGGCAGATGGGAATTTGTTAACGTCCGGTTGTAGAAAACCTGAAGTCGACCTTAATTAAAATGAATCAACCGCGTGTGTAACCGTGATGGTCTCTTTCCGGCGGAGTCCGGGAAGTGAACACGGTTGTTGGAGTTATGCTTGACGTAGGTAGTCCAGGATCACTTCTTGATCATACTTTTATCGACCGTGCTTTGCCTTCTCTTCTCGCTCTCATTTGCGTATGTTAGCCACCATATATGCTAGTCGCTTGCTGCAGCTCCACCTCATACCTTTACCTTACCCATGAGCTTAAATAGTCTTGATCGCGAGGGTGCGAGATTGCTGAGTCCCCGTGGCTCACAGATACTTCCAAAACCAGCTTGCAGGTGCCGATGAGTCCGTGCAGATGATGCAACCAAGCTCAGGAGGAGCTCAATGAAGATCTTGTCCTTTGTGTTGTTCCGTTTCCAGTTGATCAGTAGTGGAGCCCAGTTGGGGTCGATCGGGGACCTTTGTCGCATTTGGGGTTCTTCTTTTATTTTGGTTCCGTAGTCGGACCATGAGTGTATTTGATTGATGTAATGTTTATTCCTGTAATTGTGTGAAGTGGCGATTGTAAGCCAACTATGTATCCCTTTTCCTTACGTATTACATGGGTTGTGTGAAGATTACCTCACTTGCGACATATGCCTTCAATGCGATTATGTCTCTAAGTCGTGCCTCGACACGTGGGAGCTATAGTCGCATCGAGGGTGTTACAAGTTGGTATCAGAGCCTTCACCGACCTTAGGAGCCCCATTGCTTGATCGTTTTTAGCGGCCGAGTTGTGTCTAGAAAAATGTTTTGAGTCATTAGGAATTATATATCGGAGAGTTTAGGAATTCTTTTTACTACCCAGTCCCTTCATCGCTCTGGTAAGGCATCCTGACGTAGAGTTTTGACTCTTCTCTTCTCAAATTTCACTAAAAAAAAATTTAGGATCACGCGGGTATCTTGGAATCGTTCCGATGGTTTTATGATGAGAACATTGTCTTGGTGCCTCCTGTCAGGGGTTTAGTCGAAGTGTCCCGGGGAGTTGAGCTCTGAGGTGTTGTCGTCATAATTTTATCGTTGCAATTCTGGAATACCTGAGTTTAGTACGCCGACATCGAAAATCTCTTTTATGCAGTTCGTTGGTGAGATAACCTCAACGCCACCCAGTACTGGGGCGGGAGTTCGGGAGTATTTCCATAACTTGTATAACGGATGCTTTTCGAAGGTTGAGGTAGATGATTTCCGAAGGTTTCTTGGTTATGTGTTGAAGGATGGATACAGCTGGATGTAGGATTTGCTAGTTTGGGTGAGATATTATGCTTCCCCTGTATCCCCAACACCTGATTGCATAACCGGAAAGGTTCGGAAGTTTCATAGGTGGGAATTCAAGTAGCTCTTAGGATTTCTTTCCGACAGATCTATGATATGACATTGGGGTTCGACGTCTAGTGGTCCGCCTATTCACGGTCGATTTTACAGTAGTCTCGTTGTGTCTTAAAGAGTCCTTGGCTATGCCGACTCGGGGACGCTTCGTATGTCATGTGCACTGCCTTGTACATGATGGTGCTGTATGATCGAGCCCGTGTAGGCCCCACCACGAAAACTTCGGACGAAATCTCTATCATATGTTTGTTCCGGCTTATTTTGCAAGCCAATCCTTTGTTTTGTTTTGAGTTGTGGTATTCGAGTTGCTTCAAAGTCAAATGTTGATTCCATACCTTCCCCAAATGGTGTTCTCATACTTCGGTGTGAATACCAATCCTTCTTGATCATTAAGATTGCTTTGTCAATCCTTTTCAACCAGTGTGTTTTTCTCTTCAAGTGGATCTGATCATTTCAACATCAGTAAGATCAATTATCTCTTCTTCTCAACGGTGTTATTTCTTCCATCTCCAAGTTGCCTTTGTTTTTCCCACCCTCCCTCCCTTTGTTTTTCTCCAAGGATTCAGATCTCTTAATCGAGTATCCTTCTTATTGATGTGAGGTCTCTCCATTCTTTTCTATCAATATTCTTATCTGGTGATTCTCATGAAGATCGTAACGGAGCTTCAAGTTATCATTCTTTGTCTCTTCTCTTCTCCGGTGGTTTCAAGTCAAGCTTTGTTGATCATATCCTTTCCTCGTTTCAATACTTTCTCATGCCGGTGCACATCACATTTAGTCATTTCTTGCTATTCTTTTGTTCCGGAGTGCTCAAGATATCTCAAAGATTCGTGTTTCCACTCTGTTTTCATTCAAACTCTTTTGAGGATGTGATCTCATTCTAGCCATTTAATTCAACCGGTGCAATCTCTCTCTTTAAATCATTTCAACGGTGCTTCTTTTGGGTGGGCCTTAACCCACAGGTCTTTTCCCAGGATCTTACCTGACTCTTCTTATTTTCCCGGAGTTATTCTCAAATTCTTTTCAAAAGTTTTGACGTAAGAATGAATTGCCATCAGTCAAATGTCCTCCTCTAAAACCTTTCAAATTCTTTTCATCGTGGGCTCAACCTCTTCATTTTGATTCTTCCGGAGTGCCTAAATAAGTCATGATGGTATTTCTTGTCGTCATTCTCAGATTTTGAAGACCGAAGAAGGTTTGTTCCTCCATATATTGCTCCATTCTCTTCAAGATTCGTGATTCCACCTTGTTGCCATCCTCTCATAATTATATTCGATTGTGAGAATTCTTTTCGCCCATCCGGAGCATTTCAAGGGTATTTTCAGTTTGATTATCCGGAGTCCATCATTTCAGAAGACTTGTTCATTCTCAGCTTTCAGCTCTCGTTCCCCAAATCTCACCGGTGCATCATTCAATATTCTCTAATCAGCTCATGATCTTTTGTTCTCGTGGATCTAATTTCCATCAAGTATTTTCATTCGTTCTCTAATTCTTCCCGGTGTTTCTTTATCTTTACTTCGTTCATTTCCAATTCTTATGGTGATTCGTTCAAGATTTCTCTTCCTAATCAATTTATTCATTATTTCAATTCTACCGGTGGTTCGTTCAATATTTTCCAAAGTTGGCGCTATATCTATCTTAATGCTCTCTACGAGAATAAGTAGTATGCCAAATCCATTGATTGTCATCAATTTAATTGGTGAAGGATAAGCATAATGTAATTCTTATTCTTGTATCATTCAAGTGATTAATTCTTTATTCCGGAGGCTCATCAAAATTCTTGATCTCAATTGTTCATCTTATCTTTCCCGGAGTTCCTACCTCTCGTAATTATATCACCATGGAGGTTCATCTAAATCATTACAAGGTTTCACCTTGTGTTTGCAACTTCTCTTTCTTCTCGTTATCCTTTCGTTACCGGAGTTCTTCTTGGAGATTCTACATGTTGGTTCATCAAGGATTTATATTCCTTCTCGAAATGTTCATCGAGATTCTTTTCTAAGGAGTTCAAGCATTCTTCATCTCGCTATCCGGAGTGCATTTCTGTCTACCCTATCATTCGAGGTGGTATTATGTCATTCTTGATAATTTAAGTTCGGGTTTTCATGATTCACATGCTGTCTAGAATTAAATCCATCAATCTCGTCATTGGAGCTATCTTGGGTTATATTTCACCTAAAGCTGTCCCTAAGGATTGTTGCTATTATGGTGCTCATAAATGATCCAAGCTCTTCGTTTGTCCTTTCCGGTGCGACATACCTTTCTCGTAAATTTGTTCATATCAATCCAATTATTTTCCGTGAGTGGCAGGTTGTCACCTCATAATTCGAGATGTATTCCATAAGACCATATCAAACTTATCCTTTTCGTTGTTGCTTTTCCAACAACTCCGTTCGACCTTTCTCCTAAAGATGCCTTTTCAAACTCTTTTGTGGCAGAAATTGGCATTTTCTTCTCAATTCTCTTATTTCAATTTTCTATCTTCTACTCTTTTGTTCTGGAGGCTTTCTGATGTTTCTCTCTTCAACCCATCTTCTGGCTTTGTCAGGATCATGTTCTTTTCATGCCTATCCTTTTAACCGGAGTGTTGTGTCCTCTTTTCAAGTATCCTCTCATCTTGTCAAGTTCAATTCCTTCCATTTACAGGCAGAGTGCTGTCCAAATTATATCACTCTTATTCCTTCCCTATCTTGCTTAACCGGAGTATTGTTCCCCTTTGTTCAAGTTCTTCTCGCCTTATCAAGCCTTGCATCTCTTTTCAACCGGAGTGCTTCCCGAATTTGTTCTTCCTTGAAACTCTTCCCTACCGGACTGCTTTCAACTTTGTTCTACTTCGTTGCATTCTTTCTTTCAATTTGTTCAACCTTTTCAAGGTTCTTTGGTTTCACTCGTTTGTCAAAGGAGCAACTTAGTTTTACCTCTTCTCTTTCTCTTCCGTTTTCCCTCCGGTGCCATTCTAGATCTCGGGACGAGATCCTCTCGTAGTGGTGGAGTGTTGTAACGCCCCGTGACCGATGTGCCAGGTGTCCGCCAGTTATTCGCTGTTGTTGCCTTGTCATTTTCTTGCGTGTTGCATTTCATCATGTCATCATGTGCATTGCATCATCATGTTTTTCAAAACTTGCATCCGTCCGGGTTCCCCCGTTCTTTCCGTTGTCCGTTCTGAGCCCAGACACACTTGCACGCACCCGCGGCACGTCCGTAATAGTATTTTATAAGTGGCCGGAAAATGTTCTCGGAATGGGATGAGAGTTGGCGTGCGGTCTTGTTATAGTGTAGGTAGACCGCCTGTCAAGTTTCATCGCATTTGGAGTCCGTTTGATGCCCCAACCGTTAACTATAGCGACAATATAGTCGGTCAAATCGTCGGACGTTTTCGGTATCCGGAAACCGTGCCGGGCTGCATCTCTCCCCTCTTATCTCGGACCAACCCACTCTCCACAGTCCACCTAGGCCCAGCCTACCCCTCCTTGCGCAGTGCATCGAACCCCCTCGCACGCGCGTCCGAAAAGCTGTCCCGAACCTGACCCGGACTGTCGCCACCGTTGTGTCCGGATCATCCCCAAACATCTACAAAACATCATCGGTTTCTCATTGGACTTTCCTAAGCTATTTATCCTCGACCGTCCAATTTTAATCGGAGGGAAGAGTTAGCCCCTAACCTAAAACTCATCTGATATAAATATCAGATCCAACCCTAAAATCTAGGGAGACGTCCCATCCATTCCATCACCGCGCCGCCACTCCACCCGGTCTCTCCTTCCACCTTGGGATCTTCCCAGATCCAAATCCTCCCCTCCTCGATTTCAACCACAGCCGCCCCCGCTCCTCCTCAATTTCCATGCCCAACCAACGAGTGCCTCCCCTGGATCCCGTCGCCCACCCAACCAGCGCAGCCGGAGCAGCAGCTCCCAGTCGCCGGAGATGAGTGCCCCGATAGCCCTGCTCCTTTTCCCCACTTGCTTCCCTACCTCCCGTTCTCATGATCTTCCCCTCCCTCTCTCTGTTTTCGCTCACAGGAGACAACCATGGGCGCTGTGCTCGCAAGCAGCAGCTGCCGTCGTCTTCCCCCGCCTCGCCTGTGACCTCCTCTGCATCGGTTCCGGCCCCGACGACTGATCCCCTTGTCTCCTCGTTCCCGTGCGTGCAGCAGCTGAGCAAGGGACCTCGCGCCCGATCCTTCCCCTCGTCCAGGAGGTAGGAGCCCGAGCTCCTCGATCCCTCCTCGCCGGCCAAGTCCTCGCAAGCCACCACCCTCACCGGTGAACCCCAGGCAGGAGCCCCGTCGCCCTCTCCCTCCTCCCTGACCTGCCCCTCTCCTCCCTGCTTCATCCTCTCCCTCCCGCAGGTCGTCGTCGTCGGTGGAGATCCGCGCCTCCCTGCCGTCTCGCCTCGCCATCGACCGGATCTGGCGCCCCGAGGCCGGATCCACCGCCCAGTAACCCGTTCTAGTCCTCGCGAGCGCCACCGGACCCTCCCTCGCCGGAGCTTTGCTACGCCGTCGCCATGGTCCTCTGCTTCGTGCCGGATGAGACGAGGTGACCGCTGCCATACGTGGGTCGCTGCGCGTTGACCCTTCCCTGATTGAACCAAGGCCGGCCGGCCCAGCGTGCCTCCTCCCGTGCCAGATCGCAGCCCAACCGGCCTCGCCTCGCTTTTGCAGCTCCCACCTCTTCACCGAACGGCCCAAGGCCCATGGTGAGGCCAGATCCAGCGCCCCTCTTTTTTTCCCTTCCCCCTGTCAGGCCAACCTATGTTACGGCCCAGGACATTTTTTTCCCTGAACGAATTTATCTATTATTCCGGAGAACACAGTTTTGCAGAAAAGTCCCCCTAGTTCATGCATTTAATAACTCACTAACCGTGCATCGGATTAAAATGTTTTATATATGAAACTTGCTCAGAATTTTGTGTAGATTAATAATATCCAACTTTCATCTATGTTTGAAATGTCTAAAATGATGTTTGTTTAAATTTGCTCCTATGCCATGTTAAAATGATTTAATTCATAACTAAATAACCGTAACTCGGTTTTTAATAAATTATATATGTAAATGGGGTAGAAAAATGTATAGTTTAACATGTTGCACTCATCTTGCATGTTTAAAAACTCTAAAATAATGTTTAGGGCAGAACAGTACCAAACCTTAAATTATGCATATGAGGATTTTCCGGAATTGTTGTTCGTTGCTTCCGGTCTCATTGAAACTTGCCTAGATTAGATAGTTTCATCATGCTTCCCCTCTTGCCATGTTAATCAACATTTAATATTGTTGGGGTACATAAACGAGAGAGAACTAAATAATTGATGTGGTGTTCCGTCAATATGCAACGAGTTGCATGTTGAGCTCCACTTAATTTGTAGGATTGCTTGTGCACTTTGCCATGCCATGCTTCATTAAACCGGACATGCATCATACTCGATTGTGCATCATGCCATGTTGATGTGTTGGTTGTTTACCATGTTGTTTGCTCTTTTCCGGTGATTGCTTCTTCGGGTTGGTTCCGTTAACGTCGTGATTGTGAGGATCCGTTCGACTACGTCCGTTTGTCTTCTTCATGGTCTCGTTCTTCTTCCTTGCGGGATGTCAGGCAAGATGATCATACCCTCGAAATCACTACTATCTTTGCTATGCTAGTTTGCTCGCTCTTTTGCTATGCCAATGCTACGATGCCTACCTTTTGCTTGTCAGCCTCCCAATTGCCATGTCAAACCTCTAACCCACCTTGTCCTAGCAAACCGTTGATTGGCTATGTTACCGCTTTGCTCAGCCCCTCTTATAGCGTTGCTAGTTGCAGGTGAAGATTGGAGGCCGTTCCTTGTTGGAACATATTTATTTACTTGTTGGGATATCACTATATATCTTATTTAATTAATGCATCTATATACTTGGTAAAGGGTGGAAGGCTCGGCCCTATGCCTGGTGCTTTGTTCCACTCTTGCCGCCCTAGTTTCCGTCATATCGGTGTTATGTTCCCGGATTTTGCGTTCCTTACGCGGTTGGGCTATAATGGGAACCCCTTGACATTTCGCCTTAAGTAAAGCTCTTCCAGCAATGCCCAACATTGGTTTTACCATTCGCCACCTAGCCTCTTTTTCCCTTGGGTTTCGCAGACTCAAGGGTCATCATTATTTTACCCCCCCCCCCCGGGCCAGTGCTCCTCTGAGTGTTGGTCCAACCTGTCAGCTGCCGGTGACCACCAGGGGCAACTCTGGGCTGGCCTACCCGTACCTAAGACAATCTGAGTGTGCCCTGAGAAAGAGATATGTGCAGCTCCTATCGGGATTTGTCGGCACATTCGGGCGGTGTTGCTGGTTTAGTTTTACCCTGTCGAAATGTCTTGTTGTACCGGGATACCGAATCTGATCGGAACGTCTCGGGAGGAGGTCTATTCCTTCATTGACCGTGAGAGCTTGTGATGGGCTAAGTTGGGACACCCCTGCAGGGATTTGAACTTTCGAAAGCCGTGCCCGCGGTTATGGGCAGATGGGAATTTGTTAACGTCCGGTTGTAGAAAACCTGAAGTCGACC